>NC_041381.1:66731011-66886580 GCF_002162155.2 Triticum dicoccoides
GGGGGAGGGTGTGGGGGGTCATCGGCGGCGGTGTAGCGGGGGAGGGTGCGGGGGGTCGTCGACGGCGAGGGGGATCTGGCAAGGGGGGATAGCGCCCGATCGATATGGAGGGGGATCTGGCACGGGGGGGCGATGAGGGAAAGGGATAGAGGGGGGAAGGTTAGCAATGGCGCACCTCCCAGGGGTGCGCCATAAGGATATCCATAGCAATGGCGCACCACCAAGGGGTGCGCCATAAGTAACTTTTTTTAGTTGCGTCTAATAATTTTTTATTTGTTATTTGAAAAAATTTATGAATATGAAAATATTGATGAATATGAAAAATATCATAAAATTTGTGATTTTAAAATATCATCAAATTTGTTATTTGAAAATATTTGAAAAAAATCATAAAAAATGGTATACCAATGGCGCACCTCCTAGGGGTGCACCTTCAATATTTTTTTTGGATTTTTAGTTGCATTCATTTATGAATTGGTAAAACATTTATGAATATGAAAACATTTATGAATACAATCGATAAATGAAGGCTACAATTTAAATACAATCGATCTTAGCTAGCTATCTGTTCACAATCTTCTTGCCCTTATTTTTCGCAAACGGAGTTCTTCTCTTGAACGGACGTCCTTTAGGTAGGGTGGTCCTGCTTCTTCTTGTGGTGTATGCTGGTACTTCATTGTCATCGTCATGTTCCATCTTCGGGTCACCGTAGTTGTCGAAGTCTTGCTCATTGGCGACTCCATCTATTCCGATGATCTTCCTTTTTCCTCTCCTCACGACAACACGACTGGGCTTTGACGGGTCGGTAATGAAGAAGCATTGGTCCACTTGGGAAGCCAGTACCCATGGCTCATTTTTCGCGGTGACGTTTGCGCCCGCGGTCTTGGATTTGGCTTCGGGTATAACCATGGTGGTGAAATACGGGTCTTCTTTTAGGACGCTCTTGGCCAATCTGACACGGAACATCGGGACCTTCTCTCCAGCTTAGCTCAGCTCCGAGATCTCCTCGATCCTTCTGTAGTATCTGTCCTTGTCGTTATCGGTGTAGGATTCCATCGTTACCCCGGAGTTCTGATAAGCATCACTCTTCATGTCCTTTCCCTTGGTGTAGAATGTGTAGCTGTTGATATCGTACGCCTCATACGTCATCAGGTTGTGCTCGGCGCCCTATGACAAGGCGAATATGAGTTGTTCTTCCGTGGAAGAATCCTCATGTAAAGAGTACGATAGAAGCTTCTCCTTGAACCAACGCGTGAAACATGAGTTGTGCTCTTTGATTATATCTCCGTCCGTCCTCTGTTGGCCTCGATCATTGTGCGTCTTCTCAATAAAGGTTTTGTGCTCTACCACCCAAGGATCGACCACGTCTATGTGTTGTAACACGACTAGGTTTGCTCTTCATGGTGACCCTCACGGTGACCCCATCCAGCGAGCCTGTTGAGGTGGCTGTTGACGGGAAGACCAACGGGGTTCTCAATGCCTAGATAATTCGTGCAGTAGGAGATGCACTCTTCGGTCAGAAAGCCCCTGGCTATGCTTCCCTCTGGACGTGACATGTTGCGAACGTATCCTTTGATAACACCATTCATCCTTTCGAGCCGCATCATGCTGTGCAGGAACGTCGGCCCGAGTTGGATAATATCCTCCACGATATGGACCAGCAGATGCACCATAACGTCGAAGAATGCGGGCGGGAAGTACATCTCAAGCTTGCATAGTATCACCACGATCTCTTCCTGTAGCCTTCTGAGTTGCCTCACGCCAACTGACTTCTGACAGATGACATCGAAAAAGTTGCATAGGCCAAAAAGCATTTCACGGACTAGCGCATCCATGATCCCACGGATTGCAACTGGAAGTATCTGCATCATCAACACGTGATAGTCGTGAGACTTCATCCTGCTGAACTTCTGCTTCGCTGAGTCTAGGTATCTACTTATCTTCCCCGCGTAACCGTAAGGAAGTTTTACTCCAACGAGGAAGGTGAAAAACTGCTCGATCTCCTCCTGAATTAGAGTGAAGCATGCGGGAGGGAAGTCATTTCCGGTCTTCTTGGCCTTTTTGCCTTTGCGACGACTTTCCATGTCCTGCTTCGCCTCATCCTCATTATTAGCGTGAAGCTCCTCCCTAATGCCCATTGATTTCAAGTCCGCCCTTGCTTTCGGCCCATCTTTGGTCCTCTCTGGCATGTTGAGCAGGGTACCAAGCAGACTCTCACACACGTTCTTCGTGATATGCATGACATCAAGGCTGTGAGGTACACGGAGGATCTTCCAGTACGTCCAGTCCCAGAAAACAGACCTCGTTTTCCATACCTTCAACAGCGGCTCTGGCGCCTTTCACTTCTTTCCTGGCTCTGGTGCCTTTCCCGGCAGCGGGCACTCTTTCCAATTTTTCAACAGCTCGTCTATTTCCTTGCCGCTCCTCGTACGCGGGCGTCTTTGGGGTTCGGTTTTACCATCGAACCAATCCTTGCATTTTCTCCATGAGTCATCGTCGCGAAGCCACCTTCGATTTCCCATGAACACGATTTTCAAAGACCCGAGATCTCTATCTAGCTGGCGATATGTTGTGTCATCCATGCACCTGATGCATCCAAAAATCCTTGGACCACCTGCCCCGCGACATATCCGTAACCGAGATAGTCATGCACCGTCGTGAGCAGTGCGACTCTCATAGGGAAATATTCTATCTCTGCGGCGTCTGTCGGGGGTTGGGTGCGACATATGCCAAGGGATGGCTTATCATGGTGGGAGCGAGTAGAACGTCGCCGGTGCCTGGAAGCGGTATGAGGCATAGACACGAACGCCAGTGTACTTTACCCAGGTTCGGGGCTCTCCTAGGAGATAACACCCCTAGTCTTGCTCTGCAGGGTCCCCGCATGATCACTAAGGCACTAGTGATACAAAGGTGCTCCTTGAGATGTATGCTAGAGGTAGGAGAAGGCAAGGCTAGCTCTCTTCTGCTCTAGGGGAATGGCTAGTTCTAAGGGAGTGGGAACCCTTTGCATGGGTTCCCTAAGGGTTTATATAGGCCGACCCCCCATGGGTACAATAGTAATCTGGCCGGGTGCTGGGCCCGGCTGTCAGTGTCTCCGGCCTCCGGCTTCTCTGCCGACTATTGGGGCCCGCCGCCTGGTGGGCCCAGCCGGCTGGTCTGGTACGGAGCCGGTCAGTGGCGGGTCCGGTCGGGTCCGGTCGGTGGCGGGTCCGGTCGATGGCTGCTCACTATAGCCGTGCTGCTAATGACGCGGGCTTGGTCAACTCATTGTGGCTACAGTCCCGCCGCCTGGCAGGAGATCGTTGTAGCCACCCCTGCAGGTCTCATTAGGTTAATGGTGCACTTGCTTCGGGGGAAAGGACGGCCGCCTGCTGGACGCCGGCCTTCCCTCGGTCCGACTGGTTTGGCATCCGCCGTCTTCTGTGGCATCACTGCCTGATAGGGCCCACAGCCCGCGGGCCGTACCGACAGGTCGTCGTGGGGAACAGGGCTCCGCCTGTCCGAAATGACGTCAAGGGGGAGTGGCAACAATGCCACGTCGTGCGGAGATCACTGCCTGTACGGGGCACTGTGGCCGTGCCCAGCCCGAGATTCAGGGGCGAGGGGCTTTACTGTAGCCACGCCTTATCTTGGCCTCTTGATAGGGGCACAGACTCTGAGGGCACCGTCTAGCCGCCTGCACGACGCTGTCTTCTCTAGAGGCCGTCCAACTAGAGCCGACCGCTCTTGGTGCTGTCTGCTGGTGGTTGGCCGTCCTCCGGTGGCCGGCCGTTGAGCTAGCCGGCCCTCGGAGGGTGGAGCTTCAGCTTGGGTCACTGCGGGGCGAAGCCGGCCCAAAGTTTTGTCATGTCCAGGGACTCGGGTGAGGCTACTCGTGGCCCATTACTCCGACAGTACTCCCCGAAGCCGGTGAGGTGTTGTGGCCGATGGGCCGCGAAGTCTCAACGGCTTCCCCCCTCACCGAGCTCCAGGAGAATGTTTGATCCGCCTTGCGGCGCGCCGACCACTGGAGCCGGCATTGACAAGGCGGGATTGTCGGCCAATTTTGAACTCGAAGGCAGGAAAACAGGTGGCATGCCTGCTAAGCTTCCCAGTGTCACCGCCCGCCACAAGCACGCCACGCGGCATGCGCCAGCCCGACCAGCCTGCCACCCCACGCTCCTGATGGGACATGACAGTGGGTCGGGCCCGCCACTACCGGGCCTCGGCACGTAGGCTGATCCGCTGCGTCGAGGTTGGCGTTTGCGATTCCCACGAGCGTTTTACGCGCAGTAAGTTGGCGCGGTAAACGGGGGGTTGTGGGATCGTGGGCGCAGTTAATCCCACGATCCCACGCCCCGCCACCTTGTCTTCGTAGCCCGAGGGCAATAAGTATGGGGAGGAAGGGGAACGGCGGAGCACGCGCGCCCTCCTCTCCTCACTCTCTTACTCCTCTTGCTCTGTCCGCCATTGTTGCTACCGCCGCTCCGTGCTTACCGCAGTTCGTCGCCGCCGTTCTCCTCCTCTCATCGCAGCCCCGCCTGAAGACATGGCGCGCGAGAATGGCGGTGACTGGGACGGCTCGACGGTGATTGAAGACCACATCTCCTTCCTCTGGGACACGCGCCGGATGCCCAACGCGGCGTTCGTCAAGGCGCCGGTGCCACCGGAGGAGGAGATTTCACCGGCACCGAGGGGGAATGAGCGGGTCGTCTTCCGCTCACACTTCCTCTGCGGCTTCGGCCTTCCAGCGAGCGGCTTCCTCCACTCGTTCATGGACTTCTACCACGTATAGCCGCATCATCTGATGCCCAACACCATGACCCTGCTCTCCGCCTTCATTATGGCATGCGAGGGCTACATCGGCATCCTCCCCACACTTGAGATGTGGGGAACATTCTTCTATGGCAAACTCGGCACCTCCGCCAAGTACATGGCGGCCGAATGCGGTGGGTTCATCGCCGTACGCCGGCCGGCGAAGAGGAATGCCTTCCACATCATCAAACTATCACAGTCAGTAAAACTGTGGCAGCAGTCTTATTTTTATGTTGAGAACATTGATCCGACTGTCGACTTTATCAACCTGCCGGCCTACGAGGCCGGCCGCCCAGTTGGCCCCCGGCCCAACTGGGGCTACAAGCCAAAGCCGGTGTTAGCGGACGCGGCAGCCACCATCGGCCGACTCCGGGTGCTCCAGGAGTCGGAGGGCCTCGTGGCCTCCGACCTCCTTATCGCCTTCATTGAGCGCCGGGTCCTTCCGCTACAGGGCCTCCCTCACCTGATCTGCCGGATGAGCGGGCACCGCGACCCAAGCAGGTTGTGCACGAACGAGATGTCGACTGCTGAGGTTGCGAGGATGGTGAATGAAATCTCCGACCTCAAGGTGTCGGAGGGAGACTGGCGGTTCGGGAAGGGGCCGTATTCTCGCGACAACCTGCCGCCTGCCGTAAGTCCCTTGACTTCTTTTTGTAGTTCTGAATTTTAGTCTTGCGCTTGGTGTGACACGACTCTTTTTTCCGAAGTGCAGATTTACATGTCCACAGCGACGGCAGCCATCGTGGGGCCGGGTGGTGACTACCTGCCGGACTGGGCAGTGAGCAACACGGACGACCCCGACTTGGGGGCGGCCGCCCTGGAGGACGACGCAGCAAGCGGCGGCGACGGAGCAGGCGGCTCTGAGGAGGGCGGCAGCATGGAGACCTGGCCTGATGACAACGACGATGAAGACGAGCCGCGCCGCTCTCGGAGTACCGCCAGCACCGGCGCAGGCCCCTCTACTGGGCCGCCCGCCCGAGGTGGCAAGCGCAAGCGGAAGCAAGGCGCTGCCCTGTTTGGCAGCACGCCGAAGAAGCCCAAGAACCCGCCCGCGGCGACCAGGCGGAAAGAAGCCGCGGACAAGGTGGCCAAGTTCCAGCGGCAGCCGAAGGTGCCGCTCATCGTGTCAGCGTAAGTATCCTTCTGACGTTTCCACCTCTTTGCCGATCTGGCGTAAAAAACTTTTTGTCTTGTCTTCTTATCTCAGGGCCCCGCTCACCCTCGAGAAGTCGGCCGCCGCCTTGGTCATCAGGTCGGCAGAAACCTCCATCACGAGCCAGCGGATCGACCCGGCCGCCGACCTCTGGGAGGCGCAGGAGTGGAACACGTGGGAGGCGCGTGAGCAAGAGGCTGACCGCCTGGCGAAGGCGGAGGCGGACAAGGCTGGCGCATCTACGGCGAGGAAGCTGGCGCAAGCAGAGGTCGACATCGCGGAGGAGGAGCGGCTTGCAGAGGCCACGCGCCGCTAGGAGCCGCTCCTTGTGACTCCTCTGAACTCCGCGCCACCCCCGCCGGAGTTTGTGGCGACAACTGGAGGAGCCGGCGATGAGCAGCCGGTCATGGAGAGGGAGGACGGCGATGTGGCCATGCCGGACGTCATCGTGCCGCCGCCACCGCCAACCAGCGGACCGCAGGATGAGCAGCCGGCCGCACCACCGGCGCCACCATCCAGGGACGCGTTGGTGACGGACCTGATTCCTGAGGTCCGCACACCCGTACGTCGCCATCTTGAGAAAGCAGCCTCGGCAGCGCGGCCGCCGGAGGCTGGTGCCAGGAGCTCGTCGGTCTCCAACACCGAGGTGACCAGCGCCGCGCCCGCCAGCTGGATACGCGGGGGCGAGACGGATGCCCTGAACCAGGCGTCCCTCGACATCCAGGCCAGGCTCCGGGCCAAAGCCGAAGCCCTCAAGTGCTGCAACGAGGCGTTCCTAGATTCGCGGGCAGCCATCCGCGTAAGTTTCCTACTTTTCTTCATTTCGATCTTCTTACATCCTTCGTGGGGGCGTGCCAGCGCACCCACTGGGTGTAGTCCCAAAGTTTCAGGTCGGCTGCTGAGCAGGTGGTCCGGAACTTCAACTTGTCGACGTCGAATGCTAACTTATCTGATATCCCTTCTGCAGGACTACCACAATCTTCACGCGGTCACCTTCAACTCCAGGGTTTAGGAGCTGTAAAAACATACCGCCAACTTGTCCGAGAGCTGGAGTAAGCTTCGATTTCCTTTCTTCGCAGGGGCGCGCTGGCGCACCCGCGGGCTGTAGTCGCCGAGGTTCGGGCCGACTGCTGAGCAGTCGGGCTGAATCTTCCTAGTGATTTTATTTTTGCTGGCAACTTCTTCTCTGCGGGGGCGCGATAGCGCACCCGCAGGCTGTAGTCCCCGAGGTTCGGGCTGACTGCTAAGCAGTCGGGCCGAATCTCTCTGGCAACTGCATCCCTCTTTATCATTTGACTGATATTCTTTCTTCTTTCTTTCTACAGAGGCCAACGCCGCCTTGCAGCAGCAGCTGGGCGAAGCCAATACCGCCCTGCACGGCAAGGAGGTGGAGTGCAGCAAACTGACCGAGGAGCGTGACCGGCTGGTCACTCAGCTTGCGGAGTAGGCGGAGGCCCTCTAGATGGCTCAAAGGGAGGCGAAAGGCGAAGGAGATCGACCTCGTTGCCGAGTTCGAGATCGACCGCTCTGCCTGGGCCGACAAGGAGGCGCAGATGACGGCCTGCTTCAGCAGCATCGAGGACTTGGTCGATGGTAAGCTTCATCTTATTTGTTTCTTGTTTTGGGCTACCGGCCCTGATCTAGGCCGATTGCTAGTTTCTGACTTTGGCTTTCCTTGCCTTCTGTCTAAGCAGACTTCTTCTCGGGCCATTCCGTTGCCGCGAACCAGATCATTGAGGCCCAACATGATGAGTAGAGGGCAGAAGGCGTGCAGATTACCACTGACGCCTCCCGGACCCTCAACGAGCAGCTCCTCATCATCCAGTCCCGTCTTCGACCTGCCCATCAGATACTACGCCGCCTTCAGCGCGTTGGGGCCCAAGAGGTTTCTGCCCTCTGGTTGGGCGTGCTAGCTCCGCGCACCCCCAGCCGGACTGCCGACTGGCTGGAGGTGGCGGCCGGCCGCCTGGAGGACTGCAAGGGTTCTGCAGCCCGGGCAGGAGCGTGCTGAGCCCTGGAGTTCGTCAAGGCGTGGTATCCTGGGCTAGGTTTAGCCCAGTTGACCATGTTTCGGCTAGAGGTGCAGGAGCAGCTGGTGGCGGTGGAGGCCGAGCTTATCAGTAGGGCGGCGGCAATCACCGACTATACCGACACCAGCATGTTCATCCCGGAGGTGGTCGAAGAAGGTGCCGAAGCGCTGCTGGAGTCGCTCGGGCTGAAACCAGAGGACAGCGAGGATTCAACTAAAGTGATCGACTCAAGCGATGAAGGGGAGGAGGATGACGATGAGGAGGAGGAAGACAAAGATGACGTGCCGGAGGCTGGAGCGGACGGTCAGCCTCAACCTGACCGTGCCTCAAGCAACGTTCCGCGCTCCAAGGCACCGACCGCTGCTGGAGGCGGCCAGGAGGAGACCGACCGGCCTCCTGTTCCGCTGACGGACGCCACCAACTCTGCCGTCCAGCCGCCCGCCACCCCAATTGGTGCCGCCGCCTCCGTCATCCATCCGGAGCCTTCTACTGCACCCACCGGCACCACTGACTCCAACGTCCAGCCGGAGCCCTCTGCTACACCAACCAGCACTGCCGACTCCACCGTCCAGCCGGAGCCTTTTGCTGCCCCTTACAATTCGGTTAGCTTTGCATAATTTCACCCTCGGGGTGTACCTCAAACTTTGCTGAATGCTGGCCGATAGGCCTTTATCTATGTAAATATCTATTCACAATTTATGCTTTGCTTTGTCGGCTTCTAACTTCTCTTTGCTTTATACTCCTTGCTTTTTTCCTTTGCCGCCCTCCCTTTGCTATCCTCTTGCCAGCCAAGCAGCCGCTCTGCGGACTGTGGCTGGGTCGAGAAATTAGCTTTGATGGGAGAGCAAGTACTTAGCCATTTGGAGTGTTGGCAAGAGAAGTAGAAGCCGGCCGAACAGGCGCAGTGCCGGCCTCAACTATATGTGTTTTTTCCTTAGTCGTTTTTCATGTGGGCGCTGTTTTGCAACCCCTGCCCGCCATGCAATCGCTCTGCGAGCTGCGGCTTCTGACAAGGGAAGTTTTTTTTGGCGCCAACACACTACTTGTCCGGCTGCAGGAGGCGGCATATAGCAGAAGGCGGCGAGCCTCCGGGCTGACTGGTCGAACCCGGTGCCAGGCAAGAATAATAAAACAATACATACTCATAGGCATAACACTTATCATATAGATAAAAGAGGGTAGTCCCCAAGTTCTTCTCGGGGGACCCGGAGTCTTCGTACATAATACAAAACGTAGCGTGATACATACTGCTCTCAACTGTAAAACCTTCGGAGGAGGTTTGTGTTCCATGGCCTCTCCGTCTCCTTGTCTGAATCATCTCTTTTACGTGCTCTGGGCTTCTGGGCGTTGATCAGATAGTAGGAGTCGTTGCCCAGCACCTTGCTGATGATGAAAGGGCCTTCCCAAGGTGCCGAGAGCTTGTGCTGGCCGGCTGTTCGCTGGATTAGCCGGAGCACAAGGTCTCCCTCTTGGAAGGATCTTGGCTTCACCTTGCGGTTGTAGTGTCGGCGCAGACTCTGCTGGTAGATTGCGGACCGGCAGAGCGCCAACAGCCGACCCTCCTCCAGCAAGTCGACGCCGTCTTCTCGTGCCTCCTTGGCATCCGTCTCGGTGTACATGGTGACTCTTGGGTAGTCGAACTCTATGTCCGTCTGGATGACGGCTTTAGCACCATAGACGAGGAAGAAGGGCGTGAAGACGGTTGACTTGTTCAGAGTCGTGCGCAAGATCCAAAGGACGGCCGGCAGCTCATCGAGCTAGCAGCCGGCCGAACGCTCTAGAGGCTTGACCAGTCGGGGCTTGATGCTGGATAGAATGAGGCCGTTTGCTTGCTCAACTTGGCCGTTGACTGTGGATGGGCAACAGACGCTAAGTCCAGTCGAATGCCCTGTGTCGCGTAGAAACGAGCCAAGGCTCCTTTGGCGAAGTTTGTGCCGTTGTCGGTGATGATGCTGTGTGGTATGCCGTACCATGTGGTGATGTCGGTGATGAAGGTCACGGCAGTCGGCCCATTCAGCTTCTTGATTGGTTTTGCTTCTATCCACTTAGTGAACTTGTCCACAGCAACAAGCAAATCAGTCATGCCGGCACAGGCCGTCTTGAATGGCCCCACCATATCCAGCCCCCAAACAGCAAAAGGCCAAGCTATGGGAATGGTCTTGAGTGCAGAAGCTGGCAAATGTGGCTTGGAGCAGAACTTCTGGCACCCTTGACACTTCTGAACTAATTCTTTGGCTTCTTCTAGAGCAGTCGGCCAAAAGAAACCATGGCGGAAAGCCTTGGCCACAAGCGATATTGAAGCCGCATGGTGACCGCATTCGCCTTGGTGGATATCCCTGAGTATTGATTGGCCTTTGTCTGGCTCCATGCAGTGCTGATAAACGCCAGTGACACTTTGCCGTACTAGCTCTCTATTGACGATGGTGTAAGCTGCTGCCCGCCGTTGCACTTGTGGGGCCGAGATCTCATCAGTTGGCAGCTCTTTGTTCACCAGAAACTTGAGGATTGGTTGGGCCCAGGATGGTGCTACTATTTCTTCGACTACTACAAATGCAACTTGTATAAGGGCGGTTGGGCTGGGAGGCGGCGGGTTGGTAGCTGCTTCCGCCTACTGAGCTGAAGAAGTCCTCGGGCCGACTGCTGCAATCCCCAGCCCTGGCTCTGGAGTCTCCAAGCTGGGTGCGGCTGCTGCAGTCCCCGGGCCGCCTGCTGAAGTCCCCGTGCCAGCTTCTGGGACCCTCAAGTCGGATCCGACTGCTTTGGGAGGGGTCGGCACGAAGATGGAGTTTGATTCTGGGGACGGCTTGACAGACGGCTTGAGAAGGCGGCGTAAGGTGACGTCGGCTGGTATCGCGGTAGCTTGCCATGTACGCGTCCTTGGCGTCTCAGTCGCCTGACGATTGCTGGACCACCAAGTCGGAGTCACCATAGCACAGGATCCGGCGAATGCCGAGTTCCTTGGCAAGCCGGAGCCCATGTGTGAGTGCCTCGTACTCGGCTACGTTGTTGGAGGCGGAAAAATGGAATTGCATCACATATCTGAGCTTGTCGTCTTTGGGAGAGGTGAGGACGATGCTGGCTCCCAGACCGGTGCACATTTTTGAACCATCAAAATGCATCCGCCAATGGGTGGAGTCTGGCGCTGGTGGCAAGTACTGGGTCTCGGCCTAGTCGACGAGGAAGTCGGCCATCACTTGTGACTTGATGGTGGTGCGAGGCTGGTAGTAGATGGTGTAAGGGGACAGATCAATAGCCCACTTGGCCACTCGGCCAGAAGCATCTCGGCTTCCAGTGATCTCAGCAAGCGGAGCCGTGCAAATGATAGTTATTGGGTGCTCTTGAAAGTAAGGCTTCAGCTTCTTGTGGTAAAGTGCACACCATAGCACATCTTCTGATAATGTGGGTAGTTTTGCTTGGAGGCGGATAGTACTTCACTCAAGTAATATACCGGTCTCTGGACCGGCAATGCTATGCCCTCCTCTTTGCGTTCTACCACTATGACTGTGCTGACGACCCGACTAGTGGCTGCGATGTAGAGGAGCATGGGCTCCTTCTCAGTCGGAGCCGCCAAGATAGGCGGGGTTGTCAACATCTTCTTGAGTTGGAGAAAAGCTTCGTCCGCCTTGTCGTTCCACTCGAAAAAAGTGGTCTTCTTCATGAGCTAGTACAGGGGAAGAGACTTCTCGCCCAGCCGACTGATGAAATGCCAGGTCACCGGTGAATTTCTGCATGTCTAGTAGTTGGGTGGGCACCTCCATCTTCTCAATGGCCTTGATCTTCACAGGGTTGCACTCTATGCCGCGCTCTAACACCAGGAAACCGAGAAGCTGGCCAGCTGGTACTCCAAAGACACATTTCTCTGGGTTGAGCTTGATCTGGAATCGCGACAGGTTCTCAAAGGTTTCCTTGAGGTCTTCTAGTAGCGTGCCACGCTTTTCCGTCTTCACCACCACATCATCTGCATAGACATGGGCATTTCCGCCGGGTTGCTTGAGGAGGCACTTCTGCATGCAACACTGAAACGTGGCGCCGGTGTTTCGCAAGCCGAACATCATGGTGAGGTAGCAGATGGCTCCAAATGGTGTGATGAAGGCCGTCTTCAGCCTGTCGGCCGGGTTCAGTTTTATCTGATGGTACCCTGAGTATGCATCCAAGAAACTCAACAGCTCGCATCCGGCTATGGAGTCTATCACTTGGTCAATTCTTGGTAGGGCAAAATGATCTTTGGGGCAAGCTTTGTTGAGGCTAGTATAGTCAATACACATGCGCCACTTCTTATTCTTCTTCACCACCAGGACTGGGTTTGCCAGCCACTCTGGAAGGAACACTTCCATGATGAATCCGACAACTCTTCTCTTCTCTTCCGACAGGCGGCACAAGTGCTCCCTGACCGGCTTGGCGTCAGGTCGGACATGTAACTTGTGCTCGGCGAAATCCGTCAGAACACCCGGCATGTCTTTGGGAGACCATGCGAAGATGTCCCGATTCTCACGGAGGAAATCGACGAGCTCGCTTTCCTATTTGCTGTCAAGGTTTGTACCTATGACAGCGTGCCTCTCAGGGTGCTCTGGGTCCAAGGGTATCTTCTTCGTTTCCTTTGCCGGCTTGAACGAGCCCTCAACCTCCGACTCCTTGCGGATGGGTGACATTTCCGGCTTCTTGCCTGCAATCGCCACCGCCCGGTCTAGGAGCCGCTTCTCAGCTGCAATCATGAGGGACTCGGCCAGCTGCCAACTATCTGCAGCGCAAGCGGATGACTTCTTGTAGTCCCCGACTATAGTCAGGATCCCCTTGGTACTCGGCATCTTCATCTTGAGGTAAGCATAGTGGGGGACTGCCATGAACTTGGCCAGGGCAGGACGACCAAGGAGTGCATGGTAGGGGCTCTCAAGGTCCACCACTTCAAACCAAACTGGCTCACGGTGGAAGTGATTCTTGTCTCCGAAGAGGACATCAATTTCGATCTTGCCGATTGGTGAGAAGGAAAGGACAGGGACTATGCCATGGAATACAGTCCGACTGGGGAGGAGCTGCTTCTGCTTGATTCCCAACTTCTCCATTGTGTCACGGTACAGGATATTGATGTTGCTGCCGCCATCTATCAGGACTCTAGAGAAACGAGTTGCCCGCCTTTCTGTTGCAAAGGTAGCATCCAGGACCAAGGCATAGGAACCGCGGGAAGGCATCACTTTCGGGTGGTCGGCCCTGCTCCAACTGATGGGCTTCTCAGACCAGTGCATGAATTTGGGAGTGTTTGAGACCACTGCCTGCACCTCTTGCTGTTGCTGCCGTCTGCTGCATCTGTCATCGTCCACGCTAGTGAACACAACATAGGCTACATGCTCCACAAGAGGACTGGCCGGGCCGCCGGCTGCTGGGGCGGAGGAGACGGCGGGCCAGCAGTCAGAGGAGACAGGAGGCCATCTCCCTTGGCGATCCTGGTGAGCCAATGACACTTCTGAGTGGTGTGGTTGGATGGCTTAGCACCACTATGGAACTTGCAGGGGGCATCAAGAGTCTGCTCGTACGAGAAGGCGGGCAACCAATTGGGCTTGTCGCCCTTCTGACGCTTGGGCGCTGGCTGCCCCTCCGGCTGTTGATCCTCGACTGTCGCCACCTGCCGGCTGGTGGAAGCCGGCTGGGTGGCCTTCCGCTTGTTGTTGCTTGGATGCTGCCACCGTCTAGTGTCACCAGCCGGAGTCCGAGGAGCCTGAGGTGCCACTTTGCCGGACGCATCAACTAAGATTTCCACCTTCATGGAGGAGTCGGCCGTGGCGTGCTTGTCGGCGATGATCAACAGCTCGTAGAGAGTCGCAGGCTCGTCGCAAAGAAGCCGGTGCTTGAGGAGAGTGCCTTCTTGGTACCCGGCAGTGAAGTACTCGATCGCCTGCACCTCGTGCACGATCTCGCAGGAGTTGCGCAGCTCGGCCCAGCGTGTGAGATAGTCGTGAGTCGATTCGCTAGGGCCTTGGACGCACAAGGAGAGCTGCCGGGGCTTGGGAGGCCGCTTGTACATGCTGCTGAAGTTGCGGATGAAGGCTTCGGTGAAATCAACCCAGCTGTTGATGCTGTGGGGCTTCAGGCTGTTAAGCCACGTCTGGGCTGTGCCCTGAGGCATGAGCGGGACATATTTCATGGCAACGCGCTTGTTGCCGTTGGCTATGCTGACGGCTACTACGTCTTGAGCTTGCGTTGGTTTTCCTTGAAGAGGAAAGGGTGATGCAGCAAAGTAGCGTAAGTATTTCCCTCAGTTTCTGAGAACCAAGGTATCAATCCAGTAGGAGGCTCCTCAACAAGTCCCACGAACCTACAGAAACAAACAAAGAACTCGCAACCAACACAATAAAGGGGTTGTCAATCCCTTCATGGCCACTTGGAAAGTGAGATCTGATAGAGATAAAATGATAAGGTAAATATATTTTTGGTATTTTATAATATAGATGCAAAAAGTAAAGATGCAAATAAAAGTAGATTGGAAGCAAATATGATAAGAGATAGACCCGGGGGCCATAGGTTTCACTAGAGGCTTCTCTCGAGATAGCATAAGTATTACGGTGGGTGAACAAATTACTGTCGAGCAATTGATAGAAAAGCGAATAATTATGAGATTATCTAGGCATGATCATGTATATTGGCATCACGTCCGCAACAAGTAGACCAACTCCTGCCTGCATCTACTACTATTATTCCACACATCGACCGCTATCCATCATGCATCTAGATTATTAAGTTCATAAGAACAGAGTAACGCATTAAGCAAGATGACATGATGTAGAAGGATAAACTCAAGCAATATGATATAAACTCCATCTTTTTATCCTCGATGGCAACAATATTATACCTGTCTTGCAACCCTTTCTGTCACTGGGTAAGAACACCGCAAGATTGAACCCAAAGCTAAGCACTTCTCCCATGGCAAGAAAGATCAATCTAGTAGGCCAAACCAAATTGATAATTCGAAGAGACTTGCAAAAATAACTCAATCATACATAAAAGAATTCAGAGAAGATTCAAATATTATTCATAGATAAACTTGATCATAAACCCACAATTCATCGGATCTCGACAAACACACCACAAAAAGAGATTACATCAAATAGATCTCCACAAGAGAGGGGGAGATCCAAAAAGAGAGAAGAAGCCATCTAGCTAATAACTATGGACCCGTAGGCCTATGGTAAACTACTCACAACTCATCAGAAGGGCTATGGTGTTGATGTAGAAGCCCTCCATGGTCGATTCCCGCTCCGGCAGAGTGCCGGCGAAGGCTCCAAGATGGGATCTCGTGGATAGAGAAGGTTACGGTGGTGGAAATTGTGTTTTGTTTGCTCCCTGGATGTTTTCGGGGTACGTAGGCTTATATAGGAGGAAGAAGTACATCGGTGGACGCCCGAGGGGCCCACGAGATAGGGGGGCGCGCCCTATAGGGGGGGGGCGCCCTCCTATCTCGTGGAAGCTTCGGCTGCTTCTTGACTTGCACTCCAAGTCCTCTGGGCCACGTTCGTTTGAAAAATCACGCTCCCGAAGGTTTCATTCCGTTTGGACTCCGTTTGATATTCCTTTTCTTCGAAATACAGAAATAGGCAAAAAAACATCAATACAGGTTGGGCCTCTGGTTAGTAAGTTAGTCCCAAAAATGATATAAATGTGTAAAATAAAGCCCATAGACATCCAAAACAGGTAATATAATAGCATGGAACAATCAAAAATTATAGATACGTTGGAGACGTATCAAGCATCCCCAAGCTTAATTCCTGCTCGTCCTCGAGTAGGTAAATGATAAAGAAAGAATTTTTGATGTGGAATGCTACCTAGCATAATTCTCAATGTAATTTTCTTTATTGTGGCATGAATGTTCAGATCCAAATGATTCAATATTAAAGCTTACAAAACATAAAAATAGTAATGCTTTGAAGCATACTAACAAATAATCATGTCCTATCAAAATAGCATAGCCTAAGAAAGCTTATCCCTACGAAATCATATAGTTAGGCCATGCTTCATTTCCATTACACAAAATACTCCCATCATGTACAACCCCGATGACGAGCCAAGCAATTGGTTCATACTTTTTAACGCGCTTTAGCTATTTTTCAACTCTTATGCAATACATGAGCGCAAGCCATGGACATAGCACTATGGTGGTCTACTATGGTGGTTGTGAGGACAAAAAGTGGGAGAAGATAGTCTCACATCAACTAGGCGTATCAACGGGCTATGGAGATGCCCATTTATAGATATCAATGTGAGTGAGTAGGGATTGCCATGCAACAGATACACTAGAGCTATAAATGTATGAAAGCTCAACAAAAGAAACTAAGTGGGTGTGCATCCAACTTGTTTGCTCACGAAGACCTAGGGCACTTTGAGGAAGCCCATCATTGGAATATATAAGCCAAGTTCTATAATGAAAAATTCCCACTAGTATATGAAAGTGACAAGATAGGAGACTCTCTATCATGAAGATCATGGTGCTAATTCGAAGCACAAGTGTGGAAAAAGAGATAGGAGCAATTGTCCCTTCTCTCTTTTTCTCTCATTATATATATATATATTTTCTTTTTCTTTTTCCCTTTTTTCGGTTCTCCTTTTTTTCCTTTTTTCTCTCTTTTTTCTTTTTGGTGGGCTTCTTTGTCCTCTTTTATTTTTATAAAGTCCGAAGTCCCATCCCGACTTGTGGGGGATAGTCTTCATCATCCTTTCCTCACTGGGACAATGCTCTAATAATGAAGATCATCACAATTTTATGGATTTACAACTCAAGAATTACAACTCAAAGCTAGAACAAGATATGACTCTATATGAATGCCTCCGGCGGTGTATCGGGATATGCAATGAATCAAGAGCAACATGTATGAAAATTATGAAGGTGGCCTTGCCACAAATACGATGTCAACTACATGATCATGCAAAGAGCAATATGACAATGATGAAACGTGTCATAATAAACGGAACGGTGGAAAGTTGCATGGCAATATATCTCGGAATGGCTATGGAAATGTCATAATAGGTAGGCATGGTGGCTATTTTGAGGAAGGTAAATAATGGGTACAAGATACCGGCGAAAGTTGCGTGGTAATAAGAAAAGCTAGATAAGTGGAAGGATGAGTGTGTGTATATCCATGGAATCACATTAGTCATAAAGGACTCATATACTTATTGCAAAAATCTACTTAGCCCTCAAAGCAAAGTACTACTACGCATGCCCCAAGAGGGATAGATTGGTAGGAAAAATCCATCGCTCGTCCCCGACTGCCATTCATAAGGAAGACAATCAAAAGAGCACCCCATGCAACAAATTTGTCACACAACTTTTACTATACGTGCATGCTACATGACTTGCCAACTTCAGCAAAAGTATTTCTCAATTTCATAATTATCCACTAGCATGACCCTAACATTACTACCTTTATATCTCAAAACAATTATCAAGCAACAAATTGATCATAGCACCCAAATCTCTTCTATGATAGTTTTTATTATACCCAACTTGGATGCTCATCATTCCAGGACCAAATTTGTAACCATAGCAAATAACATGATGTTCTAAAAGACTCTCAAAATAATATAAGTGAAGCATCAGAGACTAGCAATTTCTTCAAAATTAATCCACCGCCATGCTCTAAAAGATATAAGTGAAGCACTAGAGCAAAAACTATCAAGCTCAAAAGATATAAGTGAAGCACAAAGAGTGTTCTAGCAAATTTCTAATCAAATAGGCTTCTCCCAAAAGGTGTGTACAGCAAGGATGATTGTGGTAAACTAAAAAGCAAAGACTAATATAATACACGACGCTCCAAGCAAAACACATATCATGTGGCGAATAAAAATATAGCTCCAAGTAAAGTTACCAATGAACGAAGACGAAAGAGGGGACGCCTTCCCGGGGCATCCCCAAGCTTAGGCTTTTGGCTATCCTTGAATATCTTGGGGTGCCTTGGGCATCACCAAGCTTAGGCTCTTGCCACCCTTTATTCCATAGTCCATAAAAGATTTACCCAAAACTTGAAAACTTCACAACACAAAACTCAACAGGAAATCTTATAAGCTCCGCTAGTGAAAGAAAACAAAACCACCACATAAGGTACTGTAATGAACTCATTATTTATTTATTTTGGTGTTAAACCTACTGTATTCCAACTTCTCTATGGTTTATAAACTATTTTACTAGCCATAGATGCATCAAAATAAGCAAACAACACACGAAAACAGAATCTGTCAAAAACAGAACAGTCTGTAGAAATCTGTAACTAACGCAAACTTCTGAAACTCTAAAAATCCTACAAAAATAGGGCGTACTGTAATTTAGTTTTATTGATCAGAAGCAAAAAGAATCAATGAAAAACCTCGTTCCTGTGATTTATTGAAGTTTTTCTCGTGAGCGCAAAGTTTCTGCTTTTCAGCAGAATCAAATCAACTATCATCATAGCTTATCCTATAGGTTCTACTTTGCACAAACACTAAAGAAAAGATAAAAACACCTCTAAACAGAAAGTAGAAGAAAAAACTTAATACTAAACAGGAACAAAAACAAAAAACACAAAGAAAATTAGGTTGCCTCCCAACTAGCCCTATTGTTTAACGCCCCTAGCTAGGCATAAAAGCGAAGATAGATCTAAGTGGTGCCATCTTTGGCACTTGACCTTTTAAGGGGGTTATGCTCGGATCCGGGAGGTTCCTTGCACTTCCCTTAATGCTCGGAGATCTTTTGATCTAAGGCATCCAACCTCCTATTACAAAGTGCAATCAAGTTATTCATGCGGTTGATATTTCCACCAATATTCTTAAGTGGTTCAACAAATTTTTGCAATTCACAAAGTTTCTCTAAAATTTGAGTTCCTTCATGAGAGAAGGATAATCTCTTTTGTAGGGAAGTACTCCTACTATCCCTTCTATTAGTTCATAAGCGAGACTAGGATCAACTTCAATAAAACACCCTTTTGTAGTAAAATCAAGGAGTTGTCTATGGGGTAGGGTTAACCCAATATAAAAATTGCGAATTAAAATCTTGAAATCTCCTTCTATAACGCAACTACGATAAGATTCTAGCATCCTGAACCAAGCATCTTTCAGATTTTCTCCTTGTCTTTGTTTGAAGTGAAAAACTTCAAAGTCGGGAGATGAAGGGGTAAAAACAGGGCTAGCCATAACGACAAGGTAAGCGACCTAACACACGAGCGAACGGAAAAAGGCAAGCGAAAAGAGAGAGGAGAAGAAGATTGGGAAAGAGAGGGCAAATAAAACGGCAAGGGTGAAGTGGGGGAGAGGAAAACGAGAGGCAAATGGCAAATAATGTAAATGCAAGGGAGATGAGTTTGTGATGGGTACTTGGTATGTCTTGACTTGAGCGAAGACCTCCTCGGCAACGGCGCCAGAAATCCTTCTTGCTACGTCTTGAGCTTGTGTTGGTTTTCCTTGAGGAGGAAAGGGTGATGCAGCAAAGTAGCATAAGTATTTCCCTCAGTTTTTGAGAACCAAGGTATCAATCCAGTAGGAGGCTCCTCAACAAGTCCCACGAACCTACACAAACAAACAAAGAACTCGCAACCAACGAGATAAAGGGGTTGTCAATCCCTTCACGGCCACTTGCGAAAGTGAGATATGATAGAGATAAAATGATAAGGTAAATATATTTTTGGTATTTTATAATATAGATGCAGAAAGTAAAGATGCAAATAAAAGTAGATTGGAAGCAAATATGATAAGAGATAGACCCGGGGGCCATAGGTTTCACTAGAGGCTTCTCTCGAGATAGCATAAGTATTACGGTGGGTGAACATATTACTGTCGAGCAATATATAGAAAAGAGAATAATTATGAGATTATCTAGGCATGATCATGTATATAGGCATCATGTCCGCAACAAGTAGACCGACTCCGGCCTGCATCTACTACTATTACTCCACACATTGACCGCTATCCAGCATGCATCTAGAGTATTAAGTTCATAAGAACAAAGTAACGCATTAAGCAAGATGACATGATGTCGAAGGATAAACTCAAGCAATATGATATAAACCCCATCTTTTTATCCTCGATGGCAACAATACAATATTTGTCTTGCAACCCTTTCTGTCACTGGGTAAGAACACCACAAGATTGAACCCAAAGCTAAGCACTTCTCCCATGGCAAGAAAGATCAATCTAGTAGGCCAAACCAAACTAATAATTCGAAGAGACATGCAAAGATAACTCAATCATACATAAAAGAATTCAGAGAAGATTCAAATATAATTCATATATAAACTTGATCATAAACCCACAATTCATCGGATCTCGACAAACACACCGCAAATAGAGATTACATCAAATAGATCTCCACAAGAGAGGGGGAGAACATTGTATTGAGATCCAAAAAGAGAGAAGAAGCCATCTAGCTAATAACTATGTACCCGTAGGTCTATGGTAAACTACTCACAACTCATCAGGAGGGTTTCGGTGTTGATGTAGAAGCCTTCCATGGTCGATTCGCGCTCCGGCAGAGTGCCGATGAAGGCTCCAAGATGGGATCTCGCGGATACAGAAGGTTACGGTGGTGGAAATTGTGTTTTGTCTGCTCCCTGGATGTTTTCAGGGTATGTAGGCTTATATAGGAGGAATAAGTACGTCGGTGGACGCCCGAGGGGGCCACGAGACAGGGGGCGCGCCCTATAGGGGGGGCGCCCTCCTATCTCGTGGAAGCTTCGGCTGCTTCTTGACTTGCACTCCAAGTCCTCTTGATCACGTTCGTTCCAAAAATCATGCTCCTGAAGGTTTCATTCCGCTTGGACTCCGTTGGACATTCCTTTTCTTCGAATACTGAAATAGGCAGAAAAAACAGCAATACAGGTTGGGCCTCCGGTTAGTAGGTTAGTCCCAAAAATGATATAAATGTGTAAAATAAAGCCCATAGACATCCAAAACAGGTAATATAATAGCATGGAACAATCAAAAATTATAGATATGTTGGAGACGTATCAACGACCATGGAGTAGTCGACCAGCCAGTCCTCCGGTTTCATGGAGCCGGTGTACTTGGGCGTATCTCTTGGGAGCGTGCACCCTTTGGGAAAGGGCTCATCTCGGATTCGTGGGCCAAAGCAGGGCGGGCCCAATGCATCTTCTTCTAGTGCTAGGGATCGGCTGAGATGATCGATCCGATGGCGAGCATCGATCCCTCCGACTCCCTCTCGGCGGCCAAGGCAGTCGCCGAGTCTCGAGTGCGTGACAGGCGGCGGAGTAGGGTGCCTCGCTCCACAAGGCGGAGGAGGCGGCGGGTCGCCTCGCCGCTCCACCGGTCGAGGGCGGCGTCTTTGTCTCGCTCGATAGAGAGGCGTGTCCGGCTGCGGCTGGCAGCCGGCTTGTTGCCTCTTCTTCCGCGGGCGCCACCAGTCGGTGTCCGGGACGTCGCCCCATGGTTCGGGCGAGGGGGCGGTTGATCATTCCTCTGGGCGGGCACTTCAGCGTGGCAGCCGGCTTCGTGCTGCGCGGCGGCCGCGTCTAGGAGCTGCTTGACTCGCTCCGTCATATGGCGGCGCTCATCGCCGTCGTATTTGTCCAGCTCATCCATCACCGCCTGGGTGGCCCGGATGTTCTTTGCAGGCGTGGCGTAAACAGGGCGCTCTACCCCGAACATGCTGGCGATAGTCGCGCCATGCTGCCGGATCGTGTCGATGCGGCTACGCCCCTCAGGAGCCGGCATGCCACCAACAGCTCGATCCATCTCGCCCCGGTAGGTGTCCGAGAGGCGTCGCATGTTGGCCAGTCGGCCAGCTCTCTTGAGAAGCTGGATGCGGTGTGCCTCCAGCGCCTCAGCATCTGCGTCCTCTGGGATGGGTGCCGACAGGTCTCGCAGAGCCGCGTCGAGTGGGTCTCGAGCGTGTTCGTCCGAGTGCTCACCGTTGTTGATGACAAGCACCTCCGTGATGGTGCTCCCACGGCTGTGCTCGCGAGGAGGAGGCTCTTCGTAAATGACCACGTTGGTGGGGAACGTGTCAAATGGCGCCGTGTCGGAGTCGACGATCATTGGGTCGGTGGAACCAACAGACTCCAGGTCCACTTCAGGCTCGCTGGTGACGTGAAGCTGGTCGAGGAGGCTGACGAGGCGGCTCTCAGGGCAGCCGGTGCCCGCGTCGAAGGCTGGCTCGTCGGAGAGGTGGATCTCGCCAACAAGGTCGCCGAGGTAGCTCGCCGCACAGACGATCTCCGCGCCGTGTACCACGTCGAGGCTGGCTCCGTCAGGCGTGTTGGGCTAGCTTTGCTCGCCAGGAAGGAACAATGTTCCCGTCCAGAGTAGGTCTCTGGGAGACAGTGCACCTCGCCCCACGGTGTCAGGACCCCGACTCAATGCCACATCGATCTAGCATGTAACACCTCATATCACTTTGCGGCCTCACGCACGGTAATCCCACGGGTGTCGCCTTACTTTTGCCCGGGACCGTTTGCGCCTTTTGGCATACGTATATGATAGTGTCGCTAGCATCCATATGATAAGGAGCCCGGGCTGACATGGCTAGTCGTAAACCCAAAGCGGCACAGACTTACAGGGACAGGCATCCATGACCCAGCATCGAACGTGTCGGTCATCAGCGAGTGAATCCAGGCTGTAGCACTGGGCTAGCAGGACTCCGGTGAACCGGGCTGTAGCGGGCTAACAGGACTCCGGTATTCATCGCGTGGCATTTCCCCGAAGGGACAGACACAGGAACGAAGAAGGACACATGCCGGCCAGCCTAAGTGTTCCGGAGCAGTAGCAAGCTACCATGGCTCGGTGGAAACACTAGGAGACATTTCCCCGTAAGAGAGGCTACTAAAGATAAACAACTAGATGGTCAGATCCCACACATACCAAGCATTTCAATAACATACACACAATATGCTCGATATGTGCAAATACAACATGGCATCACAACATGACTCTACGACTCAAGTAATTTATTCAATAGGCTCCGAGGAGCGCGATATTACAATCATGGGTCTCATGACCCAACAATCAGAGCATACAAGTCAAAGCACAAACAGAAACTATCATGTCTGAGTACAGACATCTATAAATGAAAAAGGCTGAGAAGCCTGACTATCTATCAGATCCTGCCGAGGGCACAAGATCGTAGCTGAGGTATCAAGCTAAACGTCGAAGTCCACGCGAAACTACTAGTGAGACCGAAGTCTCTCTGCAAAAACATAAAATAGGCAAACGTGAGTACAAATGTACCCAGCAAGACTTACATCAGATCTATCTACACATGCATCATTATCAACAAAGGGATGGTGGGGTTTAACTGCAGCAAGCCAGCTTTGACTCGGTGGCTATCCTAAACTACGACTGCAAGCGACTCTTTTGAGGTGGCGCACACGAGTCCACATATTCACCATATCAATACACCACTATGGATCCGCTCCCGTCTCCCTACGAGAACGCCATCCATAGCACTCACGCTTATCTTGCGCATTTTAAAGTATCCACTTTCATTTGTCTATGAACTGATATAAGCAATCCAGAAGTCCTTTTCCGCGGACACGGCTATTCGAATAGATGATGTTAACCCTGCAGGGGTGTACTTCTTCACACACGCTCTCACCACTTACCGCTGTTTACACGACATGTACTCGGCAACCTTCAAGCGGAAGCCCAACGTGGGTGTCGGCCACGACCTACCTAATCACCTAAGTCTCTAGTCCAGGTTTATCGCCTATTCGGGTTCCATCCATGAGGAGATCCGGCCGGAGTTTCGCTCACAGCCCCAAACGATGTGAACAGGGTTCCCGGGACACCAAACGGGCGCCGGTACACCGTGCCACGTGCCTACCGCATCACAGCCCACCCCTACGGTCAGCGCTGCGCACGGCCTCCAGCATACTACAAACACCAGAAACTACTTGCAACTCCTGGACAGAGGACAAGGGTGATCAAGAAGCCGAGAGGGTCCATTGGTTTCGGGCCCAATGCGTGGTAGTAGCTGAGTCATGGATCACAAACACAGAACTCAGTTCCTGAGGACGGCTGCAATGAGACAACCCACCATGTACTCCTACATGGCCTCTCACCGCTACCTTTACCAAATCGTGTTCACACACACTTAGCTCACACACAGTAGGACATGTTCCCACGCCTCTGATTCATCCCCGATGAATCAGACCTGACTCAACTCTAAGCAGTAGCAGGCATGACAACAAACATAAATGAGTAGGCACATCAGGGCTCAAACAACTCCTACTCATGCTAGTGGATTTTATCTATTTACTGTGGCAATGACAGGTCATGCAAAGGATAAAGGGGTTCAGCTACCGCAGCAAGTAACAGTTGAATCGTTGTTGTCCTAATGCAGTAAAAGAGAGCAGGAGCGAGAGAGTGGGATTGTATCGGAATGAACAAGGGGGTTTTGCTTGCCTGGCACTTCTGAAGATAACATTGAGTCTTCATCAGTGTCAACGATCACATCATCGGTATCACGTCTATCAGAGGGGACAAATACCGGCAACACAGAAGGGAACACAATCAATGCAATGCACAATATGATGCATGATCATGACATGGCAAAATGAATGTGTTTTGAGCCAATGCAACTAGCAACAGATTAAATGAAGTTGGTTTGAATACAAGATTCAAATTCAAACTCCATATGTGATTATTTAAATGCCCTTTATTTGTTTTGTGCTAAAAAGCATCTATAAGTTGCTCTAACATGCATGGAAATAGTACAGATGGATTCCTTGAATTTTTCTGATAATTTTTCATATATAAATTATTTAATTTGGAGTTACGGTTAATTTTCTATGATTTATTGAAGTTTTAGCTATTTTCTGAAATTTCCTGAATAATATTAAATCCAGAAAATACTTATTGCGTCAGCCCCACGTCACAGTGACGTCAGCAGGGTCAACTGGGCTGGCTCGGTCAAACCTGACGTGTGGGGGCCACACGTCAGTGACACAGTGCTGGCTGGAGTCACAGACATGTGGGGCCGGTCAAAGGCCACGTCAGCGAGGTCAACGCCGACGCGTGGGGTCACTGCAATTAGATTAAACTTAATCTATTTTAGTTAGCCGGTTAGTTAGGCCGTGGGGCCCGGCTGTCAGTGGCTCTGGGGGGGTTAGTTAGTGGGGTCATTAGCGCTAATGACGGCGCCACGTCACTGGCCACCGGAGTTCGGCCGGCGGCGACCCGAAACGCGGCGGAAGTTCACCGGGGTTGCGCTACGGGCGGCGGCTGGACGTGCGAAGGGCACCAGAAGGTAGCCCATGCCCGTGCACATCTAGGGGGGCCAACGGGAGGTGCGGGGGTGGCCGGGGTTCGCCGGAATGGAGCCCGAGGCGGCGGCCGGAGCTCGGGTGGGTGCGGGGTTAGCGCTGCAGCTTGCAAACAAGCTAGCTGCCACGCTAGCGTTGCTCCACAGGTCGTTGCGAGTGCAACAGACGCACGCGCGGGGCCATTTGATCACCGGGGCTTCGCCGGCGACGAGTCCGTGCGGCGGAGCGTCTCGGCTCCGGTAGAGGGGGCGGCTAGAGCTCGTAATCGGGCTTGGGGTTAGGGGGAAACGAAGCAGGGACTCACGGGGATCGTGCAGGGAGGGTCAGCGAGCTCGGGGAAGCGACGATGGTGGCGAATTGACAGTGAAGATCCTCGGCGGCCGGCGATGGAAACGGCGATGCCGGCGGCGTTGTGGCGCGTCCGTAGGGCCGTGGGTCGGTGGGGAGGAAGGAGGGGTCGAGGGGGAGCTCCTGGGCGCATCGGCGAGGCTAGGGGTGGCCGGTGGCCACGGGGAAGCTCGTCGGCGGCGGCGGGTGTGTTCGGTGGCTGCGCGCGAGAGAGCCAGAGGAGGAGAGGAGCTCGGGGAGAGAGTGAGAGGCCTGGGGGGTGCGTGGCGTCGCGGACGGGGTCCAGGGCGACGAGAGGAAGCAGGAGGTGGCCAGGGGGAAGCAGGAGGTGGCCGAGGCAGCGTCGGCGCGCGCCACGCCTCGCCTCTGTTCGTCCTCCTGGCAGAGGAGGAAGAGGACAAGGGGGAGGAGGTGGGCTGGGCCGGCTGGGCCACTGGAGTTGGGCCAGGTGGGCTGCGAGGTAAGCTGAGGTAAAACTCTCTCTCTGCTTTTATTTACATTCTGTTTTATATTTTTCTTCTGTTTTTGTTTTATTTAAATTATTTTGCCACTGTTTTGAATTTTAAAAATAATTCAAACAATGCCAAAAACTCCACTGAATATTTTATATTGCTAGATGGACTTTTCCAAAAGCTTATAAAATATTTCAGGGATATTTCAAATTATATTCTAATTATATGAATATAATTCAAATTCAAATAACTAATGAATTAAATTCAAAGTCCCAAAAATAACTCCTTAAAAATGTTCAATATTTTGGTTGGGACCAGAACCCTTACCAAAAATTATCAAACATTTAAGAGGAGCATTTTGGAGCAATGAATGAGATTTCTAGGGTTTTTGCCCCTCTTTTATTTAGGGTTTTGAGGCTTCCAATATTCCTCAATTCAAGTTTCAAAAATATAGACATGATGCACACATGAAGCTAACCTAGAGCAATGCCAGAAGTTAGGGATGTGACAACTCACCCCCACTAAACAAGAATCTCGTCTCGAGATTCAAGTGTAGGGTAAGGTGAAGGGGAAACGCAAACTAGTATAATCTTCACGATCCAGTTGCACTTCAAATGGACTTTGATTCGTCCACCATCTTTGTCTTGTCGTCTTGCTCTGAGAAATCCTGTCAACATGACAGGGGGGGGGAGAAGGAGACTCTAGAAGGGTCGATCTTCTCGAAGATCAAGCAACTCAAGATTAACTTACGGAATGAGACATAGAACCATCTTTCGGGTTGAGACACGAGATACACATCAATAGGGGTGGAAGAAATGGATGACGAAGGTTCACTAGGTAGACAACAATTTCATACCTAAGAAGGTGGTAAACGATTGTCAACGTAGCGAGGAGTTGAGTTGCCATGATACCATAACGATACACCTTAGGGAAGGTGACTCGTAGAGATATCCCCTTAAGTGGCAAAAAGAATTACTTTTGATTCAGAGATCATTGAAACTCTTTAAACCAGCCTAAGGCAATTCTCGAGCGATCGTTTGGAGGGGGTCGGTAGAATGGCATACTCGGACTTGGATGATGTGGATTACCTTGTTGAAGACAACGTAATGGATGAATTTGCTCATCACCGGAAATGGAAGAGACCCATGGTAGAATGGCACATTGGCGGTGCAAGCTAGGAACAGAATGCAAATGCTAGGAATGATTCTGGTAACTGGGGAAGAACCCAACAATAGGGAGTGAATTCACTGTTTGAGTAGGTCATAGCATGTCGAGGAAACGGAGAGGATCCCCAGTTAATGCCGAAGATAACACCTAGCGCTTGAGCGTGCTCTCAAGAACTTGAGCATTTTCATATTCATCAAGGTTTTACCAACATCCGTGTCAAAGATCCTGGCAACACAACTTGCTACCATGATGAATGATGATGGATGATGCAGATGCAAAGGAAGATAACACCTTCTCAAATTTCACCCCTGGCGGGGCCAAGGAGATAAAATCTGGATGATCGACCGAGAGACATTTAGCACTCCGCTTCTAATGTTCTCCTTGATGTGCTAGGGTAACCCATTCATAGATATGGTTTGATATCTAGAACATCAAGTAAAGGTCGGACTTCGGGAGCAATAGAATCCATAAGAAACAGTTACGGAGGTAAATCCTACGAAATCCTTATGGGGAGGTGGCCAACTTCCTTAACAAGATACTACAATGATAGGTCTTCCGGCTGGGTGTGTTGGCCACGACATCCACTTTACCGGTTGTCGAGGGACCAATATTATAGTTCTTGGGAAATGTTCCAACCATCATATCTGCCTGAGATTCAGATCTAGTTGGTGTCAGGATATTCCAGACTCATCGAGTCTAGGAAGGAAAATGAAGGTTTGCAACACAAATCGACGAGATGACGTTGCGAGATTCTCGGGAAATGAACTACGATAGCAAGCTCCAAAACATGAGCTGGTTCCTCTACAAACATGTGAACATGTTGTCCCAGACAAGCACGATCACATGGTAGTCTTATAATAAACACTAACGAGTTCTGGTTGGGAACCATCATCGAGGATATCAAAATCCTTGCATGAGGTATACTCTTAAGAAGGAACTTCTTCTCCTTGAACAAATCAATCAGTGGCTTGGTGTGCTAGGATATACGTATGGAATGAAGATGATCAGTCTAACAGACCACAGAATTCTTCGCACGTGCATGACCGACTTGGGATGATTCCAAAAGAGCAAAAACAAACTTTCTCGAATTCACGATGGCAACTTACATCAAAATGCACGTGAATCAAAGGAAGTCACTCCTTTCATCAAACAAGTACTTCATGAGCTAGCATGAAGAAAATGCTTTCAAAAGTTTCCAACACTAACTTAATGTTCAACAACATCATGGAGGAGATAAGGATGTTGTCAATGGGCTCAACAACAACTCATCGGAATTTCCATATCACTGAACTTCCACCATCATGTGAACACGGTGATAGCATTGGTCAGAACCGAAAGATATAATGGTGTATGCTCGAGGGATCAACCACGAGGAAGACAACATTATGAACATCGTTGGTTCTGACTTGATTTGACGATAGCCCACACTCAAATCAAAGGATTGATAAGACAATAGGTCCAGCAACTGATCACAGGGACCAATCGATGAAGATATCATCTTTCTTCAATACACAGTACACAAGAATATCCTTTTGGGACGAACTAAGTCAGGCAAGCTTTTATCTTCCAACTCTCCAAGTTGTTGTCTAGATTAACCAACTAGCTCAGGGATATCTAACACCGATTCTTGGAGAGAAGGTGGTTCACAAGAAACCAACTTGATCACGAGCTCAACATAGCGGTCAGGTGACAACCTGGTAATACTTCCGAGAAGATCTTCGGAAATCACGAACCACCGATATGTTACTAAGCTCGAGAACAATCTTGCTTTTCAGGGCAAGATGATATGATCAAATGAGCGAGGACTTAACAAATCCTATCTCATCAATCGAGGAGTGCACCAGGAAAATGGACTAGGTAGCACAATCAACCTTAGGGTGATGATTCAATAGTCAACTCGCTAAGGATGACGTTATTGTCCATTTAACTACCAAGCAACGGAGTTGCTAGGAGTATTGATTTCACACATCATGATTCACTTGTCGGCACTCCGGCTGCAACAACACGGAACCGAGGAATGGAAAAAAAAGGATGGCGTGAAGTATCACTATGTCAAGAATTCACAAAAGGTGGTGCAATTCTCATGAAATTCCTGTCATAAAGAAGGTAATACTTCAGAGTAGAGCAGACTAGAAGCTGGATTGTAACTTGATCTGCGGAACACAACTACTTTGACCCAATCCTAGATATGGATGAGGTACTGGAGTTTGTTTCTCCAAGTCATTCAGGACAGAATGGCTTGACGTACCACAAGGGTAATAGGCATCGATAAACGAATGCATGCATACCCTTGGTATCAATTGATAGACGAGGGTCAGAATGCAACTAAAGAGAGCAACTCAAAGGAACATGCGATTTTCTGAGTTGTGGATGCATGGTTTAGCATGTCGAACGAATTCCACATATTTCTTCCGGATAACCCATGCAGAAAGGTAGAACTGGCAGAGTCAAAATGTAGAATCGAGAACCCATGGAGAGCACTCTGAATGTGATCTTTCGATCAGCGAGGAACATCTGCCATGAGCGGTTGATAGTATTTGGAAGAAAGGAATACCACGAACATCGAGGACTAATGCAAAGGTTACTAATATCCTGAGGGAACTAGCAGATACTATCAACATGAAGTAAGTAGGGTGAATCTCGGGTTCAAAAACCCAGGAACAGAATACCTACTACTAAGTAGCATCACGGGATGCTTTCGAGACTGATGGCCAGAATCATCACGCTGGGAACACAAAACGTTGCTAGGTTACTAGGTGACTCCCTAAATACCTAGGGTCATAATACTAACTCCAACATAAATGTCAAGGCAACAGAGTACCTCAACTCACTTATTAGTGTGGTTAATCTGGCCCAAAGGAACATTGAAACGGAAGGAAGGAATCTGCAAGTGCATCAGACTGTTTAGAAACCTGGAATTACTCGGACAGCATAACGGCTGTAAATGCTCAGAAAAGATTTGAGACATTCACAAAATGGTGGCATAACCACTCAGAAGCACAATATCAAGGTTTCGAGATCAACAATTAACATACAGAAGTAGTAAGAACTGAACTGAGACTTAAGTCCAACAATCTATAAGTCTACGGATTAGTAACACGTGATCCTGATAGAAAGAAAAGATAGCCTAGTTCTTAATCCCCGCAGGAAAGATAAGATGACTCAGATCAGAAGGCATAAGGTATAAGGAGTAAAAAGAGCCTTATGTTCCATCCCACAATCAATTCCCCTACATATAACTAAGAATTTCTAGACTCAACTTCGACCAGTTTGGCTTGGTAATCCTACAGGCAGTCAAGCTCTGATACCAACGCTGTCAGGACCCCGACTCAATGCCACATCGATCTAGCATGTAACACCTCATATCACTTTGTGGCCTCACGCACGGTAATCCCATGGGTGTCGCCTTACTTTTGCCCGGGACCGTTTGCGCCTTTTGGCATATGTATATGATAGTGTCGCTAGCATCCATATGATAAGGAGCCCGGGCTGACATGGCTAGTCGTAAACCCAAAGCAGCACAGACTTACAGGGACAGGCATCCATGACCCAGCATCGAACGTGTCGGTCATCAGCGAGTGAATCCAGGCTGTAGCACTGGGCTAGCAGGACTCCGGTGAACCGGGCTGTAGCGGGCTAACAGGACTCCGGTATTCATCGCGTGGCATTTCCCCGAAGGGACAGACACAGGAACGAAGAAGGACACATGCCGGCCAGCCTAAGTGTTCCGGAGCAGTAGCAAGCTACCATGGCTCGGTGGAAACACTAGGAGACATTTCCCCGTAAGAGAGGCTACTAAAGATAAACAACTAGATGGTCAGATCCCACACATACCAAGCATTTCAATAACATACACACAATCTGCTCGATATGTGCAAATACAACATGGCATCACAACATGACTCTACGACTCAAGTAATTTATTCAATAGGCTCCGAGGAGCGCGATATTACAATCATGGGTCTCATGACCCAACAATCAGAGCATACAAGTCAAAGCACAAACAGAAACTATCATGTCTGAGTACAGACATCTATAAATGAAAAAGGCTGAGAAGCCTGACTATCTATCATATCCTGCCGAGGGCACAAGATCGTAGCTGAGGTATCAAGCTAAACGTCGAAGTCCACGCGAAACTACTAGTGAGACCGAAGTCTCTCTACAAAAACATAAAATAGGCAAACGTGAGTACAAATGTACCCAGCAAGACTTACATCAGATCTATCTACACATGCATCATTATCAACAAAGGGATGGTGGGGTTTAACTGCAGCAAGCCAGCTTTGACTCGGTGGCTATCCTAAACTACGACTGCAAGCGACTCTTTTGAGGTGGCGCACACGAGTCCACATATTCACCATATCAATACACCACTATGGATCCGCTCCCATCTCCCTACGAGAACGCCATCCATAGCACTCACGCTTATCTTGTGCATTTTAAAGTATCCACTTTCACTTGTCTATGAACTGATATAAGCAATCCAGAAGTCCTTTTCCGCGGACACGGCTATTCGAATAGATGATGTTAACCCTGCAGGGGTGTACTTCTTCACACACGCTCTCACCACTTACCGCCGTTTACACGACATGTACTCGGCAACCTTCAAGCGGAAGCCCAACGTGGGTGTCGGCCACGACCTACCTAATCACCTAAGTCTCTAGTCCAGGTTTATCGCCTATTCGGGTTCCATCCATGAGGAGATCCGGCCGGAGTTTCGCTCACAGCCCCAAACGATGTGAACAGGGTTCCCGGGACACCAAACGGGCGCCCGGTACACCGTGCCACGTGCCTACCGCATCACAGCCCACCCCTACGGTCAGCGCTGCGCACGGCCTCCAGCATACTACAAACACCAGAAACTACTTGCAACTCCTGGACAGAGTACAAGGGTGATCAAGAAGCCGAGAGGGTCCATTGGTTTCGGGCCCAATGCGTGGTAGTAGCTGAGTCATGGATCACAAACACAGAACTCAGTTCCTGAGGACGGCTGCAATGAGACAACCCACCATGTACTCCTACATGGCCTCTCACCGCTACCTTTACCAAATCGTGTTCACACACACTTAGCTCACACACAATAGGACATGTTCCCATGCCTCTGATTCATCCCCGATGAATCAGACCTGACTCAACTCTAAGCAGTAGCAGGCATGACAACAAACATAAATGAGTAGGCACATCAGGGCTCAAACAACTCCTACTCATGCTAGTGGGTTTTATCTATTTACTGTGGCAATGACAGGTCATGCAAAGGATAAAGGGGTTCAGCTACCGCAGCAAGTAACAGTTGAATCGTTGTTGTCCTAATGCAGTAAAAGAGAGCAGGAGCGAGAGAGTGGGATTGTATCGGAATGAACAAGGTGGTTTTGCTTGCCTGGCACTTCTGAAGATAACATTGAGTCTTCATCAGTGTCAACGATCACATCATCGGTATCACGTCTATCAGAGGGGACAAATACCGGCAACACAGAAGGGAACACAATCAATGCAATGCACAATATGATGCATGATCATGACATGGCAAAATGAATGTGTTTTGAGCCAATGCAACTAGCAACAGATTAAATGAAGTTGGTTTGAATACAAGATTCAAATTCAAACTCCATATGTGATTATTTAAATGCCCTTTATTTGTTTTGTGCTAAACAGCATCTATAAGTTGTTCTAACATGCATGGAAATGGTACAGATGGATTCCTTGAATTTTTCTGATAATTTTTCATATATAAATTATTTAATTTGGAGTTACGGTTAATTTTCTATGATTTATTGAAGTTTTAGCTATTTTCTGAAATTTCCTGAATAATATTAAATCCAGAAAATACTTATTGCGTCAGCCCCACGTCATAGTGACGTCAGCAGGGTCAACTGGGCTGGCTCGGTCAAACCTGACGTGTGGGGGCCACACGTCAGTGACACAGTGCTGGCTGGAGTCACAGACATGTGGGGCCGGTCAAAGGCCACGTCAGCGAGGTCAACACCGACGCGTGGGGTCACTGCAATTAGATTAAACTTAATCTATTTTAGTTAGCTGGTTAGTTAGGCCGTGGGGCCCGGCTGTCAGTGGCTCTGGGGGGGTTAGTTAGTGGGGTCATTAGCGCTAATGACGGCGCCACGTCATTGGCCACCGGAGTTCGGCCGGCGGCGACCCGAAACGCGGCGGAAGTTCACCGGGGTTGCGCTACGGGCGGCGGCTGGACGTGCGAAGGGCACCAGAAGGTAGCCCGTGCCCGTGCGCATCTAGGGGGGCCAACGGGAGGTGCGGGGGTGGCCGGGGTTCGCCGGAATGGAGCCCGAGGCGGCGGCCGGAGCTCGGGTGGGTGCGGGGTTAGCGCTGCAGCTTGCAAACAAGCTAGCTGCCACGCTAGCGTTGCTCCACGGGTCGTTGCGAGTGCAACGGACGCACGCGCGGGGCCATTTGGTCACCGGGGCTTCGCCGGCGACGAGTCCGTGCGGCGGAGTGTCTCGGCTCCGGTAGAGGGGGCGGCTAGAGCTCGTAATCGGGCTTGGGGTTAGGGGGAAACGAAGCAGGGACTCACGGGGATCGTGCAGGGAGGGTCAGCGAGCTCGGGGAAGCGACGATGGTGGCGAATTGACGGTGAAGATCCTCGGCGGCCGGCGATGGAAACGGCGATGCCGGCGGCGTTGTGGCGCGTCCGTAGGGCCGTGGGTCGGTGGGGAGGAAGGAGGGGTCGAGGGGGAGCTCCTGGGCGCATCGGCGAGGCTAGGGGTGGCCGGTGGCCACGGGGAAGCTCGTCGGCGGCGGCGGGTGTGTTCGGTGGCTGCGCGCGAGAGAGCCAGAGGAGGAGAGGAGCTCGGGGAGAGAGTGAGAGGCCTGGGGGGTGCGTGGCGTCGCGGACGGGGTCCAGGGCGACGAGAGGAAGCAGGAGGTGGCCAGGGGGAAGCAGGAGGTGGCCGAGGCAGCGTCGGCGCGCGCCACGCCTCGCCTCTGTTCGTCCTCCTGGCAGAGGAGGAAGAGGACAAGGGGGAGGAGGTGGGCTGGGCCGGCTGGGCCACTGGAGTTGGGCCAGGTGGGCTGCGAGGTAAGCTGAGGTAAAACTCTCTCTCTGCTTTTATTTACATTCTGTTTTATATTTTTCTTCTGTTTTTGGTTTATTTAAATTATTTTGCCACTGTTTTGAATTTTAAAAATAATTCAAACAATGCCAAAAACTCCACTGAATATTTTATATTGCTAGATGGACTTTTCCAAAAGCTTATAAAATATTTCAGGGATATTTGAAATTATATTCTAATTATATGAATATAATTCAAATTCAAATAACTAATGAATTAAATTCAAAGTCCCAAAAATAACTCCTTAAAAATGTTCAATATTTTGGTTGGGACCAGAACCCTTACCAAAAATTATCAAACATTTAAGAGGAGCATTTTGGAGCAATGAATGAGATTTCTAGGGTTTTTTCCCCTCTTTTATTTAGGGTTTTGAGGCTTCCAATATTCCTCAATTCAAGTTTCAAAAATATAGACATGATGCACACATGAAGCTAACCTAGAGCAATGCCAGAAGTTAGGGATGTGACACACGGTGTGCGCCAAATGTCGGGGGTTGGGTGCGACATATGCCAAGGGATGGCTTATCATGGTGGGAGCGAGTAGAACGTCGCCGGTGCCTGGAAGCGGGATGAGGCGTAGACACGAACGCCGGCGTACTTTATCCAGGTTCAGGGCTCTCCTAGAAGATAACACCCCTAGTCCTCCTCTGCGAGGTCTCCGCATGATCACTAAGGCACTAGTGATACAAAGGTGCTCTTGAGCTGTATGCTAGAGGTAGGAGAAGGCAAGGCTAGATCTCTCCTTCTCTAGGGGAATGGCTAGTTCTAAGGGAGTGGGAACCCTTTGCATGGGTACAATAGTAATCCGGCCGGGTGCTAGGCCCGGCTGTCAGTGTCTCCGGCCTCCGGCTTCTCCGCCGACTATTGGGGCCCGCCGCCTGGTGGGCCCCGCCGGCTGGTCTGGTACGGAGCCGACACACCGCTCCTGCCGTTGGCGGGTCCGGTCGGTGGCTGCTCACTGTAGCCGTGCTGCTAATGATGCGGGCTTGGTCAGCTCAGTGTGGCTACAGTCCCGCCGCCTGGCAGGAGATCCCTGTAGCCACACCTGGTCTCATCAGGTTAATGGTGCACTTGCTTCGGGGGAAAGGACGGCTCTGCCTGCTGGAGGCCGGCCTTCCCCAGGTCTGGCTGGTTCGGCATCCGCCGTATTCTATGGCGTCACTGCCCGATAGGGCGCACAGCCTGCAGGCCGTACCGATAGGTCATCGTGGGGAACAGGGCTCCGCCTATCCGTAATGACGTCAGGGGGGAGTGGCAATGGTGCCACGTCGTGCAGAGATCTCCACCTGTACGGGACACTTTGGCCGCGCCCAGCTCGAGATTCGGGGGCGAGGGGATTTACTGTAGCCAGGCCTTATCTTGTCCTCTTGATAGGGGCACATACTCTGAGGGCACCAGGTGGGCGCCTGCACGAGCCGTCTTCTCTAGAGGCCGGCCGACTGGAGCCGGCCGCTCTTGGTGCCATCTGTTGGTGGTTGGCCGTCCTTCGGTGGCCGGACGTTGAGCCAGCCGGCCCCCGGAGGGCGGAGCTTAAGCTTGGGTCACTCCAGGGTGAAGCCGGCCCAAAGTTTTGTCATGTCCAGGGACTCGGGTGAGACTACCCGTGGCCCATTACTCCGACAGCGTCCCACATATTGGCTGGCGTTTTCCACAGCGTGTCTAGCTCCTCTTTCAGCAGCCCCAGATACAGATTGATCTCGTTCCCTGGTTGTTTCGGCCCTTCAATTAGCATACTCATGTGAATGTACTTCCTCTTCAAGCACAACCAGGGGAAAGGTTGTACATCCACACAAACACAGGCCAGGTGCTATGTGTGCTTCTCTGGCTGCCAAACGGATTGACTCCATCGGTGCTCGCGCCCAGCACGATGTTCCTTGGATCGTCCCCAAATTCTGGGTATTCGAAGTTCAAAGCTTGCCACCGGCTCGCATCCTTAGGGTGACTCAACAACTTGTCTTTTTTATTTATCTCCGGATAATTTCTGTTATCTTCTTGCTTCTTCTCCTCCCTATCCGCGTGCCAACACAGGAGCTTTGCTACCTTAGGGTCCGCGAAATACCGTTGCAGACGAGGAGTGATCGGAAAGTACCACACCACTTTTCGAGGAGCTTTCTTCCTCTTCTTGTATCGACTGACGCCGCACACAGGACATATGGTAGACTCCGCGTGCTCGTCCCGATAAATGATGCAATTGTTCATGCACACATGGTATTTCACGTGTGGTAAATCCAGAGGACACATGATTTTCTTCGCCTCCTCGAAACTGGTCGGGCACTTGTTCCCCTTGGTAAGACGTTCGTGCCCAAATGACATGTTCTAAGCATGCATCAGTCATTTTGTGTTTTACCTTCATCTCCAGAACCATGAGCGTTACTTTCAGGCGGGTATCCTTGGGCCTGCATCCTTCATAAAATGGAGTAATCGCGTATATCTCAAGTTGATCCAGCTTGGCTTTCTCTCGGGCGGCAGCTCTTGCGTTATCCGTCTGCTTGAGAAGAAGCTCTTGAATATGAGGGTCCTGCACCCAGCCCATCGATGGTCCATCGTCGTCTGCTCCGGCATCTTCATATTCATGATCGTGCCCTTCGTCTGCTCTGGCATCTTCTTCATCATCATGTCCGGCATCTTCTACATGATGACTGTATACTGCATCTACTTCATGATCATGTCCTGGAGATTCTTCGTCTTCTCACCCGCCCTCACCGCGGTTGTCTTGCTCATGCCCTTCCTCATTTCTTGCCTGCCCCCCATGATCGACTTCATAATCATCTTCATCACCTTGCCACCAATAGCCATCCATGAAACCATGCAAGAGCAGGTGGTCCCGCACCTGTACGGAATCTGGGTCCATAAGGCTCCTCAGCTTGCATCTTCGACACGGACATCTTTTCTCCGTCTCGTTCTTTTGAAGCATCTCGGCCTTCGTGGAGCTCAAAAACCTATTCATGATGCCTCCGGTCATCGTGCGGACCATGGTCGCCTGTGGGGTAGAGCAAAACGATATTTTAGAACCAAGAAAAAATTTGGCATGACTTTGCCTAAAAATAGGACAAAAAAGAATGCATAGTGCCAAATTCTCGCCGAAACGGAAATGACTCAAGATTCCGGCAAAGTATTGGCAACTATCGCATTTCAAATACCGGTACCCGCAAACACAAACATATATGCAACACCACAAACATATGCAACACCACAAACATACGTAGATCTAGCTAGGCCATAAAAAGTGCATGTGCACATTGTTGGAGGGAGAAAAAAGTAAATCTACAACATAAAGAAAGCTTTCCCCTTACTTATCTATCAAAAAAAAGTAATTTAACCACTTAATTTGGGTGAATCTATAGTGCAAATGAGGTGAGGAGGAGGAGGCAGCCGAGACAAGCTTGGAGGAGGAGGTGGAGAGAATGAAGTGGGGAAAGTGAGTGTGGTAGGTGGCTGTCCAAAATATCTTAGCTGGTTTCAAGTTACTAATGGTGCACCACCTAAAAATGCGCCATTAGTAACCCTGGTTACTAGTGGCGCACCTATTAGGTGGTGCACCATTACTAGTTTTGCAAAAAAAAATGTTAGTAGTGGTGCACCATGGATGTGGTGTGCCATTACTAGTTTGAACTAGTAATGGCGCACTATACACTGGTGCGCCATTACTAGTTTTGAAAAAAAAGTAAAAAAAATTGCTAGTAGTGGCGCACGTGTTGTGTGATGCGGCATTACTAGTTATAATTAGTAATGGCGCACCATGCCCTGGTGCGCCATTACTAGTTTTGGAAAAATAAAAAAAAATTGCTAGTAGTGGCACACCGTAGGTGTGGTGCGCCATTAGTGTGATGGACACTAATGGCGCACCAGCACATGGTGCACCACTGCTATATAGCAGTGGCGCATCGCATGTGCGGGTGCGCCATTAATGTCAATATTATCTATAGCCCTTTTCCTAGTAGTGATATTCGGACATCGGAATGGTTCCGAGTGATTCGGGTATTTATCGGAGTACCAGAGACTTACGGGAATTCACCGGGGAGAAGTTATGGGCCTTATGGGCCATAAGAAGGAAGCACACCAGCCCACAAGGGGCTGGTGTGCCCCCCTTTGGGCAGGAGGCCGAATAGGAATTGGTTTGGGGGGTGCGTCCCCCTTTCCTTCTCTCCTACTCCTCCTTCCCTTCCCTCTCCTACTCCAACTTCGGAAGGGGGAATCCTACTCCCACCGGGAGTAGGACTCCCCCCTTGGGCGCACCTAGAGAGGGTCGGCCCTCCCCCTCCTCCACTCCTTTATATAAGTTGCTCTGTTGATCTCTCCCAGCCGTGTGCGGTGCCCCCTCCACCATATTCCACCTCGGTAATATCGTAGTGGTGCTTAGGCGAAGTCCTGCGTTGGTAGCATCATCAACACCGTCATCACACCGTCGTGCTGACGGAATTCTCCTGCAACGCTCTGCTGGATCGGAGTTCGTGGGATGTCATCGAGCTGAACATGTTCTGAACCCGGAGGTGCCATACGTTCGGTACTTGATCGGTTGGATCGTGAAGACGTACGACTACATCAACCGCATTGTGCTAACGCTTCCGCTTTCGGTCTACGAGGGTACGTGGACGACACTCTCCCCTCTCGTTGCTATGCATCACCATGATCTTGCGTGTGTGTAGGAATTTTTTTGAAATTACTACGTTCCCCAATAGTGGCATCCGAGCCAGGTTTTTGCGTAGATGTTATATGCACGAGTAGAACACAGGTGAGGTGTGGGCGATACAAGTCATACTGCTTACCAGCATGTCATACTTTGGTTTGGCGGTATTGTTGGATGAAGCGGCCCGGACCGACATTACGCGTATGCTTGCGCGAGATTGGTTCTAGTGACGTGCTTTGCACATAGGTGGTTGGCGGGTGTCAGTTTCTCCAACTTTAGTTGAACCGAGTGTGGCTACGCCCGGTCCTTGAGAAGGTTAACACAGCACTAACTCGACGAACTATCATTGTGGTTTTGATGCATAGGTAAGAACGGTTCTTGCTCAGCCCGTAGCAGCCACGTAAAACTTGCAACAACAAAGTAGAGGACATCTAACTTGTTTTTTCAGGGCATGTTGTGATGTGATATGGTCAATACATGATGCTAAATTTTATTGTATGAGATGATCATGTTTTGTAACAAATTTATTAGCAACTGGCAGGAGCCATATGGTTGTCGCTTTATTGTATGCAATGCAATCGCCCTGTAATTGCTTTACTTTATCAATGAGGATATTTTTCTTTGATTGCCGTTAGCATTATAAGATGATCTCTCACTAAATTTCAAGGTATAAGTGTTCTCCCTGAGTATGCACCATTGCGAAAGTTCTTCGTGCTGAGACACCACATGATGATCGAGTGTGATAGGCTCTACGTTCAAATACAATGGGTGCAAAATAGTTGCACACGCGGAATACTTAGGTTAAACTTGATGAGCCTAGCATATGCAGATCTGGCCTTGGAACACTGAGACCGAAAGGTCGAGCGTGAATCATATAGTAGATATGATCAACATAATGATGTTCACCATTGAAAACTACTCCATCTCACGTGATGATCGGACATGGTTTAGTAGATTTGGATCACGTGATCACTTTGATGATCAGAGGGATGTCTATCTAAGTGGGAGTTCTTAAGTAATATGATTAATTGAACTTTAATTTATCATGAACTTAGTACCTTATAGTCTTTTTGCTTGTCTATGTTATTGTAGATAGATGGCTCGTGTTGTTGTTCTGTTGAATTTTAATGCGTTCCTTGAGAAAGATAAGATGAAAGATGATGGTAGCAGTTACACGGACTGGGTCCGTAACTTGAGGATTATCCTCATTGCTGCACAAAAGAATTACGTTCTGGAAGCACCGCTGGGTGCCAGGCCTGCTGCAGATGCAAGTGACGACATTAAAAACGTCTGGCAGAGCAAAGTTGATGACTACTCGATAGTTCAGTGTGCCATACTTTATGGCTTAGAACCGGGACTTCAACGATGTTTTGAACGTCATGGAGCATATGAGGTGTTCCAGGAGTTGAAGTTAATATTTCAAGCAAATTCCCGGATTGAGAGATATGAAGTCTCCAATAAGTTCTATAGCTACAAGATGGAGGAGAATAGTTCTATCAGTGAACATATACTGAAAATGTCTGGGTATAGTAGTCACTTGATTCAACTTGGAGTTAATCTTCCTGATGATAGTGTCATTGACAAAATTCTTCAATCACTGCCACCAAGCTACAAGAGCTTCGTTATGAACTATAATATGCAAGGGATGAACAAGACTATTCCCCGAGCTCTTCGCAATGCTAAAAGCTGCGGAGCTAGAAATCAAAAAGGAGCATCAAGTGTTCATGGTCAACAAGACCACCAGTTTCAAGAAAAAAGGGTAAAGGGAAGAAGAAGGGGAACTTCAAGAAGAACGGCAAGCAAGTTGCCACTCAAGAGAAGAGTCCTATGTCTGGACCTAAACCTGAGACTGAGTGCTTCTACTGCAAAGGGACTGGTCACTGGAAGTGGAACTGCCCCAAGTATTTGGTGGATAAGAAGGATGGCAAGGTGAACAAAGGTATATATGATATACATGTTATTGATGTGTACCTTACTAATGCTCGTAGTAGCACCCGGGTATTTGGTACTGGTTCTTTTGCTAATATTTGCAACTCGAAACAGGGACTACGGTTTAAGCAAAGATTGGCTAAGGACGAGGTGACGATGCGTGTGGGAAATGGTTCCAAAGTCGATGTGATCGCGGTCGGCGCGCTACCTCTATATCTACCGTCGGGATTAGTTTTAGACCTGAATAATTGTTATTTGGTGCCAGCGTTAAGCATGGACATTATATATGGATCTTGTTTGATGTGAGACGGTTATTCATTTAAATTAGAGAATAATGGTTGTCCTATTTATATGAGTAATATCTTTTATGGTCATACACCCTTGAAGAGTGGTCTATTTTTACTGAATCTCGATAGTAGTGATACACATATTCATATTGTTGAAGCCAAAAGATGCAGAGTTGATAATGATAGTGCAACTTATTTGTGGCACTGCCGTTTGGGCCATACTGGTGTAAAGCGCATGAAGAAACTCCATACTGATGGACTTTTGGAATCACTTGATTATGAATCACTTGGTACTTGCGAACCGTGCCTCATGGGCAAGATGACTAAAACGCCATTCTCCGGAACTATGGAGAGAGCAACAGATTTATTGGAAATTATACATACTGATGTATGTGGTCCAGTGAACATTGAGGCTCGCGACAGGTATCGTTATTTTCTCACCTTCACTGATGATTTGAGAAGATATGGGTATATCTACTTAATGAAACATAAGTCTGAAACATTTGAAAAGTTCAAAGTATTTCAGAGTGAAGTGGGAAATCATCGTAACAAGAAAATAAAATTTCTATGATCTGATCGTGGAGGAGAATAATTGAGTTATGAGTTTGGTATGCATATGAAACAATGCGGAATAGTTTAGCAACTCACGCCACCCAGAACATCACAACGTAATGGTGTGTCTGAACGTCGTAATCGTACTTTACTAGATACGGTGCGATCTATGATGTCTCTTATTGATTTACCGCTGGGGTTATGCTTTAGAGACGGATGCATTCACGTTAAATAGGGCACCATCAAAATCCCTTGAGACGACGCCTTATAAACTGTGGTTTGGCAAGAAACCAAAGTTGTCGTTTCTTAAAGTTTGGGGCTGCGATGCTTATCTGAAAAAACTTCAACCTGATAAGCTCAGACCCAAATCGGAGAAATGTTTCTTCATTGGATACCCAAAAGATACTATTGGGTACACCTTCTATCACAGATCCGAAGGCAAGACTTTTTTTGCTAAATTTGGATCCTTTCTAGAGAAGGAGTTTCTCTCAAAAGAAGTGAGTGGGAGGAAAGTAGAACTTGATGAGGTAACTGTACCTGCTCCCTTATTGGAAAGTAGTTTATCACAGAAACCGGTTCCTGTGATGCCTACACCAATCAGCGAGGAAGCTAATGATATTGATCATGAAACTTCAGATCAAGTTACTACCGAACCTCGTAGGTCAACCAGAGTAAGATCCACACCAGAGTGGTATGGTAATCCTATTCTGGAGGTCATGTTGCTTGACCATGGCGAACCTACGAACTATAGGAAGAGATGATGAGCCCAGATTCCGCAAAATGGCTTGAGGCCATGAAATCTTAGATGAGATCCATGTATGAGAACAAAGTATGGACTTTGGTTGAATTGCTCGATGATCGTCAAGCCATCGAGAATAAATGGATCTCCAAGAAGAAGACTGACGCTGATGGTAATGTTACTGTCTACAAAGCTCGACTGTTGCGAAAGGTTTTCGACAAGTTCAAGGGGTTGACTACGGTGAGACTTTCTCACCCGTAGCGATGCTTAAGTCTGTCCGAATCATGTTAGCAATTGCCGCATTTTATGATTATGAAATATGGCAAATGGATGTCAAAACTGCATTCCTGAATGGATTTCTAGAAGAAGAGTTGTATATGATGCAACCAGAAGGTTTTGTCGATCCAAAAGGTGCTAACAAAGTGTGCAAGCTCCAGCGATCCATTTATGGACTGGTGCAAGCCTCTCGGAGTTGGAATAAATGCTTTGATAGTGTGATCAAAGCATATGGTTTTATACAGACTTTTGGAGAAGCCTGTATTTACAAGAAAGTGAGTGGGAGCTCTGTAGCATTTCTAATATTATATATGGACGACATATTGTTGATTGGAAACGATATAGAATTTCTGGATAGCATAAAAGGATACTTGAATAAAAGTTTTTCAATGAAAGGCCTCGGTGAAGCTTCTTATATATTGGGCATCAAGATCTATAGAGATAGATCAAGACGCTTGATTGGACTTTCACAAAGCACATACCTTGATAAAGTTTTGAAAAAGTTCAAAATGGATCAAGCAAAGAAAGGGTTCTTGCCTGTATTACAAGGTGTAAAGTTGAGTCAGACTCAATGCCCGACCACTTCAGAAGATAGAAAGAAAATGAAAGATGTTCCCTATGCTTCAGCCATAGGCTCAATCATGTATGCAATGTTGTGTACCAGACCTGATGTGTGCCTAGCTATTAGCTTAGCAGGGAGGTACCAAAGTAATCCAAGAGTGGATCACTGGACAGCGGTAAAGAATATCCTGAAATACCTGAGAAGGACTAAGGATATGTTTCTCGTTATGGAGGTGACAAAGAGCTAGTCGTAAATGGTTATGTCGATGCAAGCTTTGACACTGATCCGGACGATTCTAAATCGCAAACCGGATATGTGTTTATATTGAACGGTGGAGCTGTCAGTTGGTGCAGTTCTAAACAAAGCATCGTGGCGGGATCTACATGTGAAGCGGAGTACATAGCTGCTTTGGAAGCAGCAAATGAAGGAGTCTGGATGAAGGATTTCATATCCAATCTAGGTGTCATACCTAGTGCATCGGGTCCAATGAAAATCGTTTGTGACAATACTGGTGCAATTGCCTTAGCAAAGGAATCCAGATTTCACAAGAGAACCAAGCACATCAAGAGACGCTTCAATTCCATCCGGGACAAAGTCCAGGTGGGAGACATAGAGATTTGCAAGATACATACGGATCTGAATGTTGCAGACCCGTTAACTAAGCCTCTTCCACGATCAAAACATGATCAACACCAAGGCTCCATGTGTGTTAGAATCATTACTGTGTAATCTAGATTATTGACTCTAGTGCAAGTGGGAGACTGAAGGAAATATGTCCTATAGGGAATAATAAAGTTATTATTTATTTCCTCATATCATGATAAATGTTTATTATTCATGCTAGAATTGTATTAACCGTAAACATAATACATGTGTGAATACATAGACAAACATAGTGTCACTAGCATGCCTCTACTTGACTAGCTTGTTGATCAAAGATGGTTGAGTTTCCTAGCCATAGACATGAGTTGTCATTTGATTAACGGGATCACATCATTAGGAGAATGATGTGACTGACTTGACCCGTTCCGTTAGCTTAGCAGTTGATCGTTTAGTATATTGCTATTGCTTTCTTCATGACTTGTACATGTTCCTATGACTATGAGATTATGCAACTCCCATTTACCGAAGGAACACTTTATGTGCTACCAAACATCTCAACGTAACTGGGTGATTATAAAGGAGCTCTACAGGTGTCTCCGAAGGTACATGTTGAGTTGGCGTATTTCGAGAATAAGATTTGTCACTCCGATTGTCGGAGAGGTATCTCTGGGCCCTCTCCATAATGCACATCACTATAAGCCTTGCAAGCAATGTAGCTAATGAGTTAGTTGAGGGATGATGCATTATGTAACGAGTAAAGAGACTTGCCGGTAACGAGATTGAACTAGGTATTGAGATACCGACGATCGAATCTCAGGCAAGTAACATACCGATAACAAAGGGAACAATGTATGTTGTTATGCGGTTTGACCGATAAAGATCTTCGTAGAATATGTAGGAGCCAATATGAGCAACCAGGTTCCGCTATTGGTTATTGACCGAAGACGTGTATCGGTCATGTCTACATAGTTCTCGAACCTGTAGGGTCCGCACGCTTAACGTCCGGTGACGATTTATATTATGAGTTATGTGTTTTGATGTACCGAAGGTAGTTCGGAGCCCCGGATGAGATCAGGGAAATGACGAGGAGTCTCGAAATGGTCGACACATAAAGATCGATATATTGGATGACTATATTCGGACATCGGAAAGGTTCCGAGTGATTCGGGTATTTATCGGAATACCAGAGAGTTACGGGAATTCGCCGGGGAGAAGTTATGGGCCTTATGGGCCATAAGAAGGAGTGGGCTGGTGTGCTCCCCTTTGGGCAGGAGGTCGAATAGGAATAGGTTTGGGGGGGTGTGGCCCCCCTTTCCTTCTCTCCTACTCCTCCTTCCCTTCCCTCTCCTACTCCAACTTGGGAAGGGGAATCCTACTCCCACCGAGAGTAGGACTCCCCTCTTGGGTGCGCCTAGAGAGGGCCGGCCCTCCCCCCTCCACTCCTTTATATACAGGGCAGGGGGGCACCCCATAGACAAACAAGTTGATCTGTTGATCTCTCCCAGCCGCGTGCGGTGCCCCCCTCCACTATATTCCACCTCGATAATATCGTAGCGGTGCTTAGGCGAAGCCCTGTGTCTGTAGCATCATCGAGCTGATGGAACTCTCCTGCAAAGCTCTGCTGGATCGGAGTTCGTGGGACGTCATAGAGCTGAACATGTGCTAAACTCGAAGGTGTTGTACGTTTGGTACTTGATTGGTCGGATTGTGAAGACGTACGACTACATCAACCATGTTGTGCTAAAGCTTCCGCTTTCGGTCTACGAGGGTACGTGGATGACACTCTCCCCTCTTGTCTCTATGCATCACCATGATCTTGCGTGTGTGTAGGACATATTCTAAAATTTCTACGTTCCCCAACAGTAATCATGTGAACTTCATATGTGTTCGATATTTTGATTATATGTATGTTGTGATTCCCTTAGTGGTGTCATGTGATCGTCGACTACATGACACTTCACCATATTTGGTCCTAAGGGAATGCATCATGGAGTAGTTATTAGATGATGGGTAATGAGAGTGATAGAAGCTTAAACCCTAGTTTATGCGCTATTCCGCAAGGTACCGATTGGATCCAAAAGTTTAATGATATGGTTAGAATTTATTATTAATACTTTTCTCGTAATTGCGGATGCTTACAAGGGGGTTAATCATAAGTAGGAGGTTTGTTCAAGTAAGAACATCACCTAAGCACCGATCCACCCACATACCAAATTATCAAAGTAGCGAACACGAATTAAGCCAACATGATGAAAGTGACTAGATGAAATTCCCGTGTACCCTCAAGAACACTTTTCTTATCATAAGAGATTGTTTTGGCGTGCCTTTGCCTCAAAAGGATTGGGCTACCTTGCTGCACTTTTTTTCCTACTATTTTTACTTGCTCGTTACAAATTACCTTGCTATCAAACTACTCTGCTACTTATAATTTTGGCACTTGCAGACATTACCTTGCTGAAAACCACTTATCAAAAGGGATACAATTGACCCCATATACTTGTGGGTCATCAAGGCTATTCTGGCACCGTTGCCGGGGAGTGAAGCGCTTTTGGTAAGTGGAAATTGGTAAGGAAACACTATTACTACGTGCTGAAATTTATTGTCACTTGCTACTATGGAAAAGAATCCTTTGCTGGGTTTATTCGGGGTATCTTCACCTCGACTGGAACCACAATTAGTTGCCCCTCAACCTACTGCACCAACTGAAAATATTGAATATGAAATTCCTTCGGGTATGGTAGAACAACTGCTAGCTAATCCTTATGCATGAGATGGAACCAAACATCCTGATATGCACTTGATATATGTGGATGAAATTTGTGGATTGTTTAAGCTTGCAGGTTTACCCGGAGATGAAGCTAAGAAGAAGTTTTTCCCTTTATATTTGAAGGGAAGAGCATTGACATGGTATAGGCTATGCGATGATATTGGATCTTGGAATTGGAATCAGTTGAAATTGGAATTCCATTAAAAAATTAGCATATGCATCTAGTTCATCGTGATCGGAATTATATATATAATTATTGGCCGCGTGAAGGAGAAAGTATTGCTCTAGCTTGGGGGAGGCTTAAGTCAATGTTATATTCATGCCCCAAGCATGACCTCTCAAGAAAAAATATTATTTAGAATTTTTATGCTCGGCTTTCTTGTAATGATCAATCCATGCTCGATACTTCTTGTACTGGTTCTTTTATGAACAAGACTGTTGAATTCCGATGGGATCTTTTAGAAAGAATTAAACGCAACTCTGAAGATTGGGAACTCGAGAAGGTAAAGATTCAGGTATTGAACCTAAGTTTGATTGTGTTAAATATTTTATGAATACCGATGCTTTTCAAAAGTTTAGCACTAAATATGGACTTGACTCTGAGATAGTACCTTACTTTTGTGAATCTTTTTCTACTCATGTTGGTCTCCCTGAGGAGAAGTGGTTCAAATATCACCCACCAATTAAATAAGTAATTAAAGAACCAGTAAAAGCTAAAGAAGAAACTATTTTTTACAATGTTGATCTAGTTGTTCCCACTGCTTATATTGAAAAACCACCTTTTCCCGTTAGGATGAAGGAACGTGCTAAAGTTTCAACTGTGGTTAACAAAAGTTATATTAGAACACCTAAACCAGTTGAACAAATCAGAGTTTAACCTAGTGTTGCTATGGTTGAAGATCTCTTGGTCGATACTATTGATGGGCATGTTATTTACTTCTGTGATGAAGGTGCTAGAATTGCCAAACCCGATGAAAAGGATAAACATAGACCAGTTGTTGGCATGCCTGTTGTCTCGGTTAAGATAGGAGATCACTGTTAATCTGTTATCATGGTTTATGTGATATATGTGCTAGCGTGAGTGCTATTCCTTTTTCCTTATACGAAAAAATTAAGAATGGAATAACACCAGCTGAAATACAAGACATAGATGTTACTATTAAACTTGCCAATAGAGATACTATATCACTAGTTAGGATTCTTAGAGATGTAGAAGTCTTGTGTGGGAAAATAAAATACCCTACTGATTTTCTTGTTCTTGGTTCCCCACAAGATAACTTTTGTCCCATTATTTTGGTAGACCTTTCTTGAACATCGTTAATGCTAGGATTGATTGTGAGAAACAAACTATCGATGTTAGCTTTGGTGATGAATCTCATGAATTTAATTTTTCCAAGTTTTGTAGAAAACCTCATAAGAAAGATTTGCCTAGTAAGTATGAAATTATTGGTCTTGCTTCTGTTGTTGTACCTCCTACTGATCCTTCGGAACAATATTTGCTAGACTATGAAAATAATTTGTATATGCGTGAATGAAATGAAATAGATAGAATCTTGTTCGAACAACAACCTCTGCTTAAACACAATCTACCTATTGACACTCTAGGAGGTTCTCCTCCACAAAAAGCTGATCATGTGTTTGAATTAAAACAATTGCTAAATACTTTGAAATATGCTTATCTTGATGAGAAAAAGATAGATCCTTTTATTATTAGTGCTAACCTTTCAGAACATGTAGAAGAAATATTATTAAAGTTCTAAGGAAGCACCGAGATGTTATTGGATATACTCTTGATGAACTTAAGGGCATTAGTCCCACTCTATGTTAGCACAAGATTAATATGGAACATGATGCTAAACCCGCTGTTGATAACCAGCGTCGGTTAAATCCAAAGATGAAAGAAGTGGTAAGAATGGAAATATTGAAACTTCTGGAAGGAGGTATAGTCTATCCTATAGCTGATAGTAGATGGGTAAGTCATGCTCATTGTGTCCCTAAGAAGGGAGGTATAACTATTGTTCCTAATGATAAGAATGAACTTATTCCACAAAGAATTGTCACAAGCTATAGAATAGTAATTGATTATAGAAAATTAAACAAAGCAATGAGAAAACATCATTACCCTATGCCTTTTATTGATCAAATGCTAGAAAGACTATCTAAGCACACACATTTTTTCTTCCTTGATGGATATTCTGGTTTTTCACGAATACCTGTTTCACAAGCTGATCATGAAAATACCACTTTTACTTGTCTTTTTGGAACTTATGCTTATAGATGTATAAAATGCACCTGCTACCTTTCAAAGATGTATGACTACTATATTCTCTGATTTTTGTGAAAAGATTGTTGAGGTTTTCATGGATGACTTTTCTGTTTGTGGGAAGTCTTTTGATGATTGTTTAAGAAATCTTGATCAAGTTTTGCACGGATGTGAACAAACAAATCTTGTCTCGAATTGGGAGAAGTGATAGTTTATGGTTAACGAAGGTATTGTTTTGGGCCATAAAATTTTTGAAAATGGCATTGAGGTGTACAAAGCCAAGGTTGATGCAATTGAGAAAATGCCATGTCCTAAATATATCAAATGTATTCATAGTTTCCTTGGTCATGTTGGTTTCTATAGGAGGTTTATCAAAGACTTTTCTAAAATTTCTAGGCCTCTTACAAATCTTTTGCAGAAGGATATTCCTTTTGTGTTTAATGACGATTGTTTGGAAGCCTTTGAAACACTCAAGAAAGCCTTAATTACTACACCTATTGTTCAACCACCTTATTGGAACTTGCATTTTGAGATCATGTGTGATGCTACTGATTCTTTTTTTGGTGTTGTTCTAGGACAAAGAGTTGATAAGAAATTAAATATTATACATTATGCTAGTAAAACTCTAGACAGTGCTCAATGAAATTATGCTACTACTGAAAAAGAATTCTTAGCAGTGGCGTTTGCTTGTGATAAATTTAGATCCTACATTGTTGATTCCAAAGATATCTTATGGAAAAGAAAGATGCTAAACCTAGACTCATTAGGTGGGTTCTTCTGCTACAAGAATTTGATTTGCATATCACTAATAGAAAAGGAGCAGAGAACCCCGTAGCTGATAACTTGTCTATGCTTGAAAATATTCTTGATGACCCACAACCTATTAATGATAGCTTTCCTGATGAAGAGTTAGCTGCAATAAATGTCTCTAATAGTACATGTTGGTATGCTAACTATGCTAATTATATTGTTGCTAAATACATACCACCTAGCTTCACATACCAACAAAACAAAAAATTCTTCTATCATTTAAGACATTACTTTTGGGATGACCCACATCTTTATAAAGAAGGATGTGACACCCCCGATTCAATCATACACTAATCATACACGCAAATCTGTATGATAAAGATCAGGGACTCGCGGGAAGATATCACAACACAACTCTAGACACAAATTAAAATAATAGAAGCTTTATATTACAAGCCACGGGCCTCGAGGGATCGAATACATAAGCTCGAATACAAACGAGTCAGCGGAAGCAACATTATCTAAGTACAAACATGAGTTAAACAAGTTTGCCTTAAGAAGGCTAGCACAAAAGCAACATCGATCGAAAAGGCAAGGCCTCCTGCTTGGGATCCTCTTAAACTACTCCTGGTCGTCGGCGGCCTGCACGTAGTAGTAGGCACCCTCGGTGTAGTAGGGGTCGTCCTCGACGGTGGCGTCTGGCTCCTGGGCTCCAACATCTGGTTGCAACGTCCGAGAAGAAGAGGAAAGGGGGAAAAGAGGGAGCAAAGCAACCGTGAATACTCATCCAAAGTACTCACAAGCAAGGATCTACACTACATATGCATGGGTATCTGTGTAAAGGGGTAATATCGGTGGAATGAACTGCAGAATGCCATAATAAGAGGGGGATAGCTAGTCCTATCGAAGACTACGCTTCTGGCAGCCTCCATCTTGCATCATGTAGAAGAGAGTGGATGGTAAGTTCACCAATTATCATCGCATAGCATAATCCTACCCGACGATCCTCCCCTCATTGCCCTGCGGGAAAGCGATCACCGGGTTGTCTCTGTAACTTGTCTGGGTGTGTTTTATTAAGTATCCAGTTCTAGTTGTCATAAGGTCAAGTTACAACCCCGGGTCGTCCTTTTACAAAGGGACATGGCTATTCGAATAGATAAACTTTCCTGCAGGGGTGCACCACATAACCCAACACACTCGATCCCTCTGGCCAGACACACTTTCCTGGGTCATGCGCGGCCTCGGAAGATCAACACATCACAACCCTACCTAGGCACAACAGAGAGGTCAGCATGCCGGTCTAAATACTAAGCGCGAAGGGGTCTGGGCCAATCACCCATTGCACACATGCATGTTGCATGGGCGGCCGGAAGCAGACCTAGCCTCCCTAATACAAGAGCAGGCATTCCAGTCCATCCGGCACGCGTCACTCAGTCGCTGACGTCAAGAAGGCTTCGGCTGACACCACAATGTCGAGTGCCCATAACTGTTCCCACATAGTTGGTTAGTGTGTATAGGCCAGTGGACAAACTAAGATCAAATACCAAGATCTCATTATATGTGTTATTATGAAGTAACCGCGGACACCGACCAAGGGCCAGGCCCACCTCTCACCTAGGTGGTCTCAACCTGCCCTATCGCTCCGCCACAAAGATCCACTCAGAGGGTCATCGGGACATATGTCCTTTCAGCCCCCAATCCATGAATCACTCGCGGGTACTCTACGAGCCGACCCGACTTTAGTCACCACTTGTATCATGTATAATATATATAGTATATACCCGTGATCACCTCCCGAGTGATCACGACCTCGTAGTATAGCATGGCAGATGGATAAGAATGTAGGGCCACTGATGATAAACTAGGAACATATACTAAGCATTTAGGATTGCAGGTAAAGGTATCAACAATTGTAGCAACAATGACAGGCTATGCAGCAGAATAGGATTAACCGAAAGCAGTAACATGCTACACTACTCTAATGCAAGAAGTAGACAGAAGGAATAGGCGATAGCGGGTTGATCAAGGGGGTGGGCTTGCCTGGTTGCTCTGTCAAGAAGGAGGGGTCATAGTCAACAAAACAACCGCGTAAGGTCGTTTTTTATGGGACGCTATTTATATTCGTCTCTATGCCCAGGACATTAGCAGGCTAATGATGCTTCCTGAGACGTTTACATAAGCATCGCAATCTTATTTTTTTAGAATAATGCATTTATATTTTTAATTAACTTAGAGGCGATTTGTGAGACGATTAGTTACGCCTGCGAAATATTTGGTGCTCGAAAATTCATTATTTTACCGCGTAAATACTTCCCGCGGCTTTTTGGATTTTATTTTGCTAGCGTACTCCGTATAATCCTCCCATGCCCCGTCTTTCCAGTTTCCACCTCCCACAAAAATCCCAATCTGCGCCGCCACCAAAGCCTATCCCCGCGGCAGTTCTCGGCCTGGCTCTGCCCTCCGGCGTCAAGTCCACCCTCGACCGGCGACTTCCCATTCTCCTATGTCAGCATCCTCGCTAGTGGGAGCCTCGCCGGCCGTCGGCGTCCTCGCCGTTGCCATGCCGCGCCCCTCCAAACTCTCATCGCTACACCGTCCCGCAAGATGGGATCCGCCATGTCAAGAAGGTGCTCCCTTGAATCCCATCTCCTCTACAGTTTTTGAATTAAATCAATCAACACAGCTTCTTAGTTGACACATCCCACTCCTCTACCTTGATTGGTTGGTTCTCAACTAAATTTCCAAATATGGACCGACCAATATCAATCACATAACTGATCCCCGATCCTGATGCATCAGATCTCATGAAGTAAATCTTGTTGGTGGTGTGGCCTGCTGCTTGAAAAAAATCTATTTTGCATCTCACTCTGCCACTTAGGTGGTGTTTGGTTCTCTAGTCCTAGGACTTTTTCTAGTCCTTAGAACTTTTTGAAAAAGACTCTCAAGGAGGTGCTTCTAAGGACTTTTAGCAAAAAGTCTCAAAAAAGTCCCACCCTGTTTGGTTTGCTAGGGCTTTTTCTAGTCCCAACACAAGAAAGTCCCTGGAACCAAAGGACGAGACATGCCTGCTCCCTCCCCGTGCTCCCATCTGTGCTCCCACGTATGTGGCTTGATTTGATTGGAAGAAAATAAGGCCCGGCCCCACCCCCTAAAAATCAGGGGGGGAGATGATTAGATTAGAAAAGAAAAAGAGAAAATGACAGCCATAGGATGAAGTGGGAGCACGGATGGGAGCATGGGAAGGGAGCAGGCAAGCCGGATCCGGAACCAAACACCCCCTTACTCCATCAGATCTAATTTCGTTTGTTCCCTTTTTAGGGGGAGAATGAGCGAATACATTAATCAGTTGCAGGATCGAATGACTGGCCATTAAGTAGACTGCATTTACTCTCTATGGAAGAGTTCCAGTTTAATTTGCAATTCCAACATGATTCATACGTTGATTGTTTGATGATGTATAGTTTTAGCTTTCAGATACTACCATCACTTTGGCCTAGTACTTACGAAGCAAAATGACATATCGATGTGGTTTTTTACTTTATTGGTTCTGGCTTCACATGACTTCGTGCGACTGACAAGGCATATTTTTTGGTCCACCACTAATGGTTAGTGCCGATTTTTTTCATGGATTTTTGCTTACTTTAGCTCGGTCGATGCTCAGTATTTGTCTTAATTGTACCTTTTTGGGAAGCAGCTATGCATCTTAATTAGGCATGAGTAAGATCAGAACCAGCTAAGTTATGTACAATTTCAAAAAGATCCAAACTAGATATAATTTTCCACTCAGTTTGATCCAGTACACCTGGTCAGGCAAATTGTGGTTCGCCAACCTATCTGATATAGCCTTGAAACATTCTGATTTTACACAAACTAAGCTGGGGCATAGGGAAATGCATGTTAGTATCTGACAATGGAGGATGCGGTCACTGTTGAATCAATAAATTGACCAGATCAACGCCTTGTTTTGTTACACACAACTGCCCTATACCTAACCCCTCAAAGAAATAGAAAAAACATGTTGTATCTCTCTCCCCAGATCAGGCGCGTCCATGGCTCCCGACAGGGATAACTTCCGACGTCGATACTTCCCGAACATCTGGGTGATGCGGCTTGCTACCAACCAAAGGCCCCCCTGCACCCATTAGAAGATGCAGCCGGTACCACTACCTTGCAGCCAAAGATTGATTCCTTCATGCGCTGGCAGGCTAGATGTTCAAGGAGGTAGCGGAGGTGCAGCCGTGTGTCCATCCTCTCCCATGGAAGGTGCCTGGTACAGTGGTACCCCATGATCCTCCTTTCAATTTATTTTTTATTGTCAATTTGTGTTTGCCCCCAAACAATTTTTTCCTTCTTCAATGAGTACAACTCCTATGAGCGGTTGGTCAGAGCTCTAACGTTGGGTGTTGGTCGAGTTCACCTTGTTATGTATCAGAATGACTGATGGGATTCATGTTTTTGTACATATCACGGAGGATCTACTACAAGAATATTAATACTTCTACATATTATACCTCACCTTCCGTACCATTGTCCACTTGTTTTGTGCTACATCGAATGGTGGGACGCTTATTTTGTTACCATGGAACGTAAGCGTCTAATATACTTCTGATATCTCTGAGCGTGTATATAAAGACTATAGATTTGGTAGTCTTTATAATTCTGTCAAGTTTATGTGATCTATAACCATGGTGATCAAAGTTTCTCTGTGTTATCTTTATACATGACAACAGATTATAATTCTGTCAAATTTATGTGGGCTATAACCAAACAAAACATTGTAATTTCTTTCTAATAGCAGTTTAGCTGGTCAATTTTATACAGATTGTAGTAATATCAAACTGATGTGGGCTTTAACCAAATGACATATAGTATTTTTCTCTGTCCGCACATTAACTGGTCATTTTTATACAGATTATAATATTGTTGTGGGCTATAACCAAACATCACTGATTTCTTTCTGTCAGCACAACAGCTACTAAGTTTTGTATTGCATTGACACTATCACAAGAGACAATGTTTTCTTACTGTTTGCAGATATTCAAGGATTTAACATTATGGAAATGTTCAGCAGATGATCTTTTGTAAGTGAAAAGAATAAATTTTTATAAGAGCAATCAATGTGGGACCAATACAAGGTGTGTGATTTATCCATGTTCCAACCTTTTCTGCTGACAAAGATGGTTCAGAACAACGTAGCCGTCATCTGTTTGACAGATAAGCTGGATTATCTCTAGATCAGCTGGCTCAAACTAAATTTGTTGTGTCATCCCTACTAGTGTAGAGTTTCTATTGGACCGAAGATTACTAGTGTCCACAAGCATAACCAGTCAATCCTAAGAAATCTTAGTTCTATAGAGGAGAAACAAATAAATTATAAGTATTCTTTTTGAAATCAATGTATATTTCTTATTTAAAATTATCTAGCTCTGCTTCTCTATATTTCCCTTCACCTTTTCTGGTGCTAATGTGCTTTTATTGCAGGATTTAGAGGACAAAACTAATTATATGGACAGATTATAACAGGTTTTATATCGGAAATAATCTTGAAACGTGCAAGGGAAATCTTTACGTTTTTCTAGAAGCCATATCCATAAAAGCTGCGAAAGCCGTCAAGCTGATGTACCAAACTAGCTATAGAATTTTTAGATAGATTTCGACATAGAATTTCCATTTTATTTTCAAATTGGTTTTAACTTTCAGATAGTCAGAATTAGAATTAGAAGTTTATTTTGTAGTTCACTTGTAAAGTATCAATACCCTTTGTAATAAAAATATTTGTAATGGCTTGCACATTGCTTCTTGTTTTGCGGCTGTGATTATGAGAAACTTTTGCAGTTAATTATGAGAATATGATGATTGCAATGCAACGATGATGTTGAATAATGCCTACATAACTATATTATTTGATGACCTGCATGTGCAGCAGGGCATGATAAACCAATCCAATTCAAAATGATGAAATACAACAATGTATGACGTCATACGGGCATGTCTAGCAGATCGTATATATTTGTTGAGACGTTTTTTTGCGTGCCTATGTAGGGTCTCAAGTCATGTAGACATGCTTTTGAGCGTCCCTATATAGCGTCTCATGTCATGTAGACACACCATCAAGCATGTCTAAATCTTTGAGACGGTCCGTGTGGAGACGCTCGAAGGACGCTTTACTAAAACGACTCTACAATTGCCTAGAGATGAAATACCACGTCACTAGCTACGTAATTTGACGTCTCTATCGGCAGGTTTTGTTGTAGTGGTAGTCGATAACAGGGGTACCGGCAGCAGTCTCGGGGTCTACCAAAAAGAAGTAACGGAGGTGGAACACAATAAATAACAGAGCAATCAAAGCATCACAAAGCATAACATGGCAATACACGGTGCTAGGGGTGACCTAACGTAGTACTAGGTGATACCGGGAAAGGAGGGAAACATCCAGGAAAGTATCCCCGGTGTTCGGCGTTTTCGGATAGACGGACCAGAGGGGGATGGTTGTATGTTTGCTATGTGATACGTCTCCAACGTATCTATAATTTTTGATTGTTCCATGCTATTATATTATCTATTTTGGACGTTTAATATGCATTTATATGCTATTTTATATTATTTTCGGGACTAACCTATTAACCGAGAGCCTAGTGCCAGTTTTTGTTTTTTTGCCTTTTTTAGAGCAGAAAAGAAATACCAAATGGAGTCAAAACGGAATGAAACTTTCGTGATGATATTTCTTGGACTAGAAGGAAACCAGAAGACTTCACTACTAGGGAAAACCTTATACACAGAACTTTAGCAGTAGCGCGGGTCAAAAAGACACGCTGGTGCTAAGTAGCAGTAGCGCTCTCAAGTAAACAACGCTACAGATAAAGTTCTAGCAGTAGCGCGCCTGATGCTAAACACGCTACTACTAAAATTCCCATGGCTTAGCCGATAGGCTACACATAGTAGTAGCGATCTATATCAAACTGCACTACCACTACTTGCTTTGTAGCAGCGCGTTTACGCTGAAAGGCGCTACTGCTAAAGGATATAAAATTAAATGGAAAGGAAATAGAAAAGTAAATGAAAACGAAAGAAATAGAAGAAGGTGAAAGGAAAAAAGTAAAATGTAAAGAAAAATAAATGAAAAAGGGGAAAAGAGAAAGGAGTAGCAGTAGCGCGTACCGTGGAACGCGTTGTAGCTAACTTAGTAGTAGCGCGCTTTCCGGAACGCGCTACTTCTACTTCTGACTTAACCACGGGGTTCCTTCTTCCCCACGACCGCTTCCCCAAATCCAACTCCTCCGCTCTCGCCGCCGCCGTCGTCCGTCGGCCGCCGCGCGCTCTCCGTACACCCTCGACGCCGCCCCGACCCCGGATTTGACGCCGCCCCCTTCCCCGACCTCGACGCCGCCCCCGACGCCACCCCCAACCTCGACCTCAACGCCGCCCTCCGCCATGTGCCCGAGCCCCGACCCCAGCATCGACGCCCCCTGCCCCTCCCTCGCTGTAGGCACCTGAGGTGAGCACGCCTGCTCCTCCCCCTCCCTTACCTCTGCCTAGGGTTCTTCAAATTTTAGTTGCATCAAACTAGTTAGGGTTCATGTAAGAGTGGAAACGAATCGGATGCGGATGCGACTCAAATTAGTTAGGGTTCATGTAAGGGTGGAAACGAATCAAATTTCTAAGATTAATCATAAAATGAGTAAAATTTGACCACTTATTTCACTTTTAAGTTGTATAATTGGAATATCCGCTACCACTTTCCACCCCTAGGTTCATCAAATTAGATGGTAATTAGGGCAGTAGTTCCTAGGTACTAATTAGTTAGTAAGAACTAGGTACTAACTAGGTACTAGTTTATTTTTATTTATAGTAAGACTATTTTAGTAAGAACTAGTTGAATTAATAGAACCTGGGGAAAGACTGGAGCAAAATTGTGAACAATCGCAGAGAAGTACTAGGGGGCAGCAATCAGAATCGCGGCCCATGATTAGGAGACAGGTTCATCTGCATGCTCCAACTTGATGAAGCAGGAGTGGTATACATGTTTTATGTTATTTTACCTAAGAGAGAGCAGCAGGAGTGATTAATTAGCTAGCTAGAAATGAGTTTGAAGATGATGATGTGCTACACTATGACTATGATGCTTACATAGCTAGTGTTGGTGGTAATGACTATGATGATTATTATTAGCTGGTGTTGGTCGTGATTAGATAGCTACCGCAACTAGCGTTGGTGGTGATTAGCTAGCTAGAATGAGTTTGAAGATGATGATGTGCTACACTATGACTATGATGATTAAATAACTACTGTTGGTGGCAATGACTATGATGATGATTACATAGCTTGTGCTGGCGGATTAGATTCAAGTAGAAGCAACATGTGGTGCACATCGAAAGTACTACTAGTCCAAACTAGATCAAGTTTGGATTAGTAGTATACTTTTGACATGCATTACATATTGTCTCCACTTGAACCTAATCCACATTTATTTGACAAACTGTTATGGACATAATGATATAAACCTCATAATTGGTATTGTACCAAAATTTGTATAACGACGTATAAATACACTCAAAATTAAAAAATGAAAAAAGAATACTAGTAGCGATGGACATGAAACACGCTGCTACTAGCTAGATTAGCAGCAGCACGAGAAAGAACAAACGCTGCGGCTATGAGTCTTAGCAGTAGCGCACATCGCACGCGCTACTGCTAAGTAATAGATAAGCTGCCTTGTTAGTAGCGCGGTTACCCGTGCTACTAGGGGGCACTAAACCCGTGATACTACTAGGGTTTTCCCTAGTAGTGCTTGGAGATGAAGTCGGAGACACAGCGAGGCGGCCACGAGGCAGGAGGGTGCGCCCCTACCTCGTGGGCCCCTCGGGGGTCCCCTGACCTAGCTCATTCGCCTATATATACCCTTGTACCCTAAAAACATCCAGGAGAGCCACGAAACCACTTTTCCACCGCCGCAACCTTCTGTACCCGTGAGATCCCATCTAGGGGCCTTTTCCGGCGTCCTGTCGGAGGGGGATTCGATCATGGAGGGATTCTTCATCAACACCATTGCCTCTTCGATGATGCGTGAGTAGTTTACCATAGACCTACGGGTCCATAGCTAGTAGCTAGATGGCTTCTTCTCTCTCTTTGATTCTCAATACCATGTTCTCCTCGATGTTCTTGGAGATCTAGTCGATGTAATATTCTTTTGCGGTGTGTCTTCCGAGATTCGATGAATTGGGGATTTATGATCAGATTATCTATGAATATTATTTGGTTCTTCTCTGAATTCTTATATGCATGATTTGATATCTTTGCAAGTCTCTTCGAATTATCAGTTTAGTTTGGCATACTAGATTGATCTTTCTTGCAATGGGAGAAGTTCTTAGCTTTGGGTTCAATCTTGCGGTGTCCTTTCCCAGTGACAGTAGGGGCAGAAAGGCACGTATTGTATTGTTGCAATTGAGGATAAAAAGATGGGGTTTTCATCATATTGCTTGAGTTAATTCCTCTACATCATGTCATCTTACTTAATGTGTACTCTGTTCTTTGTGAACTTAATACTCTAGATGCAGGCAGGAGTCGGTCGATGTGTGGAGTAATAGTAGTAGATGCAGAATCATTTCGGTCTACTTGACACGGACGTGATGCCTATGTTCATGATCATTGCCTTAGATATCATCATAACTTTGCGCTTTTCTATCAATTGCTCAGCAGTAATTTTTTCACCCACCGTAATATTTGCTATCTTGAGAGAATCCACTAGTGAAACCTATGCCCCCCGGCTCTCTTTTCCATCATATAAGTTCTCTTTTACATCTTACTAGTTTCCAATCTACTATTTTGCAATCTTTTACTTTCCGATCTATAAACCAAAAATACCAAAAATATTTACTTTACCGTTTATCTATCTCTATCAGATCTCACTTTTGCAAGTGACCTGAAGGGATTGTCAACCCCTTTATCGCGTTGGTTGCAAGTTGTTGACTGTTTGTGCAGGTATTCTGTGACTTGTGCGTTGTCTCCTACTAGATTGATACCTTGGTTCTCAAACTGAGGGAAATACTTACGCTACTTTGTTGCATCACCTTTCCTCTTCAAGGGAAAACCCAACGCAAGCTCAAGACGTAGCAAGGACGATTTCTGGCGCCGTTGCCGGGGAGATCTATGTCAAGTCAAGCCATACCAAGTACCCATCATAAACTCTTCTCCCTTGCATTACATTATTTGCCATTCGTTTCTCATTCCCCCCCCTCACTTCTAAAAGGATTTTGAAAAACCTTTGTCTTTTCTTCGTCTCTCTTCCATTCGTCTTTTTCATTTGCTTCTTGTGTTCTTGTGTGTTTTGCTTTGATGGCACAACCAAAAAGCGGTTATCTTCACCTTAGCAAGTTGGAAGAAATTGAAAATAATGTTAGAAGCTTTATGTCTTTACAATTTGAGCATAACAATTTCTTTAGAAACAAGCTTAAAGAACAAAAAGTTTTATGGAGTATATGAATAAAGAGCTCGATGATATGTCTAAACAGTTTTATTGTTTGAAATCTCAGTTTGCTCATCTTGAAAACTTAGTAGGCCAAATTTCTGATAAATAAGCCACCTTAGTTAATAAGATGGCCTCTAAACCTGAGGCTTTAAACAGGGCCGTCCAAGGGCCTGTGCGAGCTATGCACTCGCACAGGGCCCCCAAAATTCTGGGGCCCCCAACTAGGGTCCATATACATATATGTATAGTCTGGAAGAAAAAAAAATCAGTTTTAGGCCTTCTTGGGCCTGGTCCGGTCAAGTCTTGGTGGTTCGCTTTCCCGTCGCGTGGATGAGATGGATTGATCGATCATTTGAAACGGCAGCCCCAGCGCAGTACATTTCGTAACTTCCACTTCCTATTCCCTACCTGATCTGATCGCTAGGCATTCCATCTCCCCATCACTTTCAACTGAATCGGCGGCTCGGTGGCGATCGCGTTGCAACCTTGTAGGTTCAACGAGGCGACGGGCAAGAAGTGGACTACTTTCTAGCGCTGGACGCCGTCGCGCCGGCGGCCGGCCGACACTGTCGCGGTGCCGCCCAACAGGAACAGAAGACCAACCGGTGTGGTGCCCTCCCTGCTCCCTACACTGTCCCCTTTTCTCTAATTTTTATACTAATTACAAAGTTTTGTTAATATGTTTGGGAACGATTTTTTGTGCAGTCGTTCAAGTTTCGAAGTAGTCATAGATTCAAGAATTTCAGTAGCTGCTCGTACTACCGTCCAAGTCCAAAATCAAGGTTTCTATCTGATTGTATGTTTTTTGAACTACCTATACATGTCACAAGCCTATATTTTATGTGAGCTCATTAGTTCAAATAAATTCAAAGAGTATATATTTCATTGAAATAGAAACAATCATGCATTCTAGTTCTGGAAGAAAGTATGATTATGGTGCCTTCAAGCGTAAGAAGAAACAAAAATTAGAAGAAGATGCTGAAATTCAAAGGGGTGCTCTTGATAAATATGTTGTGATAGTAGCCCAAACTAATTCTAAAAATCATACTCCAGATGGTAATATTTATGATGGTCCCGATGATAATGCAGTAGAGGTTGAGGTTGTCACTGCAGAAATTCATGAAGGTGATCATGGTCTTGGTGATAATGCGCAAGAGGTTGAGGTTGCACTACAAAAACAAGACATATCTGTGACATTTTGGGCCGAACGAATTTTTTTCTGTCATACATATGGCACTTCTATGACGATAATTATGACAAAACCTGGTATCATCATAGATGTGGTGGGCTCCTGCTTCTATGACAAAAAATCATGACAGAAAATGGGCTTTTCGTCCTGGGCGGGCCAGACACGCAGCTGCATGACATTCTTTGGGCCGTCCATGACGGAAAAAGTGTGGTAGAAGCGAGGGCGAGGAAAATTTTGGGGAGTTCCCGGTTACGGTGGGTGGTCGAGGGCCGAGCGATGCGTGTTTCTCTCATACACGTACGCGCATGTGTGCGAGGCATTGGCTATAACTGAACCCGAGCGAGGCGTTGGGATCTAACTGAACCCGAGCGATTGCACTGTAGGCTACGCGTTACTGAACCCGAGCGATCAATCAATGGTTTTTAACTGAACCCGATCAAGCGATTCCTTAAATACTGCGGCTAACTGAAGCCGATCGATGCTGCCTCTCTGGATGAACAGTGAGCGTTGCGGGGGGTTTGGATGAACAGTGAGCGATGGGAGTGGATGAATAGGACCCGTGGCGTTGCCTCTGGATGAACAGGACGCCGATTGATCGAGCCGGTTGGGGCTGGATGAACAGGACCCCGTGGAGGGCTGGATGAACAGGATGACCCCGTGGAGGGTTGGATGAACAGTAGACGGTGGAGGGGTGGATGAACAGTAGCCCGTGGTGCGGTGGTTCAACAGGAGCCCGTGGAGAGGGGTGGTTGAACAGTAGCCTGTGGAGTAGCGCACGGTGGAGGCTGGATAAACAGGAGCCCGTGGATGAACAGTCGCAGGTGCAGGCTGGAGGAGGTCGACAGTGGATGAACATTGGCCCGTGGAGGCTGGAGGAGGTCGACTGTGGAGATGAACAGTATCCCGTGGAGTCCCGTTTTGCGGTACGCCACACCCCTCCTGATGAACAGGACCCCCGTTTCGACCGTAGCGCTCAAACACAAGTCCGTTTCGTCCGTTTTGCGGTACACCACACCCCTGCCGATCAACAGGACCCCCATTTCGACCGTAGGAGGTCCGTTTCCTCCGTTTTGTGGTACGCCAGATCCCTCCCGATGAACAGGATCCCATTTCGAACGTGGCCGGTCGAACACAAGGCCATTTCCTCCATTCTACGGTACGCCAAGCATCGATTCCATCGCATGATCCATCCAAGCCCTCCTGATGAACACGATGACGCATTCCATTCCGACCCAGCCGGTTGTCTCCCCATGAACACGACGACGACGCTGTTTCTCTGTTCCGACCCAGCCATGTACACGAGCCCTGGACGTACGTATGCGCGTGTAGGCGTTCGAGACCCCGCCCGTATGTACGTACATGGCCGTATTTTCTTTCTTGCACCCTGGCCGTTGTACGTATGTGTACATGCTACGTGTGCTCCTCTACTACGACACGTGCGTGCCTCTACTACGACACATGTGCGCCTCTACATCCACCAGTATGTACGTACACCTTCACGACCAGAATGACAATGCTACGTACGCTTCGACCAGGTGGGTCCCGACTGTCAGGCACTTCATTGTGTGGGAAGAGGTCGCGGGTGGGTCCCAGCAGTCAGGAGGGAAATGTTTTTTTCGCGAAATACGGTGGCCCGTCCGGTGGGTCCCTGCTGTCAGGTGGAGGAATAATTATTTCGCGCGTAATAAGGAGGCACTTCCTTGTTGCGTCCGTGGACCCATCTGTCAGCCTCTCCATGTACAGTCCACTTCAGATGCATGTCGGTCGTTGACCACATTGACCAGGCCGTGCCGAGAGCACTAGGGCTGTGGACGACGGCGAGGCCTAGGAAGGGAATGAGACGGAGGCAGGGAAGACTCGGCAGATGTTTCCGACACGGAGGGGAGTACGACTGTATGAGGGTTTACTGGTTCGGCTGCCGTCGCCGGAGAATAACAGTAGGTGTGGGTGAGTATAGGGATGACTAGGCCATCGATGGGAGTACGGTGGGGCGGTGAGGCTGCGCAGCAGCATAGCCGGCCGCGGGGAGGAGGGAGCAGGCAGTCCCGCCGGCGCTTGTTTGAGCAGCTGGAGCAAGAAGAGCAGAAATTTAGGAAGCACGGCGGCCGTTGGATGGAAATCCAACAGTCACTGCTTGTGCGTCAACCTTTTTTTAGGAAAGCCTCAAATCTGTGGAAAACAGCATACAGTCCATCTGCCATTATTTGTAATAGTTTACAGCCCATTTGCTAATTCTTAAGGATTTTTTCGGAGCCCATATTCTTTTTGTTAGCATTACAGCCCATATTATGGCCACGGTTAAAAAATTTTACGAAATTTTGCATATTTCGGTGCGGTCCGAACTGTTTTTAATCCTGAAATTTCAAGTCACATTCAAACTGATTTTAAAAATAAATGTATATCAATATAAAATCCAACAAATTGTCCATGCATAAAAATCAATGCAATTTAAAATCTCGAAATGAAAAAAAGAAATTTGAAACTAATTGCCGGTTTGATGTGTTTTAAAAATGTACAACCCATTTCTCATGACTGATAGGCCATTTTCTCGGCCAGCCAAATGAAGCTCTCCTCGTATTGAAAAGATTTGCATCCCAACAGGCCTGACAAAGCAACTTACTTGGCAAATCACAAAAAAACTGGGCTGTGGTCGTTGACCCAGCTGTCAGCCTCTCCACGTACAGTACTCTTCCGATGGAAGTCGGTCGTTGACCACATTGACCACGCCACACCGAGAGCACCAAGGCGGTGGACGACGGCGAGGCCTAGGAAGGGGAAGACGCGGAGCCGGGGAAGAAGCGGCAGTGGATGCCCACACGGAGAGGAGTACGAGGGTTCACTGGTTCGGCTGCAGCGTGAGGCTGCCGTCGCCGCAGAATAACATGGGGTGTGGGTGAGTAGAGGGATGCCCTGGGCCAGCGGTGGGAGTAGTAGGGGTCGGTGAGGCCTCCGCGGCATCACAGCCGGCCACGAGAGGAAGGAGCATGTGGCACGACCGGCGCTGCTTTGGGCGGCTGGCGCAAGAAGACCAGAGGTTGAAGAAGCACTACGACCGTTGGATGGACATCGTACGGTCACTGCAGCTAGAATCGTTTATATTGACTAAGTTGAGAAAGCCCTTGGTACGCATCATCTTAGTAGGCCGACAGGTCAGCCTCCGAAACGATGCGCCCCAGATGTTAGGGGGAGGAATCATTTTTTGGGCGGCTAAAGCTAGTATATCCGAGATTCAAGAACAAGCACGAGATCCGTTGGATAGACATCCAACGGCCACTGCTCCTAGAACTGTGTGTTGACTATAATAAGTTGAAAAAGCCTTGCATACGCGTCAACCTTTTTTTTAGGGGACGCGTCAACTTAGTAGGCCCATAAGTGTGTGGAAGAGAACTTATAGCCCATTTGTGATTTGTAAGAATATACCACCCATTTTTGAATTCTACTGGAATTTACTACAACCCATTTACAGTTTGTTAAAAGTACAGCCCATTTTGTCGCTAGGACAACGATTAATAATTTCAACCAACCGTTCAAGACAGAATTCAATTAAAATTTCCCACATTTTGATGGGATACAAAATATTTTTATCCTGAAATTTCGAGTCAGATTAAATATAAAAATCCAACGAAACATTGCGCGCGCAACAATTAAAAATTAAGATTTTCAAAATCCATAAATAATATTTTATAAACTCATTTCATGTTTGGTGCATTTTTTATAGTTACTGCATGGTTTTTATAATTACATCCCATTTATTATTTTTAAAGCCCATTTTCCTGTTAAGCCTAATGCATAAAATTTGCAGCCCAGCGGGGCGGAGAATAACAAGTTGACCTTGCGTGGGTATTCCTTAAAAAACGTATAGCTGGGCTAGCCATTTTCATCTTGAAAAAATTAACATCTGGGCTGGATATCTGGTATGGGCTAGACGGGCCACAGCTCGCCCAGTTAATACCCTACTCTCCTCTGAACAACAACGAAAACATCGCCAAGAAAAACTTTGCAGTGCTCACGCCTCAAAAACACAAATACTGCTCGAGCTGCTTGGTCCCAGCTGTCGGCCGCACCTTGTGCAATTCTCTCGTTTATATTGACTACATAGGTTGACAATGGTGTGGGACCGTGATGTCAGGAAACCAGGAGGAAGCAAAAAAAATATAGTTGTACATAATAAGGAGGCACTTGCGTACGTACGACAATGGCCCTACTGGGCCCCTACTGTCATCCAATCAAAATAAAGTCATCTCCTGAATCCTCATATTTGTTGACCATGTTAACAATCCTCGGCGCCACGGCGAGTGCAACAACTCAAAGGACGATGATGAGGGCCTTGCGGGCCCTTATGGATGGTCTGATACAGCGCCCGCTGCTCATTCAGGAAGCCAGGATCATCGGACAACTATGAGCACCTTCGAGAGACTGAGACGGCATGAAACGGTAAGGCTGCGCTTGGGAGCTCTGGTTTATTTCACACATTTATTAAGATACAAGTGTAATTTACTCGTCATCGGAAACAATGCGTAAAATACAGGCGTAATGAAACCGAGGGCCCAAGGTCTGTAAGTAAAACCGGCGGGTTATGCGTGTAATTTGAGAGGCCAGTGTATATTTTACTACTAGTCGAAATCTACCAACCAAGCGCTTTGCCTGAGACCATCTGCTTTTATTTACAAGCGTCAGTTTTACAAGCGGTTTTGGTTGGAAAACGATGATCCAATCACAGCATAAGATGATGAGTTGGTCGGAAGATCATATGGTTTCACGTCTAACCTACCCGACTTGTCGTATAGGCTATGAATGAAACATAAGACGATGAACTTCTTAAGCACGGAAACAACAAAAGAGGATAATCTTCTTATCAAGAAAATCATTAGCATTAGATCGACATGCAAAACAATAGGAAGCATTATTCTCAGGATGCACGGTGAACAGCTCCTGATGTCGCATGCCACAACATTCCAAGCTCAACGTTGCAATCAAACACAAGGCCCGACATTACATAGACAATTCAGAACAAACTCTTAACACAGGAATATCTCAGCAGAGTAACTATTTACTTCTAAAACTAAACATAGGAATACGAAAAACTAATCGACGCTGCTCAATGCAAAGGGCGTCCCACTCAAAAATATCAAATGCATGTCTTCTGGCTAACATCAATGACCAAATTTTGACAAGGTTTTCCAATTCCAATATATATTGCACAAGGCCTCGCATTACATAGACAATATTCAGAACAAACTCTTAACAAAGGAATATCTCAGCAGAGTAACTGTTTACCTCTAAACTAAACACAGGAATACGAAAAAACGATCAACGCTGCTCACAGCAAAGGGCGTCCCACTCAAAAATATCAAATGCATGTCCTCTGGCTAACATCAATGAGCAAACTTTGACAAGGTTTTCCAATTCAAATATATTAAAATAATGTCTTCTTGCTAACATCAATGATTAAACTTTGACAAGATTTTCCCATTCAAAAATTTGTAATGCCTATGATTGTCGAGTCCTATCATGGCTTCTTATACTTGTTTGGGCACTTTTTGAGTTGTCAATGCTCTCTGCAGACTACACCAGCGTCTACTAATACTCTGTAAAGCTTCTCGGTCATTCCTTTTGTAATGTAGCGCAAATAGTGACTGCTTCTTTTCGCAAAGTGGAACGACCAACTGGACCCAGTAATGCAACAGCTTGCCTTGGACACATTGGCTCCTTTTGTGCAGTTCAACTAAAATCAAAGTCGGAATAAAACCGAGCTTTAATTTAGATATCCCTATAAGCAACAATAGGTATAAGGGAAACAATTACTGAGAAATAACGGTTGATGTCTTGTACTCCCAGAAGAAAAGCATCTACTGATCTACCTTATCTTAATGGGAAACAAAGCAGGAGAGTAGCAATTCTCCATCTGTGTGATTCATTCATATTGACTGAGACATTATCTTAACAATGCCTTGTTTCGACATTTATAAAGAATGACAAAGCAGAAAAGTACCATTCCTAAAACAATGTGACTGATTCATTTTAACAGTGACATTCAAGTTGAACTGTGCAAAAATGGCAATCCCGCCAACCCCTAACAAGTGTTGCAGTTTTGAAATAAGATTCAGTAGTTAATTCTGAGAGTGGCATTGCTTAATTTTTCCAGCGGCATTAGACTAACAAAGAATATAAACAGTTCCAGGGGAGAGTGGGTGCAACAACAATATGTGCTTCCATCTACTTATAAAGGGGGTGATGTAGAGTTTGTTGTAACAAAGCAACAAGCATCATGTCTGGGTTGGTCCCATTTTTGTTCACTACTTAATGGGAAAAGACAGCAATACAATAGCTTCAATTCAACATTTATTTAAAACAGTACCAATACAAACAACATCTCAAAGCACACTGCACAATCATGCGGATGAAGGCCTGTACTGACCTTTCATGAGAAGACCAGGATAAAATATGAATCTACCAACACGAATAGGAAATCCAATCTCGTTTTGTTCAGTTGCACTAAAATCAAGCAAAGTGTTTCGTGTAGTGAAAGCAAAATGTCACAATAGCAACAAGTTGAATAGATACCCCTGTTTTAAGAGAGGCAAAAAAGGAAACAATTACTTGCCGATAAAGGAGGATGAAATAAATGGTGACAGAAATAAGCATCTAACTTATCTTGATGGAAAATAAAGTAGGATAGTAGCATTTCTAAAACGGTTGCATTGATTCATATTAACAGAGACATTCTCTTAAAGCAACATCCGTTAAAAAATGTAATTTACTTTTAACAGTGGCATTGCTTCAATTTTTCGGCGGCATTCTTAGATTAACAATAGCAAAATAGTTGTATGCGATATGCCAGCACCACGTGCGTCCACACATATAAATTGGTGGTGCAGAGTATGTAGCCAGGGAGCATATCTGCGTTGGTCCTATAATTGTTCTCTTTGAACCTTTTTCCTATGTGAGGGCAGCAAATCTAGTCCTGCACAAACTACCCGACCCCCAGTTTCTTTCCCTTACAGATGTGTGTACTGGGTTACCCCCTTTTTCCCTTTTCGACTAACAAAGCGGCTGGATAGCCAGTCCATACTACTCTTCGTCCTTCCTTTCCTCATTGAACCATGTCCTAGATTCATGATCCACCCCAGCGCACCCTTCTTTCCTCTTGGAACCAAGACCTAGATTCGACTACAGATCAAAAAAGATCCACATGCAGCTAGAGCAACAACGGTTTCAAAGAAACTTATACCTTAGGGTCGTCGGGATGTGGCAAGGCGTGCGACAGGAGGCTGGATCTGCCCACACTATGTACAGCAGCGAGGAAGAAGGGGTTGGTGGCCCTCCCGCACAGGCGCTGGGTGAAAGAGAACAACGCAACCGGCAGTGGATTGCCGCCCTCACCGAAGGCGGTAGAGTGAATGCTGCACCTCCTCCCCTTCCCGGTGCGATGGGATCCGGATGCCTCCTTCACCAGCTATGAGGGGGGAGAGAGAGACAAGAGGCCAGTGTAGTCTTGTTTAGATCTGGTGAAGAGAGGGTGAGAGACTCTGAATATTGCAAACCCTAGCAAAGGAATGCTGAGCCTCCAGTGTGTATATATATATGTAGTGCAGCGAGAGTGTGGAGAGTGCAAACCCTAGCGAACAAGTGCTGAGGCTCCAGCTTATGGGGTTATTTGGTTCTAGCCCTAGGAGTGCCACACTTTGCCATACAATGTTGCCAAACTTTCCTAAGGTTAGTTCTTCCAAATGAGAGCCACAAGTTGGCAAGCCTAAGGGAATCTTGCCACACTTGTTGTGTGTATGTGATGTGAGACCATAGTGTGGCTTGCCTAAAATGTGGCTTGAACCAAACACACACCTAAGTTGGTCAAATTTGCCTAACCTTAGGTGTTGCAAGCTTTGGCAAACTTAGTCTCAAACCAAACAAACCCTATATATATACTGTAGTACGGACTGAGCTCCGGTGCCTTAACTGCACCTGCTTTTGGCTGTATGACAGGTGGGTCAGCCACATTTTGGGCCCACCTGTCATAAACCCAAAGGCAGGTTAAAGTAAATGAAGCTGCATCCATATAGTACTCGTGTATACAGCCAATATATAGTGGAGTGGTTTTTTTATTCTCTCCATAACAATCATTTTACATTATGTAAGTACGAAATGAAACTCTTTATTTAACGTACCAGTGAAGAAAACTACTAAGTACTCCCTCTGTCCCATAATGTAAGATGTTTCTTCATATTACGTTGGTGTCAAAAAACATCTTATTTTATGGGACGGAGGGAGTACTCCCGACGAACTAACAATCCACACGTCCTGGTCGCACTTCCGAACCGCTGCCACGACTGCTCCTGACCAACCCGAACCCTCTGCATCACCCGCGCGTGCTTCCCGCCCGAAATGGTCAGTGCCGCATTCATGCCCGGCCAGAGCAGACGCGACCTCTCACTGGCGTCGGCATTGAAGCGGCGCACCGGCCGAGAGAGCGTCGCCCGCGCCGCTTCCTGGTGCACGCGACTGCTCCGCATTCAAAGGTCGCAATAGCCGGCCACAACATGCATGTAAAAAGTTCTTGGGAGTCCATGCTACAGCTAGCTGTCCATGCAGATGTCGACCGTGTCTACACGGAACATTGTTCCCTTCCACGAGTTGCAGGATCAGCCGGATATGTGACCAGCGGTGGGGCTACCGTCATTCTATGCTTGTGAAGAGAGCAACCCAAGCAAGCAGGCTTGTAGCTTAGACTCATGCTAGTGTATATATAGTGGTTTTCTTTTTCTCTCCATATCAACCATTTTATATTGCATACGTGTCATTGAAGAGTGAAATGATGGTTGCTTCTTCCGACTAACTTACTGTGTGATTTGACTGCTCCTTAGTGGCCCCTACACGTACTCCCCCTACATGTATGCAACAGTGACACGCACACATGGACACAAAAACGCGCGCGAGGCCCTAATGCATGCATGTCCTAGCACACGACGGAACACGCACGGTCATGCTCAAGTGCTCAACCTACACGTGCATGCACACACATACTCAACCAGGGTGAGCTAGTGACCGTATAAAGATCGGAAAATGTATATATTGAGCGAAATGAGCGTATTATGAAGTCCACTGACCGTATTTTTACAAATATACAGTGACAGACAGTGTATTTATCTCCTTTGAAATTAAGCCATAGTAACCGGAGAGGAGGCAGTATGGACTAGCATTACTTTGCTGTGTCCCGACATCTTGCGCGCGGTGGCTTGAAGGACAAGGAGAAACTTTTGAGTAATGTTGTGGACGTGTAACAGTTAATTCGGTGTTAGATTGCCAGAAGCATACACTATACAAGTACTACTATTATTGTTCGACTTCCCGAAGAGGCGAATAGCCAAGCGCAAAGCAGGATAGTTACTGCTTTGATGTGTCCCCTCAACTCGCCGAATGAGGAGGAGTTTGCTTACTATTACTGAAAGTGCGTTATATCGACTAGAGGGGGGTGAATAGGCGATTTTTATGAATTCTTCACTAAGGAATTTGCTGGTGAGGAAATTCCTAAATGAAGAACTACTTGCAGCAGAATAAGTACTCAAAAGTAAACATAGAAGAACACACGCATAGTCATCATGATGAAATCAAGACAAGCACAGAGTACATAAAGCGTAAGCACAGGATAACACGGGATGAAGACGGACAGACTGAAGAAATTGAACTGAGGAAAAAGAGGAAGTCTTCAGTCAAAGTCTTCAAACAGATATGAAAATGCACACAACAATAGAAATGAGGAAATGAAAAAGTTGACGAAATAGAACCAGTAAGCTCGGTGAAGACAATGATTTGGTAGACCAATTCCAACTGTTGTCTCAGTTGTACATCTGGTTGGAGCGGCTGAGTATTTAAACTCGAGGACACACAATCCCGGACACACAGTACCGGACACACAATCATCACTGTATTCTCCTTGAGCTAAAGTCACATAGACCTCGCCCAATCACTCGTGGTAAGTCTTCAGGTGACTTCCGAACCTTCACAAACTCGGTCACTCGGCGATCCACAATTCCTCTTGGATGCTCTAGACCTTGACGCCTAACCGTCTGGAAGAAGCACAGTCTTCAAAGGTAACAAGCGGCGGATCCACGTAGGATCAATCTCTTCAGTGATGCTCAATCACTTTGGGGTTTTGTAGGTTTGGGTTTGGGTTTTCCTCAATTGATGATTTTCGCTCCAAGTCCTCGGAGGATGGGATGCTCTCAAATGATAAGTGTCAGTTTTTCTCACAGCAGCCAACCAGCTAGTGATTGTAGGGGGAGGCTATTTATAGCCTAGGGATCAGCCCGACATGATAAGACATAAATGCCCTTGTCTGATATGACCATTAGGTGGGTAGATATTTTGAGACAGCGTGCACGTAGCACAGCAACGATCGGAATATTTGACTCTCAAATTCCTCAGGGCTATCATGTTCCTCACTTTGTAGGCAATCTGCACTGGCGAATTCCCAACTCCTCAGTCAGAACAAATTCCTCAGAGACCAGGAGAACTTTGTCTCTGTCACTGAAGAATATGACTGAACTGTGTGAGATTTCCAATGGCTTCACTCGAAGAGATTGGTAGGTGTAGGATTTTGAGTTGAGCATCACTCGAAAAATTTTCCTTAGTATTTCCTCGACCACCTTTAACAGTACGGTGTTTCCTATGACTCAAGAAAGATAAAATGCAACAATGAAAAACCAAGTCTTCACGCTTCATGTTCCTCGAATGATTGTCAAGTCTTCAAGGTCACACCAATTTCTTCACTTTCAAAGTCTTCAGAAAGTCTTCAGATATCCAAAGTCTTCAGTTGAAGAACTTCATTTTTAGGGGTCAACTTTCTCTGTAAATATCAAACTCCTCATAGAATTATAGGCCTGTGTACACTCACAAACGCATCAGTCCCTTAACCTATAAGTCTTCAATACACCAAAATCACTAAGGGGTAGTAGATGCACTTACAATCTCCCCCTTTTTGGTGATTGATGACAATATAGGTTAAGTTTTCAACGGGGATAAATATATTAAGTGTAAATATTGATGATGAGGAATTTGATTGCAAGATATAGAGGAACTCCCCCTGAAGATGTGCATAGTGAGGAATTTGCTTTTGAAGCAATGCACACTTGAAGAGTATAATCATGGAGCTCTCCCCCTATATCTCGTAATTCATACACGCATTTGACATATAATATGAAGAATTTGAAATGCATGATGAAATATGGTGACTGATGTAATTCAGCATGCGTTCATTGACATTAATGAGGAATAAGCATGCAGAAGAACTCAGCAAAAGTATCTAGCCATCATAGAGTTTAAGATTACAACTCGATCCAGCAAAGTCATCAAAAGAACGGGAGTTGTAACTTAGAAAAAAACGCCCATATAAGATAGACCCGCTTGAAGATTAACTCAAATTTCTCCCCCATTGTCATCGAATGACCAAAAAGTGTTGAAAATGAGGACTAACGCCCCTGAAGAATATCATGATGATGGAGGAGCGCCAGCATCGTTGGGTTCTTGAGTCGTTGTAGGGCCTGCCGTAGTGTCGTCCAAGTCTTCGAACTCGTCCGTGTCGCGTGATGAAGAATATGAACTGGCGACCAAGGGAAGAACCTTGACCTTCTTGAATTTGTTTGGTGGAGGAGCAGACCAGTCAAAATCTTCTTTGAAGCCCATTTTCTTTAGATCTTCTTCACCATAGAGATGATGCAGAATAGCCCAGGTGCGATCAAAAACTTCATGAAGGTAGTAGTGGTTTTTCTTCACTGCATTATGTGTAGAGGTCACGATGTGAAGAATAGAGCCAAACTGACGCTTAACCCATTTGTGGTTTCGATCCACCTTATGGTGAAGACTTAGAAGCAGCCCAGGGTCAGTCATCACACGAGGAGCAGTAACTTGAGGACTTCACTTGGGAGCATTGGCAGCAAAATCATGAGTGGCAGAGTCGTCATTGGTGGAATAAGATGCAGCTTTGCGGAACTGACCATCCAATGGACGAATGCCTTCATCGATAACAGCTGGTGTCTTGCCCTTCTCATCAGCTAAGGAATATGTCCGCTTGAGGACTTCAATTGGAGGCAAGTAGCTGAGGTGATTCTGAAAGTCTGCTTTATAGTTGAGTGAAGACCTTGTTCTGAGGAATCTCATGATCCACGGAGCATAACACTTCAGCTGAAACGGTGAAAGTGCAACATTTGCCAGAGTCCTCATGAAGAAAGCATGATAATTAATAGGAATGCCATGCATGATGTTGAATAGCATATTCTTCATCATCCCACCAATTTCTTCATCAGATGAGTCGTGGCCTTTGATGGGACTCGTAGTCTTCGTTAGAATGCGATAGATGGTTCTTGGCACATACATCAATTCATTCATGAGGAATTTGGTCCTTGGGGCTTGACCAGGCTTTAGAGGCTTCATGAGCACTTGCATGTAATGAGCAGTGACTTCAGGTCCATCGTACGGACAACAAGCACCTTTAGGTGGAGGACCGATTGGCAGGCACGAAGCAATTCAGAGGCTGGTGCCTTGTAGTGAGTGTTTTCGGTCATCCAGTCGAACACCCAAGAGTTGATGTCATCAGCATCACCTGCGATGTGCAGCGTTGCATAGAACTAAAGAATAATCTCTTCATTCCAATCAACTATGTCTGAGCAAAATTTGAGCAAGCCTGCATCATGAAGCATACTGAGGACTTGAGAGAAGCAAGGCATTGATTCCATGTCCACGTGAGGAATATGATCATGGTCGAAGACTTTGTCCTTGTTAAAAAGCAGTGAAGAATAGAAGTTGGCCTGGCTGGCAGTCCAGAAACGCTTCCTTCTAAGACGAGCATTGTTATAAGGGTTGAACTCAGTGAAGAACACATGCTCGCCAAAGAAATCATTAGCTTTGAATTTTTGCTTCTTTGAGAAGGGATCCTTTGGCTTGGGCTGAGGAGTGTCAGTCAATTGCATCACTGCATCAGGAATCGCAATCTCAGGTTCCTCAGGCTGAGGAATTTCAGGCTCTTCTTCAGCAGCAGCCTAGGTTTTCAATTCTTCATATATATTTTCTTCAGCACTAGTGGCTGGAATTTTGTGGCACCCGGCTTAGAGAAACCGGAACGCCCCATATTCCAGCCCAGAGATCGAGGAGAAGTCTTCTGGAATACGACACTGCTTAGCATAGAATAAACCAACTTTCTATTATTACACGAATATGAATACAAGGTCTCCGATATTACAATGATTAACATCGGCACGACGACACAATGCCTGCCACTGTGTGCTCTATGCAAGCAGCAGAACAACATGATGTAGCGGAAGAACTCTAGCAGCGGAACAACTCCACTCCACAGGGACTCTGGCTGGAACGCTTATCCTAGCTCGCACGAACGGAAACCACGACAAGCAAGCAATCAAATCCGGCATGACCTGCAGACTGCCATGACACGCCAGGTCAGTACATTGAATGTACTTGCAAGCTCACAATAAACCAGAAGCATTCAAGGTAGACAACAACCTGGCAATTACAGGTTAGGCAAAATTTTAACATGATATCATGAGAACAATATAGCATGAACAACTTGAACATGATACAGTTAACACAACATGAACATGGCATGAACATATTAATCCAACAACACTATCATGCAACATGATTTCACTACATGCACCACTTATTCTGCTCGGGCTACCTTGTAACCAACACTTGCATTACTTACCAACCTCGGACATCACACGATCATCTCAGGATCAAATCAAGCTTGGTATAAACAATACCGTAGTAATCATTAAATGACCACAAGGAGCTTGACCTTTACCCACGATTCTCGTATAACCTCACAAATATACAACAACTTGGTATCCTCGATACCATCATGATCTTTATGGCAATCACCACCCGACCAACACTTGGCCCCAAACCGTGATCCTTACGGCGATCACCACCCGACCAATACTTGGCCCCAAACCGTGATCCTTACTGCTATCACCACCTGACCAATACTTGGCCCCGAACCGTGATCCTTACGGCCATCACAACCAACTCATCTCATCGTTATTAAGGACATTATTCTTTTTACTGTTGACTCATGGTGTGACCTACTTTCGACCTGGGCCCTTATCCGCGGCCATGGCTATCGATAGATTTAATATACACTCTGCAGAGGTTAGTACACTGTACCCACACTACAGAACCCATTGCCTCACACTCCCATTCGGGTGGACCAACGGTGTTCCGACAAAACCGTCCTACTGCCATGACACTCTCCCGGCCACTCTGACTTGGTCCCCATCGGGCTAGTCCTGGGTGGCCCCGTGTCTACCTCCAGACACCTCGACCACCATCATGGCCCTTCCCACTCTGGGACGCAGATCCAAAACAAGAAAACTCAACAACGGTCACACAAGGTTATGCCTGCCTACCGGGCCAGGGTACAGCACGCCCAGAACCTTCCCTCATTGGAGGCACCGACGAGAGGCAGGACAATAGACCCAGTTAGGACCGTGCCATACCGGTAAGCGTGGTTGCACTGGTCAGCATCGATTCAGCGGCACCATGACTCAGCCAACAGTTGTTCAAGTTAAATTTAATCTGGTTAACTTGAATGCAAATATGCTGAGCCAGGATAAAATGCATGAACATGATATCAACTTAATCATGAGTGTATCACATAACTATCCAACATCTCAACAATAACTCGTATCCACTGAGCATGGCATACTGACTAGCATGACCATCACCAACATCAACATGTACTACTAGCAAGCATAAACATATCAAAGGTAATACTAGCAGGTAGAACATGATAACAGAGTACCAGACAACATAGCACAAAGGTGAACATGCAAATCTAAACATCACCGGAACAATGATAACCATCTTTTCAACAAGCAAATATTTAGTAAAGATTCAAGTTGAAAACCATGGCTACTGCATGACTATCATGCAAGTGGTATTGTGGCTTGCCTGGGGATGAAGAAGGCACCGGGGAGAAGTCCGGTGAAGCCGCGGAAAGATTTGCCGGAAACAGTTGTCTCTCGGGGGGGCTGTTTACGTGCAAGGGCAAAAATGTCATTGTCACAGTGTCAAACCATAGTGAAAATGAAACCAACAGAACAGGCTCGACAAAACAAAGAAGTAGGCTTTGGAATCACCTCATTTGGAGTTACGGATAAAAAGATATGGATGTTTTTTCTGCCAGGGACCCATCTGTAATGAAAATCTTTTCAACCAGGGGCCTGAACAGAAAAAGTGAAAGCGTAATCGGGGAAATACATTTTCACCTTATCCATATGAACAGTGGCAGGGCTGACGCATGCGGGTCCCATGGGTGGGGCCCATCACTTATCCACGTGGGCTGGGCTGGGTCAACGCTTGAGGGGCTGACTAGGGGGTCCCACGCGCAGGGGGGGCACCTGGCTCGTCTCCTTCTCCGTCATCGTCCAGCGCCCGATGAAGACAGAGGTGAGGCGAGGCCGAGACGCGCCGGTGATGAGCCCGACGACTCCGGGAGTCTCCGGCCGAACCGGAAGCACCGGCGACCTCGGGATGGAAGGCCGCACCCGCCCGGTGCAGCAGCCACGCAGGGTAAAGGGCAGGGCGGCCATGCCCGTGGCAACAGGGAGAAGGGGAGGCGGTGGCCGATCTTGGGAACGGCGGCCTGAAGCACTCCGGCGAAGAATGGAGGGCCTGGGGAGGATCGCCGGAGCACGGGGAAGATGTGGGTGAGGTCAGGGAGTGGAGGGGTGGCTCGGGTCAACCGAGTTTGAGCGGAGCACCGCGGCGAGGCTTCGGTCATGGGAGGGCAAGGAGAGCTTCTCCGTCTCGGGCTAGTGGCTAGGCAAGGTTTTGGGAGGAGGGGGAGGCTGCTGGAGTGCTCGGACGGCTCGGGGATGGCTTATATAGCCGCGGGGCGAGGAGGCCATGCTGGCACCGCCGCAGACGCGTGTTCGGCACCATGGACGCGTGCCCGCACGCGTGGGCTCGGGGAAGACAACGGAGAGGCACATGGCAGAGCTTCACGGGGAGGAGGAAGCCAAAGGAGCACGGGGAAGAAAGGCGACGACGACGAACAAATCCAAATCGCCACTGTGCTCTCATGGGCGTGCGGCGGTTTGCGTCGGTGAGCAAGCTGCCGGAGGGGAGAGGGGTCCAGGAGAACGGCGACGACACGTGGAACACGCTAGACATCTGCACAAGCGCGAAGCCGACGAGAGGAGGAGGGGTCCAGCACAAACAGTGCTCTGGACACGCCATAGCGCACAGAGCGGGCGCACAGGCATGCCAGTGTCGTAGTCACCACGTGAACATGGGCATTCAATGCTCTACAACGCCCAAAACATTGTCTAGTGGTAAGTTCCTCCAGGGTAGGTCTCAACTATGGTGGTAACTTGGTTAAACAATCTTTGGGTAAATAGTTAGTGAGCTCTGAAGTTTACTGCAGTAAACCTTATTAGCTCAATGTGATCAACAGGAAGCTGCTAAGGGCCAAATAAGTCCGCTGGGGTGTTTAGGATAGGAAGGACTACAGTCCTGGGGAGTTTGGGAAGAAATGGACCAAGATAAATCATAGTTGCATCACAACTGCATATTTGGTCCAGAAATGAAGATCAGCAAGATGCACTCACATGGAGTGTTTAATTGGGCTAATATTGGGCAAAGCTGAGTCATTTGGTCATATGATGATGCTCACCAAGTATCATTCCATTTGGCAAAGCCAACATGGTACTTGCTTCACAAACATTTCTGCTGACCAGAAACTTGGAAACATTCTAGAGAGATAATGGCTTTATGAAATGATGCAAAATTGGGTGGAGAGATGTTTTATGGGTATAAGAATGATCTGGTAATTTATCAGGATATTTGAAGCAATATAAAATATACTTGCTTCACAACCTGAAAATATTGTCAGAATCAAAGATTTGCATGAGGTTCTTCAGATCCCATTTGTACTTCAGTAGCAGCAGGGGACTGAGGAATTGCTTGAAGTGGAGTGAACATTGGAGAGTTGGGGTGCTGACTTTCCCAAAAGTCATCATTCAGCATAGGTGTGGTACAGCCAATGCCCACATCCTCACCTTCCATTTCTTCAATACCTGCCTCTTCAGCAGTGAACTGAGGCATAGGTGAGGAAACAACTGGGGTTGAAGGGATTTCGTCCACTTCAATTTCTTCATCCAACTGCTCTGACGAAACAGCAGAAGGATTCCCTTCATCGGATTCATGGGGAATCACATAATCTTCACCAAAAGGAACAAGGTCCTTTGATGGCATGAAAGAGACATGAACGGCATCAATTAGGTTGTCAATTGAGCTAGTCAGAGGCTTCATCTTCTTCGAAGCTGAAGAATTTGATGAAGTTGATGCCTTCATTTTCTTCATAGCTGCACGCTCTATAGCCTTGGTCTTCTTCGCATCTAATGCGGATGGAAGGATCGGAGTGGGTGTAGGCGCAGGAGGTATAGAGGACTTTGGTTCAGTTTCTTCAGGCGCAACTAATGCAGTTTCCCTGACTTCTTCATTCTCTTCAGGCGCACCGCTAGTGGATGCCCTGGCAATTTCTTCAGCCGGTGTAACTTCAATGTGCACAGGAGCAGCAGCACTTGAAGTGAGTTTCTTCATCAAATTGACGAACCGGACCTTGGCGCCCTTCCAATCAGCATAGTAGCAATTGAAGTCATCACTCAGTTGCTTGATTTTAGTTTGCAACGCAATGAGTTGATCAGGGGTAAGAGTGAGGATGTTGTCCTTGAGGTAGCGCTGCTTTTTGTACTGCGCTTTCTTCAACCTTCTGCCTTCTTCAAATTTCCACTTCTCTTCCTCAATGAAGGCAGTAAGAACATGACTTTGACCAGGAGTAAGATTCATCTCTGGCAAAGGCGTGTTAGGGTCTTTGTCCCATATGTCAATGAAATCGAGGATCAACTTTGGGTCCAATAGCGGTGGTACATTGTTGCCTTTGGCTCTAGCGGCCCTGGCCTGTCTGTCTCTTATGATTTTGGCAAGTTCTTCATCATCAGCCTCATCGTCATCAGAGGGCACTTGGAAGGCGACCTACTTATTGTGAGGACTTGGTCAAAGGCCTCGTCCAGCAGTGGCCTTTTTCTTTAGCAAGGAGGGGCCGGTTGAAGAATTTGGTGCAGCAGAGCAACTTGCAGATGCTTCTGAGGCAATTGAGATGCCTGTTGTCCTTTGGCATATGGCGAGATGCACAGGTGCAGAGGATTTGGTCGGAGTAGCTGAAGACTTTGTCGGAGGAGCTCAGGGCTTTGAAGGAGGAGGAGCAGTCTGAGGAATTGGCCGTGAGGGCTTTGAAGAATCTGACCTTGAGGGCATTGCTGAGGAGCTTGTCCGTGAGGGCATTGAAGAAGAAGCACTTGACTTATGTGTAGGCTTCTTAGGCATCGCCTTCCTTGGCTTACTAGCAGAGGCCTCAGCAGTGGTAGCAGCAGCAACAGATTCTTCATTAAATTTCCTCACTGCTTCCTTCGCTTGTTTGGCTAGTTTGGCCTGGCGCTTTGCCCATTCATCAGCATAGTCCTCACCATGCTTGAGGCTAGTGGGATCTTCCAATTGGCCTGGTGCCAATGGAGGTCTTGAGCATGGAGGGTTGAGGGTGAAATTCTTCATGTACTTGGGAGTAACATACCTGTACTCCCTTCATTCCCGTGCCCATCTCCTCTCAATCTTTTGAATGCGCACCTGATACGTCTCCGACGTATCTATAATTTTTCATTGCTCCATGCTACTTTATCTACTGTTTTAGGAAATATTGGGCTTTATTATCCACTTTTATATTATTTTTGGGACTAACCTATTAACCGGAGGCCCAGCCCAGATTTGTTGTTTTATGCCTATTTCAGTGTTTCGAGGAAAAGGAATATCAGACGGAGTCAAAACGGAACGAAATCAACTGGACAAGTTATTTTTCGAAGGAAAGCTACCGGATGGACTTGGACCCCATGTCAGGAGCCAAGGGAGGTGCTCACGACGGTGGGGGGCGCCCCCCTGGGCGCGCCCCCGCCTCGTGGGACCCCCGTAGCTCCACCGACGTACTTTCTGCACCCATATATACCTACGTACCCAAAAACTTCCAGAACAGAACCTAGATCGGGAGTTCCTCTGCCACAAGCCTCCAGAGCCACCAAAAACCAATCGGGACCCTGTTCCGGCACCCTGCCGGAGGGGGATCCCATCACCGGAGGCCATCTTCATCATCCCGGCGCTATCCATGACGAGGAGGGAGTAGTTCACCCTCGGGGCTGAGGGTATGTACTAGTAGCTATGTGATTGATCTCTCTCTCTCTCGTTTTCTCTCTCGTGTTCCTCTATGGCACAATCTTGATGTATCCCGAGCTTTGCTATTGTAGTTGGATCTTATGATGTTTCTCCCCCTCTACTCTCTTGTGATGAATTGAGTTTCCCCTTTGATGTTATCTTATCGGATTGAGTATTTTATGAGAACACTTGATGTATGTCTTGCAATCCACTTGATTTATGTTTTGGTGATCAACTTGCAGGTTTTGTGACATTGGGAACCTATGCATAGGGGTTGGCACACGTTCTTGACTCTCCGGTAGAAACTTTGGGGCACTCTTTGAAGTACTTTTTTGTTGGTTGGATGAATCTGAGATTGTGTGACGTATATCGTATAATCTTGCCCACGGATACTTCAGGTGACAATGGAGTATCTAGGTGACATTAGGGTTTTGGTTGATTTGTGTCTTAAGGTGTTATTCTAGTATGAACACTATGATGGATTGAGCGGAAAGAATAGCTTTATGTTATTTTACTATGAACTCTTGAATAGATAGAACAGAAAGGATAACTTTGAGGTGGTTTCGTACCCTACCATAATCTCTACGTTTGTTCTCCGCTATTAGTGTCTTTGGAGTGACTCATTGTTGCATGTTGAGGGCCTGTTATACGATCTATCCATGTTATTATTGTTGAGAGAACTTGCACTAGTGAAAGTATGAACCCTAGGCCATGTTTCCTATCATTGCAATACCGTTTACACTCACTTTTATCGCTCGCTACCTTGCTGTTTTGATTATTTCAGATTACAAAAACCTATATCTACTATCTATTTTGCACTTGTATCTTCATCTCTTCGCCGAACTAGTGCACCTATACAATTTACCATTGTATTGGGTGTGTTGGGGACACAAGAGACTTTTTGTTATTTGGTTGCAGGGTTGTTTGAGAGAGACCATCTTCATACTACGCCTCCTATGGATTGATAAACCTTAGGTCATCCACTTCAGGGAAATTTGCTACTGTCCTACAAACCTATGCACTTGCAGGCCCAACAACGTCTACAAGAAGAAGGTTGTGTAGTAGACATCAAGCACTTTTCTTGCGCTGTTGCCGAGGATGCTAGGTAAAGGGTACTCACACTCCGTCACTAAGCTCTTTTATGGCGAGGTGAGTGCTGGAAGGTATATCTTTAGATCTTGCAACCGAATCTTTTTGTTTCTTGTTTTATCACTAGTTTATTTTATAAAAGAAAACTACCAAAAAAATGGAGTTAAGTTTGTCTCATACGCTTCACGTTTTTAATATCTTTCGTGAGTATGATGGAAAGGAAAATTGTGCTCAAGTGCTAGAAGAAGAAATCTTTAAATTGTTTGGCACTAAATCTTTGAATGATGAGCATGATTGCAATGTTGTTAGTATGAATTCCTTGAATATCCATGATGCTAATGATATGCAAAGCCACAAGCTTGGGGAAGCTATCTTTGATGGAGATGACATTTCTGTCCCCCAAGCTTTAATGAGCAAATTTACTATGATGAAAGCATGCCTCCTATCTATGATGATTATTGTGATGACACGTATGCTTTAAAGAATAATGATAACCATGAAACGTGTCATCTTGATCTTAATTTTCAATCACATGATAGTTATTTTGTTGAGTTTGCTCCCACTACTATTCAGGAGAAGAATCTTGCTTATGTGGAGAGTAGTAAATTTTCTATGCTAGTAGATCATGAAAAGAATGCTTTAGGTGCTGGTTATATTGTTGAATTCATTCATGATGCTACTGAAAATTATTATGAGAGAGGAGCATATGCTTGTAGGAATTGCAATAATATCAAGTTCCCTCTCTATGTGTTGAAAATCTTGAAGCTATGCTTGTTGTGCCATCCTATGCTAGTTGATTATTGTTCCCATAAGTTGTTTGCTCACAAAATCCCTATGCATAGGCATTGGGTTAGACTTAAATATGCTAGTCATATGCTTCATGATGCTCCCGTTATGTTTCAATTCTTATCTTTTATGTGAGCATCATTGCCATCATTATGCCTAGCTAAAAGGCATTAAAGAAAAGCGCTTGTTGGGAGACAACCCAATATTTATCCTTACTGTTTTTTTTGTGTACACATGATTATGCTACTGTAGTAATCATGTTTTATAGCTTTTGTTTCAATAAAGTGCCAAGTAGAACCTTTGGGAAGACTCGGGTGAATTTTATGTGATCTTGCTGTGAAAAACAGAAACTTTAGCGCTCACGAGATTAGCTGCCATGTTTTACTAGAGAGAGATTTTAGGTTGATTCTTTTTGAATATGATTAATAGACAAATTTCTCAGGTCCAGCAATTTATTTCATAATTTTTGGGGTTCCATAAGTATACGTTTTATACATATTACTACAGACTGTTCTGTTGTTGACAGATTCTGTTTTCTATGTGTTGTTTGCTTATTTTGATGCATCTATGGCTAGTATTAATGGTATGAACCATAGAGATGTTATAATACAGTAGATATTACACCAATATGAATTTATAATGAGTTAATTACAGTACCTAACTGGTGGTTTTATTTTCTTATACTAACGGAGCTTACGAGTTTTGTTTTGAGTTTTGTGTGGTTGAAGTTTTCAAGTTTTGGGTAAAGATTCGATGGACTATGGAATAAGGAGTGGCAAGAGCCTAAGCTTGGGGATGCCCAAGGCACCCCAAGGTAATATTCAAGGACAACCAAGAGCCTAAGCTTGGGGATACCCCAGAAGGCATCCCCTCTTTCGTCCTCGTTCATCGGTAACTTTACTTGGAGCTATATTTTTTATTCACCACATGATATGTGTTTTGCTTGGAGCGTCATTTTATTTTGCTAGTTTTTGCTCGCTGTTAGTTAGAATTGTGTTTTGCATCTTTAGTTCCAATAAAAAAAGTCAAGGATAGCCTTTGCCATGCTTATTTTGCTAGTATACATGTTGCTGTTTGAAAACAGAAAGTTTACCGCTGTTGCAAAAATTCCCTAGAAAAGTAAGAGAATGGTATAACGTTGAATCTTTTTGCATATTAATCACTGATAAATTTATTACAGTGGGAATTTTAGTTCATAATTTTGGAGTCAGGGAAGTATTGATACTCTTGCATTCTTTACAGACTGTACTGTTTTGACAGATTGCTGTTACCGTTGCATTGTTTGCATATGTTTGCTTGTTTAATGATTCTATTTGAGGATAGGAGTATTAAATATGCAGAGGCATTTAGTATTCAATGTTGAATAATAATTTTAGTGATTTGTTACAGTAGAAGATGATAAGGTTTTGCATTGGTTTATTATAACCTATCTTACGAGTTCTTGTTGAGTTTGTCGTGAATGAAGCTTTTGATAAAAAGAAGAGAAACCATGATATGAGAGGAATTAAGGAGACACAAAAGTTAAAGCTTGGGGATGCCCAAGGCACCCCAAGATAATATTTCAAGAAGTCTCAAGCATCTAAGCTTGGGGATGCCCCGGTAGGAATCCCACCTTTCTTCTTCAACAACTATCAGTTAGTATCGGTTGAGCCTAAGTTTTTGCTTCTTCACATGAGTTGTGCTATCCTTGCATTGTAGTTTTCTTTAGATTTGCTTGCTGTTTGAATAAGTATCAAGATCTGAAATTCTTTAATGAGAGAGAGCCTTACACGAATTGGAATTTGCTCGAATACTCTTTGTGCTTCACTTATATCTTTTGAGTTTGATAATTTTTGCTCTAGTACTTCACTTATATCTTTTAGAGCACGGTGGTGGATTTGTTTTAAAGAAACTATTGATCTCTCATGCTTCACTTAGATTATTTTGAGAGTCGTTAATAGCATGGTAATTTGCTTAATATTAATATACTTGTTATTCAAGATATGTGAAACTTTCTTTTGAGTGCGTTGATTACTAAGATAGGTTTGATGCTTGATAATTATTTTGAGATATGGAGGTGATAATATCAAAGCAATGCTAGTTGGGGTGATTATGAATTTAAAGAATGCTTGTGTTTAAGTTTGTGATTCCCGTAGCATGCACGTATGGTTAACCACTTTGTGATGAAGTCGGAGCACAATTTTATTTATTGATTGTCTTCCTTATGAGTGGCAGTCAAGGACGAGCGATGGTCTTTTCCTACCAATCTAACCCCCTAGGAGTATGCGTGTAGTTCTTTGGTTTTTGATGACTTCTAAATTTTTGCAACAAGTGCATGAGTTCTTTTGACTAATGTTGAGTCCATGGATTATACGCACTCTCACCTTCCACAATTGCTAGCCTCTCTAATACCGCGCACTTTTCGCCGGTATCATACACCCACCATATACCTTCTTCAAAACAGCCACCATACCTACCTATCATGGCATTTCCATAGCCATTCCGAGATATATTGCTATGCAACTTTCCACCATTCATAATTCTTTCATACATGTCGCTCATGATTCATTGCATATCCCGGTACACCGCCGGAGGCATTCATATAGAGTCATATTTTGTTCTAAGTTTCGAGTTGTAATTGTTGAGTTGTAAGAAAAATAAAAGTGTGATGATCATCATTATTAGAGCATTGTCCCAGTGAGGAAAGGATGATGGAGACTATGATTCCCCCATAAGTCGGGATGAGACTCCGGACTTTATGAAAAAAAATATATAAAAAAGGAGGGGCCAAAAAAGCAAAAAAAAGAGAAAAAAAAGAGAAAGGCCAAATAAAAAAATGAGAGAAAAAGAGAGAAGGGACAATGCTACTATCCTTTTTCCACACTTTTGCTTCAAAATTAAGCACCATGATCTTCATGATAGAGAGTCTCATATGTTATCACTTTCATATACTAGTGGGAATTTTTCATTATAAAACTTGGCTTGTATATTCCAATGATGGGCTTCCTCAAAAGTGCCCTAGGTCTTCTTGAGCAAGCAAGTTGGATGCACACCCACTTAGTTTCTTTTGTTGAGCTTTCATATACTTATAGCTCTAGTGCATCCGTTGCATGGCAATCCCTACTCACTCACATCGATATCTATTGATGGGCATCTCCATAGCCCGTTGATACGCCTAGTTGATGTGAGACTATCTTCCCCTTTTTGTCTTCTCCACAACCACCATTCTATTCCACCTATAGTGCTATGTCCATGGCTCACGCTCATGTATTGCGTGAAAGTTGAAAAAGTTTGAGATTACTAAAGTATGAAACAATTGCTTGGCTCGTCATTGAGGTTGTGCATGATTAAATACTTTGTGTGATGAAGATAGAGCTTAGCCAGACTATATGGTTTTGTAGGGATGAACTTTCTTTAGCCATGCTATTTTGAGAAGACATGATTGCTTTGATTAGTATGCTTGAAGTATTATTACTTTTATGTTAATATAATCTTTTGTCTTGAATCTTTCGGATCTGAATATTCATGTCACAATTAAGAAGATTTACATTGAAATTATGCCAAAGTATCACTCCGCATCAAAAATTCCTTTTTATCATTTACCTACTCGAGGACGAGCAGGAATTAAGCTTGGGGATGCTTGACACGTCTCCAACGTATCTATAATTTTTGATTGCTCCATGCTACTTTATCTACTATTTTAGGCAATATTGGGCTTTATTATCCACTTTTATATTATATTTGGGACTAACCTATTAACCAGAGGCCCAGCCCAGATTTGCTATTTTATGCCTATTTCAGTGTTTCGACGAAAAGGAATATCAGACGGAGTCAAAACGGAACGAAATCAACTGGAGAAGTTATTTTTGGAAGGAAAGCTACCGGATGGACTTGGACCCCACGTCAGGAGCCAAGGGAGGTGCTCACGAGGGTGGGGGCACCCCCTGGGCGCGCCCCCCCGCCTCGTGGGACCCCCGTAGCTCCACCGACGTACTTCCTGCACCCATATATACCTACGTACCCAAAAACTTCCAGAACAGAACCTAGATCGGGAGTTCCTCCGCCGCAAGCCTCCAGAGCCACCAAAAACCAATCGGGACCCTATTCCGGCACCCTGCCAGAGGGGGATCCTATCACCGGAGGCCATCTTCATCATCCCGGCGCTATCCATGACGAGGAGGGAGTAGTTCACCCTCGGGGCTGAGGGTATGTACCAGTAGCTATGTGATTGATCTCTCTCTCTCGTGTTCTCTCTCGTGTTCCTCTATGGCACGATCTTGATGTATCCCGAGCTTTGCTATTGTAGTTGGATCTTATGATGTTTCTCCCCCTCTACTCTCTTGTGATGAATTGAGTTTCCCCTTTGAAGTTATCTTATCGGATTGAGTCTTTTATGAGAACACTTGATGTATGTCTTGCAATCCACTTGATGTATGTTTTGCTGATCAACTTGCGGGTTTTGTGACGTTGGGAACCTATGCATAGGGGTTGGCACACGTTCTTGACTCTCCGGTAGAAACTTTGGGGCACTCTTTGAAGTACTTTTATGTTGGTTGGATGAATCTGAGATTGTGTGACGCATATCGTACAATCTTGCCCACGGATACTCGAGGTGACAATGGAGTATCTAGGTGACATTAGGGTTTTGGTTGATTTGTGTCTTAAGGTGTTATTCTAGTATGAACTCTATGATGGATTGAGCGGAAAGAATAGCTTTATGTTATTTTACTATGAACTCTTGAATAGATAGAACAGAAAGGATAACTTTGAGGTGGTTTCGTACCCTACCATAATCTCTATGTTTGTTCTCCGCTATTAGTGTCTTTGGATTGACTCTTTGTTGCATGTTGAGGGCTTGTTATACGATCTATCTATGTTATTATTGTTGAGAGAACTTTCAGTTGTGAAAGTATGAACCCTAGGCCTTGTTTCCTATCATTGCAATACCATTTACACTCACTTTTATCGCTCACTAACTTTCTGTTCTTATTATTTCAGATTACAAAAACCTATATCTACTATCTATTTTGCACTTGTATCTTCATCTCTTCGCTGAACTAGTGCACCTATACAATTTACCATTGTATTGGGTGTGTTGGGGACACGAGAGACTTTTTGTTATTTGGTTGCAGGGTTGTTTGAGAGAGACCATCTTCATCCTACGCCTCCTATGGATTGATAAACCTTAGTTTATCCACTTGAGGGAAATTTGCTACTGTCCTACCAACCTATGCACTTGCAGGCCCAACAATGTCTACAAGAAGAAGGTTGTGTAGTAGACATCAGCACCTTGCGCTGATTTCTATCCTCCTCAGGGGGTGTCCAGTACCCAACATAAATGTCCTCAGGGATTTTGAAAGCAGTATTGACCTCAGGACTCTTTCCTCCCTTCTGTGGCTTCTTATCAGCCATTTTCTTCAGCTGGGGAATGTGAACAACTGAAGTTTCTGAAGAAGTGTGCAACTTTTCTTCGAGGAACGCTGCAAATGAGTTAAGTTGATGAGAACCTAGAGATTCAGCAGCGGACATGAGTACCTGTGAACAGAGTATAGTTGCGAGGAATTTGGAGAGGTCATATGCATTCTCAGAAGATTTTAAAAAAGAATAGGTTTGAGGAATTTGACCAGATGTGTCTTGAAGAATTTCACTAAGCGTTCTTAATCTTAGGTTCCAGAGTTGTATAGATTGAAAATCCACACAATTGAGGAATCTTCAAGAAAATCATCGCTTAGAGAAACGAATCAAGAGCAGATGACATGTGAGGTGTTCATGTGTGTGAAGAGTTGAAGAATAAACACCTTTGAATATTTTCAAGAAAACATATGAATCAAAGAGGGTAGTAAAATTAATTTTTTAATTACCCAAAATGAAGAACTCGACGAACTGGGAAGTGTAGATGTGAAGTTCGTCAGTTCAGATCTTCCTCGCCCTAACTCGGCGGAGGAAGACGATTACGGCGGCGGCGGAGTGAAGAAATCCGCAACCGGCGCGAGTACAACGGTGACGAGGTCGAGGCAGTGAAGCTCTTCCTCGCCTGCAACGATGAAGTAGCGGCGGCACTAGGGTTTTGGGAAGCTCGAGTGGGAGTGAGGGCGAGCGGAGTAAAAAACGAACTGAAGAAGAAGCAGGGGTATTTATAGTGGAAGTGAAAAAACTGGACGCCCGAAGAATTCATACGAACGTCCCCCTGGCCCTTCTCATTCGCTTGACATGTGTCACCCACGTACTGAGAGGTGGCAATCGTGTAGGATCGTGGGTGAATAGATAAGTATTGTCGTGGGATGTGGAGCGGTTTGAGCGGCAAAGCCGAAATTTCAGATAGGATTAGTTAAGGTTCCGTTCGCAATTTATTCAGCTGTCAAGGACACAGTGAAGATTTTGGACGAGTTTCAAGTAGAACGCACATGAAGAATTTGTGAACAGACTTGGTTGAGTTTAGCATAGATTGGGAAGGGTCCGATCACATTCACTTAGCAAAAAAAAGAACTTGAAAGAAATAGCGATAAGTGAATGTTGTAGAGGACATAAACTCATATATATATATATATATATATATATATATATATATATATATATATTCAATGAAGAAAAACGACGGAAATAGTGAAGACAATGCAAAGTTGAAGAATTTGAAAAACTGAGGAATTTCAAACACGAAGAAAAACTCAAATTGAAGATTTTCAACTTTGGTTGGTGGCGTATCCACCGTATAAGAAAGCTGATTTCAGACACCGCGTACAATTGTCGTAGGCCTTTGAGAATCAATTTCTTAATTAATTTCTTCACACTTAGAGGGTTGGTCTTCATTAATTGAAGAAAAACGTTACTTTATGTGTTGCACATCTAAGTCATCAAGTCAGCGTGAGTGTTAGGATGAGTGTCCATTTCAGAGAACATTTGAAGATTCTATGATATTTAGCTCACACCGCAACTTGCTAAATCTCTTCTCATCCAAGGGCTTAGTGAAGATATCGGCCAGCTGATCTTTAGTGCTTGCATGGTCGATGGAGATATCGCCCTTCAACACATGATCACGAAGAAAATGATGACGAATCTGGATATGCTTGGTCTTCGAGTGTTGAACTGGGTTATGAGCAATCTTGATAGTGCAGTCATTGTCGCAATAGAGAGGCACATTCTGTTGGAAATATGCCCTAGAGGCAATAATAAAATGGTTATTATTGTATTTCCTTGTTCGTGATAATTGTCTATTATTCATGCTATAATTGTATTGACTGGAAACCGCAATACATGTGTGAATACATACACCACAACATGTCCCTATTGAGCCTCTAGTTGACTAGCTCGTTGATCAACAGATGGTCATGGTTTCCTGACCATGGACATTGGATATCATTGATAACGGGATCACATCATTAGGAGAATGATGTGATGGACAAGACCCAATCCTAAGCATAGCACAAGATCGTGTAGTTAGTTTGCTAAAGCTTTTCTAATGTCAAGTATCATTTCCTTAGACCATGAGATTGTGTAACTCCCTGATACTGTAGGAGTGCTTTGGGTGTACCAAACGTCACAACGTAACTGGATGACTATAAAGGTGCACTACAGGTATCTCCGAAAGTGTCTGTTGGATTGGCACGGATCGAGAGTGGGATTTGTCACTCCGTATGATGGAGAGGTATCTCTGGGCCCACTCGGTAATGCATCATCATAATGAGCTCAATGTGACCAAGTGTTTGGTCACGGGATCATGCATTACGGAACGAGTAAAGTGACTTGCCGGTAACGAGATTGAACGAGGTATTGGGATACCGATGATCGAATCTCGGGCAAGTAACATACCGATTGACAAAGGGAATTGCATACGGGATTGCTTGAATCCTTGATATCATGGTTCATCCGATGAGATCATCGTGGAACATGTGGGAGCCAACATGGGTATCCAGATCCCGCTGTTGGTTATTGACCGGAGAACGTATCGGTCATGTCTACATGGTTCCCGAACGCGTAGGGTCTACACACTTAAGGTTTGGTGACGCTAGAGTAGTTATGGGAAATAGTATGTGGTTACCGAAGGTTGTTCGGAGTCCCGGATGAGATCCCAGACATGACGAGGAGCTCCGCAATGGTCCGGAGGTGAAGATCGGTATATTGGACGAAGGGTATTGGAGTCTGGAATTGTTTCGGGGGTACCAGGTGATGACTAGCGTGTCCGGAAGGGGTGTCGGAGGCCCCGACAAGCGTTGGGGGGCCTTATGGGCCAAGGGGAGAGGGCACATCATCCCACTAAGGGGCTGAGCGGCCCTCCCACCCCATCTCACGTAACCAGGAGAGGTGGGGGCGCCACCCATAGGGCAGCCGCCCCTCCCGGCTTGGCGGGCAAGTTTCCTAGGGGGTGGGGGCGCCCAAACCCATATAGGGTTTCCCCTGTGGCCGCCGCCCCTCGCCTAGGGAACCCAAGGGCGCCTCCCCCTCCTCCCTTCCCCCTATATATAGTGAGGGAGAGAGAGGACAGCCGCACCCTTCCCCTGGTGCAGCGCTCTGCCTCCTCCAACACCTCCTCTTCCTCCGTAGTGCTTGGCGAAGCCCTGCCGGAGAACCACGAGCTCCATCACCACCATGCCATCGTGCTGTCGGAGTTCTCCCTCAAATTATCCTCTCCCCTTTCTGGATCAAGAAGGAGGAGACGTCCCCGGGCTGTACGTGTGTTGAACACGGAGGCACCGTTGTTCGGTGCTTAGATCGGATTCGGCCGCAATCTGAATCGCTTCGTGAACGACTCCACCGACCGTGTTCTTGTAACTCTGCTACTTAGCGATCTTCAAGGGTATGAAGATGCACTCCCTCTCTCTCTCTCGTTGCTAGTCTCTCCATAGATTGATCTTGGTGATGCGTAGAAAATTTTGAATTTCTGCTATGTTCCCCAACAATGGCATCATGAGCTAGGTATTTTGCATAGATTCTATGCACGAGTAGAACACAAGTTTTTGTGGGCGTTGATTTTGTTCAATATGCTTACCGTTACTAGTCCTATCTTGTTTCGACGGTATTGTGGGATGAAGCGGCCCGGACCGACCTTACACGTAAACTTACGTGAGACAGGTTCCACCGACTGACATGCACTTGTTGCATAAGGTGGCTAGCGGGTGCCAGTCTCTCCCACTTTAGTCGGATCGGATTCGATGAAAAGGGTCCTTATGAAGGGTAAATAGCAATTGGCATATCATGTTGTGGCTTTTGCGTAGGTAAGAAAGGTTCTTGCTAGAAACCCATAGTAGCCACGTAAAACATGCAAACAACAATTAGAAGACGTCTAACTTGTTTTTGCAGGGTGTGCTATGTGATATGGCCAAAAGAATGTGATGAATGATATGTGATGTATGAGATTGATCACGTTCTTGTAATAGGAATCACGACTTGCATGTTGATGAGTATGAAAATCGGCAGGAGCCATAGGAGTTGTCTTTATTTATTGTATGACCTGCGTGTCTCTTAATAACGCCATGTAATTACTTTACTTCATTGATAAACCGTTAGCCATAGTAGTAGAAGTAATAGTTGGCGAGACAACTTCATGGAGACACGATGATGGAGATCAGGATGATGGAGATCATGGTGTCATGCCGGTGACGATGATGATCATGGAGCCCCGAAGATGGAGATCAAAAGGAGCAAAATGATATTGGCCATATCATGTCACTATTTGATTGCATGTGATGTTTATCATGTTTATGCATCTTATTTGCTTAGAATGACGGTAGTAAATAAGATGATCCCTAATAATAATTTCAAGAAAGTGTTGCCCCTAACTGTGCACTGTTGCGAAAGTTCGTTGTTTCGAAGCACCACGTGATGGTCGGGTGTGATAGATTCTAACATTCACATACAACGGGTGTAAGCCAGATTTACACACGCAAAACACTTAGGTTGACTTGACGAGCCTAGCATGTACAGACATGGCCTCGGAACACAAGAGACCGAAAGGTCGAGCATGAGTCATATAGTAGATACGATCAACATGAAGATGTTCACCGATGATGACTAGTCCGTCTCACGTGATGATCGGACACGGCCTAGTTGACTCGGATCATGTATCACTTAGATGACTAGAGGGATGTCTATCTGAGTGGGAGTTCATTAGATGAACTTAATTATCCTGAACATAGTCAAAAGGTCTTTGCAAATTATGTCGTAGCTCGCGTTTTAGTTCTATTGTTTTAGATATGTTCCTAGAGAAAATTTAGTTGAAAGTTGATAGTAGCAATTATGCGGACTGGGTCCGTAAACTGAGGATTGTCGTCATTGCTGCGTAGAAGGCTTATGTCCTTAATGCACCGCTCGATGTGCTGAACCTTGAACATCGTCTGCGGATGTTGCGAACATCTGACATACACGTTTTGATGACTACATGATAGTTTAGTAATGTTAAACGGTTTAGAGTTGAGGCGCTAAAGACGTTTTAGAAACGTCGCGGAACATATGAGATATTCCAATGGCTGAAATTGGGATTTCAGGCTCGTGCCCACATCAAGAGGTATAATACCTCCGACGAGTTTCTTGGCCTACAAACTAAGGGAGAAAAGCTCAATCGTTGAGCTTGTACTCAGATTGTCTGGGTACAACAATCACTTGAATCGAGTGGGAGTTAATCTTCCAGATGAGATAGTGATGTTTCTCCAAAGACATTGCCACCAAGCTACTAGAGCTTCATAATGAACTAGAACATATCAGGGATATATATGATGATCCTTGAAATATTCGTGATGTTTGACACCGCGAAAGTCGAAATCAAGCAGGAGCATCAATTGTTGATGGTTAGTGAAACCACTAGTTTCAAGAAGGGCAAGGGCAAGAAGGGGTACTGCATGAAATGGCAAATCAGTTGCTGCTCCAGTGAAGAAACCCAGGGTTGAACCCAAACCCGAGACTAAGTGCTTCTGTAATGAGGGAACGGTCACTGAAGCAGAACTACCCTAGATACTTGGTAGATGAAAAGGATGGCAAGGTTGACAGAAGTATATTGGATATACATTGTATTAAATGTGTACTTTACTAGTACTCCTAGTAGCACCAGGGTATTAAGATATCGGTTCGGTTGCTAAGTGTTAGTAACTCGAAATAAAAGAGCTATGAAATAAACAGAGACTAGCTAAAGGTGAGATGATGATGTGTGTTGGAAGTGTTTCCAAGGTTGATGTGATCAAGCATCGCCGGCTCCCTCTACCATCGAGATTGGTGTTAAACCTAAATAATTGTTATTTGGTGTTTGCGTTGAGCATAGACATGATTGGATTATGTCTATCGCAATACGGTTATTCATTTAAGGAGAATAATGGTTACTCTGTTTATTTTAATAATACCTTCAATGGTCTTGCACCTAAAATGAATGGTTTATTGAATCTCGATCGTAGTGATACACATGTTCATGCCAAAAGATATAAGATAGTAATGATAGTACCACCTGCTTGTGGCACTGCCATTTAAGTCATATTGGTATAAAACGCATGAAGAAGCTCCATGTTGATGGATCTTTGGACTCACTCGTTTTTGAAAAGTTTGAGACATGCGAACCATGTCTATTGGTATGTACGCATGAACAAACTCCATGCATATGGATCGTTTGGACTCACTTGATTTTGAATCACTTGAGACATGCAAATCATACCACATGGGCCAGATGATTGAAAAGCCTCGTTTTCAGTAAGATGGAACAACTTGTTGGAAGTAATACATTTTGATGTGTGTTGTCCAATGAGTGCCGAGGCACGCAGTGGATATTGTTATGTTCTTACTTCACAGATGACTTGAGTAGATGATGAGTATATTTACTTGATGAAACACAAGTCTAAATTATTGAAAGGTTCAAGTAATTTCAGAGTGAAGTTGAAGATCATCGTGACTAGAGGATAAAATGGCTATGATATGATCATTGAGATGAATATCTGAGTTGCGAGTTTGGTACACAATTCAGACATTGTGGAAATTGTTTCACAACTAACACCGCCTGGAACACCATAGTGTGATGGTGTGTCCGAACATCATAGATGCACCCTATTGGATATGGGGCATACCATGATGTCTCTTATCGAATTACCACTATCGTTCATGGGGTAGGCATTAGAGACAACCGCATTCACTTTAAATAGGGCACCACGTAATTCCGTTGAGATGACACCGTATGAACTATGGTTTAGAGAAACATAAGCTGTTGTTTCTTGAATGTTTGGGGCTGCGACGCTTATGTGAAAAGTTTCATCCTGATAAGCTCGAACCAATAGCGGATAAATACATCTTCATAGGACACCCAAAATAGTTCAGTATACCTCCTATTTTAGATCCGGAAGCAAAAGTGATTGTTTCTAGAAATGGGTCCTTTCTCGAGGAAAGATTTCTCTTGAAAGAATTGAGTGGGAGGATGGTGGAGACTTGATGAGGTTGTTGAACCATCACTTCAACTAGTGTGTAGCAGGGCACAGGAAGTTGTTCCTGTGGCACCTACACCAATTGAAGTAGAAACTTATGATAGTGATCATGAAACTTCGGATCGAGTCACGACCAAACCTCGTAGGTCGACAAGGATGCGTACTGCTTCAGAGTGGTACGTAATCCTGTCTTGGAGGTCATGTTGCTAGACAACAATGAACCTACGAGCTATGGAGAAGCGATGGTGGGCCCGGATTCCGATGAATGGCTCGAGGCTATAAAATCTAAGAGAGGATCCATGTATGAAAACAAAGTGTAGACTTTGTAAGAACTACTTTATGGTCATAAGGCTGTTGGGTACAGATGGATTTTAAAAGGAAGACGGACAATGATGGTAAGTATCACCATTAAGAAAGCTCGACTTGTCGTTAAGATGTTTTCTGACAAGTTTCAAGGAGTTGACTACGATGAGACTTTCTCACTCGTAGCAATGCTAAGAGTCTATTGGAATTATATTAGCAATTATTGCATGATTTATGAAATCTTGCAGATAGGATGTCAAAACATTGTTTCCTCGACGATATTGTTGAGGAAAGGTTGTATGTGATACAACCAAAAGGTTTTGTCAATCCTGGAAGATGCTAACAAGTACGCAAAGCTCCAGCAATTCTTCTAAGGACTGGAGTAAGCATCTCGGAGTTGGAATATACGCTTGATGATATGATCAAAGATTTTGGGTTTATACAATGTTTATGAGAAACTTGTATTTCCAAAGAAGTGAGTGGGAGCACTATAACATTTCTGATGAGTATATGTTGTTGACATATTGTTGATCGGAAATGATGTAGAATTTCTGGAAAGCATAAAGGGTTATTTGAAAAGTGTTTTTCAATGGAAACCCTGGATTAAGCTACTTGAACATTGAGCATCAAGATCTATAAGGATAGATCAACAATGCTTAATAGTACTTTCAAATAAATACATATCGTAACAAGATTTTGAAGGAGTTCAAGATAGATCGGCAAAGAAGGAGTTCTTGACTATGTTATAAGGTGTGAATATTGAGGAAGACTCAAGACATGGCCACAGCAGAAGAGAGAGAAAGGACGAAGGTCGTCCCCTATGCTTCGGACGTAGGCTCTATAGTATGCTATGCTGTGTACCGCACCTGAAATGTGTCTTGCCATGAGTCAGTCAAGGGGTACAAGAGTGATCCAGGAATGGATCACTGGACAGTGGTCAAACTTATCCTTAGTAACTAGTGGACTAAGGAATTTTCTCGATTCAGGAGGTGGTAAAAGAGTTCGACGTAAAGGGTTACGTCGATGCAAACTTTGATACTAATCTGGATGACTATGAGTAGTAAACCGGATTCATATAGTAGAACAGTTATTTGGAAGACTTCCAAATAGAGCGTGGTAGCTGCATCTAGGAGATGACATAGAGATTTGAAAAGCACACACGGATCAGAAAGGTTCAGATCCGTTGACTAATAACCTCTCCCACAAGCGAGATATGATCAAACCCCATGGGTGTTGATTCATTACAATCACATAGTGATGTGAACTAGAGTATTGACTCTAGTGCAAGTGGGAGACTGTTGGAAATATGCCCTAGAGGCAATAATAAAATGGTTATTATTGTATTTCCTTGTTCATGATAATTGTCTATTATTCATGCTATAATTGTATTGACCGGAAACCGCAATACATGTGTGAATACATAGACCACAACATGTCCCTAGTGAGCCTCTAGTTGACTAGCTCGTTGATCAACAGATGGTCATGGTTTCCTGACCATGGACATTGGATGTCATTGATAACAGGATCACATCATTAGGAGAATGATGTGATGGACAAGACCCAATCCTAAGTATAGCACAAGATCGTGTAGTTCGTTTGCTAAAGCTTTTCTAATGTCAAGTATCATTTCCTTATACCATGAGATTGTGTAACTCCCTGATACCGTAGGAGTGCTTTGGGTGTACCAAACGTCACAATGTAACTGGGTGACTATAAAGGTGCACTACAGGTATCTCCGAAAGTGTCTGTTGGGTTGGCACGAATCGAGACTGGGACTTGTCACTCCGTATGACAGAGAGGTATCTCTGGGCCCACTCGGTAATGCATCATCATAATGAGCTCAATGTGACAAAGTGTTTGGTCACGGGATCATGCATTATGGATCGAGTAAAGTGACTTGTCGGTAACGAGATTGAACGAGGTATTGGGATACCTACGATCGAATCTCGGGCAAGTAACATACTGATTGACAAAGGGAATTGCATACGGGATTGCTTGAATCCTTGACATCGTGGTTCATCCGATGAGATCATCGTGGAACATGTGGGAGCCAACATGGGTATCCAGATCCTGCTGTTGGTTATTGACCGGAGAACTTGTCGGTCATGTCTACATGGTTCCCGCACCCGTAGGGTCTACACACTTAAGGTTCGGTGACGCTAGAGTTGTTATGGAAAATAGTATGTGGTTACCGAAGGTTGTTCGGAGTCCCGAATGATATCCCGAACATGACGAGGAGCTCCGGAATGGTCCGGAGGTGAAGATAGGTATATTGGACGAAGGGTATTGGAGTCCGGAGTTGTTCCGGGGGTACCAGGTGATGACCAGCGTGTCCAAAAGGGGTTTCGGAGGCCCCGGCAAGCGTTGGGGGCCCTTATGGGCCAAGGGGAGAGGGCACATCAGCCCACTAAGGGGCTGAGCGCCCCTCCCACCCCATCTCACGTAACCAGGAGAGGTGGGGGCGCCACCCCTAGGGCAGCCACCCCTCCCGGCTTGGGGCGCAAGTTTCCTAGGGGGTGGGGGCGCCCAAACCCGTCTAGGGTTTCCCCTGTGGCCGCCGCCCCTCCCCTAGGGAACCCTAGGGCGCCTCTCCCTCTTCCCTTCCCCCTATATATAGTAAGGGAGAGAGAGGGCAGCCACACCCTTCCCCTGGCGCAGCCCTCTCCCTCCTCCAACACATCCTCTTCCTCCGTAGTGCTTGCCTAAGCCCTGCCGAAGAACCACGAGCTCCATCACCACCATGCCATCGTGCTGTCGGAGTTCTCCCTCAACTTCTCCTCTCCCCTTGCTGGATCAAGAAGGAGGAGACGTCCTCGGGCTGTACGTGTGTTGAACACGGAGGCACCGTTGTTCGGTGCTTAGATAGGATTCGGCCGCGATCTTAATCGCTTCGTGAACGACTCCATCGACCGCGTTGTTGTAACGCTTCCGCTTAGCGATCTTCAAGGGTATGAAGATGCACTCCCTCTCTCTCTCTCTCTTGTTGTTAGTCTCTCCATAGATTGATCTTGGTGATGCATAGAAAATTTTGAATTTCTGCTACGTTCCCCAACACATTCTTCACGTTGATGCCATAGTCCTTGAGTGTTTGCTTCATCAGTAGTAATTGAGCACAACACGATCCAGCAGCAATGTACTCAGCTTCAGCAGTGGAGAGTGATACGTAGTTCAGTTTCTTCGAGGACCAACAGACCAAAGATCATCCGAGGAAATGGCATGTGCCTGACGTTGACTTGCGGTCCACACGATCACCAGCATAGTCAGAGTCTAAAGATCCAATGAGATCAAATGAAGAGCCCTTGGGATACCATAATCAAAGTGTTGGTGTGTGAGATATATATCGAAGAATATGCTTCACAGCTTTATGGTGTGATTCCTTCGGTGTAGCTTGAAATCAGGCACACATGCAAACACTAAGCATAATATCTGGCCTAGATGCACATAGGTACAATAAAGAGCCAATCATGGAGCGGTATACCTTTTGATCAAAGTCTTTACCACTTTCATCAGTGCATAGATGGCCATTTGTGGGCATTGGAATTTTGACCCCTTTGCAATCTTGCATGCCGAATTTCCTCAATACGTCCTTGAGGTATTTCTCCTGAGAAATGAATATGCCATTGGCGCTGTTGACGAATTTGAAGAGCTAAAAAGAATTTCAATTCTCCCATCATAGACATTTGATATTCTTCACTCATCATATAGGCAAATTCATCACTATATCGTTGGTCAGTATAGCCAAAAATGATATCATCAACATAAATTTGGCACACAAACAATTCACCATCATAAGATTTAGTGAAAAGAGTTGAGTCGAGTGAACCGGGTTTGAAGCCTTTCTTCATGAGGAATTCCTTCAAAGTATCGTACCACACCCGAGGGGCTTGCTTGAGGCCATACAGGGCCTTATTGAGTCCGAAAACTTTGTCAGGATGCTTTGGATCTTCAAAACCTGGGGGTTGAGCAACATATACTTCTTCCTCAAGCTTACCATTGAGGAATGCACTTTTCACATCCATTTGTTGTAAGATAATATCATGATGGTTAGCATAATCAAGTAATATGCGAATAGCCTCAAGTCTAGCAATAGGTGCAAAAGTTTCATAGAAATCAATTCCTTCAACCTGTGTGTAGCCTTGAGCTACAAGTCGTGCCTTATTCCTCACCACAAGGCCATTTTCATCTTGCTTGTTGCGGTAGATCCACTTTGTGCCAATAATGTTGTGCTTGTTGAGCTCGAACTAATGTAATTCTTCTTGCATAGCTTGAATCCACTCAGGCTCCAGAAATGCTTCATCTACATTAGTGGGCTCTGTGATAGAGACAAAAGCAAAGTGCCCACCAAAGTTAGATAAATGTGAAGATTTTGAGCGTGTGAGAGGACCTGGTGCTTCAATGCCATCGATGATCTTCTCAATTTGCACTTCGTTTGCAATGCAAGGATGAGCGGGTTGTCTTCGAGGAATTTGATCCGTATTTTCTTCAGGAGCATTTTCCTCAGCACCATTTTCTTCAGGTGCGCCAACTCGATGTTCATCACGTTCTAGAATGAATTCTTCAGCAGATTCTTTGGTGGGAATGACATCCTTAGTAGACTTGAACTTGATAGATTCTTCAGGTGCTGGTTCATCTAACACATAAGGTAGGTGCTCTCTTTGCGAGCCATTAGTTTCATCGACCCACACATCTACAGTTTCAACAACCTTGTGGAGAATGGTGTTGAAGACTTTGTAGGTGTGCGAGTCCTTTCCATAACCAAGCATAAAACCCTCATGTGCTTTCGGTGAAAATTTAGAACTGTGATGAGGATCTCTAATCCAACATTTTGCACCGAAGACTTTAAAATAACTTACATTGGGTTTCTTGTCAGTGAGGAGTTCACAAGCAGTCTTCTTGAAGAATTTGTGAAGATATACTCTGTTGATGATGTGGCAGGCAGTATCAATAGCCTCAATCCAGAAACGACGAGGTGTCTTGTATTCATCAAGCATAGTGCGAGCCATCTGAGCAAGAGTTCTGTTCTTGCGCTCCACGACGCCATTCTGCTGAGGAGTATAAGGAGCAGATAACTCATGAGTAATACCAAGTTCATCAAGATAGCCATCAAGACCGTAATTCTTGAACGCAGTCCCATTGTCACTTCTGATGTGCTTGATCTTTACACCAAAGTTGGTTGAAGCCCTCGAGGAAAATCGTTTGAAGACATCCTGCACCTCATGTTTGTAAGTGACAATGTGCAGCCATGTGTAATGAGAATAATCATCAACAATAACAAAACCATATAGAGATGCATCATTTGTAACATCAGAATAATGATTAGGACCGAAGAGATCCATGTGAAGCAATTCAAATGGTCGAGTGGTAGCCATGATAGTCTTCACTGGATGCTTGGCCTTTGTCATCTTTCCAGCTTCACAGGCTCCGCATAAGTGATCCTTGAGGAATTTGACATTCGCAATGCCAATGACATGCTTCTTCTTCGCAAGCGTGTGCAAATTCCTCATGCCAGCATGACCAAGTCGTCGATGCCATAACCAGCCTTCTGAAGCTTTTGCAAGTAAGCATACGGCTGGTTGTTGTCCTGTAGAGAAATCAACGATATACAAGTCTCCTCTCCTAAAGCCTTCGAATACTTTGGAATGGTTAGCTTCCATGATCACAACACAACGATATTTTCCAAAGACAACAACCATATCGAGATCACAAAGCATTGAGACAGACATGAGGTTGTATCCTAAGGACTCGACAAGCATGACTTTGTCCATGCGTCGATCCTTTGAGATCGCAACCTTACCTAGACCCAATACCTAACTTTTGCCTTTCTCAGCGAAGATGATATGCTTCAGATGCGATGGTGATAAAGGAACATCCATCAATAGATTCTTGTCACCAGTCATGTGATTCGTACATCCACTATCGAGGACCCACTTATTTGCTTTGGGTTGATCATCCTGCAGATGAATTAGTGCAACTTACAAACTCATATACTTCATCAGTGAAGAATATGACATCAATATCATCAGATCAATTTCATCAAGCAGAAGAATAGATAAAATAATATGAGGACATGAGAAATGACAGTTCATTTCCTCATGATTAGCATGCGTCCTTTCAGGCATTGTTCAGGTCTCCAGAAAATTCTTCAGACGTTTTAAGCACATCTGGAGACCTGACCCTGAATAAGAGATTAGTTCTTTTTCTTCACCACCCACATCTGGAGGGTGGCAAAGAATTCATCACTCAGCGAGCGCCATATGAGAAAGGTGGCATAGAAGACAGACCACTTCGTTTCACATGAGAGGGGTTAGGGTAAGCATATGAATAAGTAGAGAAATTCTTCGAGGACTTATGAACATAATGATTTGAAGAATAATACTTATATTCATAGCCCTTAGCTCTACCCTGCGAAACAGAGGGGTTAGAACGATGATGATCACGTGAGGACTTTGATCCTTTTGAGGAATTTGATCCACGTGAGGAATCTGGTCCGTATGAGGACTTGGATCCATATGAAGAATTTGGTCCATATGAAGAAGTTGATCTGGAGTTCCTATTCTTCATAGGTGGTGTCATGAGGACATTCACCTAAAGACTTTCAAGGCAACTTTTGGGAACCCAGATTTTCTTCATAGGGGAACCGTTCCTGCAGTTAGTGCCAACATATCTAGCAAATACTTCACCATTCTGATTTTTGAACAGTTTATAGTTGGAGTCAAATGACTCATCAAAAGAATGAGGAGATTCACATGTAAAGCTAGATAAATTGGATGGATCAACTGGAGGTCCCTTTGCAGCAACCCATGAGGTTTTCGGGTACTGCTCAGGCTTCCAATATGTTCCATCAGCATTGAGTTTCCTCTCAAAGGCAATACCCTCTTTCCTAGGGTTCCTATTGAGGATCTGTTTTTTAAGCACATCACAAAGAGTCTGATGCCCTTTGAGGCTTTTGTACATGCCTGTCATGTACAATTCCTTTAGCCCTGCATCATCAGTGATACTAGCAATGTCCTCAGATGAGGAATTAGTGATAGCAGAGAGAGGTGAAGAATTTGTAACAATAGAAGCATGTCAACATTCAGTTGAAGAATTAGCAGATTCACGTTCAATGCACTTCATACATGGAGGAACAAATTCTTCCTGAGTAGCGCTGATTTGTTGAGCAAGTAATGAATCACGCTCCTTCTGAAGATCTTCATAACTCACTCTTATCTTCTCAAGATCTTGCTTCCTTTGAAGAAATTCATAAGAAAGCTTCGCGTGATCAGATAAGAGAGTGTTATGATGACCCTGAAGGTTGTCAAACTTGGACTGAAGTCTCTGAAGATTTTCAGTCAAGGTTTTGGTATGATCCATTTCTTCACCCAACATATCATCACTTTTATCTAGCATGTTTTGAATTTTTTCAATAGCCTTTTGTTGTTTCACAGCAATCTTAGCAAGTTTAGAGTAGCTGGGCTTGAGGTTTTCATCAAATTCATCCTCACTAGATTCAGAGGAGGCATATTTAGTTACCTTGGCACCCTTTGCCATGAAGCAATAGGTGGGAGCGTAGTCGTCATTGCCTTCATCAGCCCTGTTGGTGAAGCCATTTTCTTCAGAGTTGAAGATAGACTTGCTGACAAATGCCGTGGCGAGAGCTAGACTTGCCACACCAGACTCGGACTCCTCGTTTGCCTCCTCTTCCTCATGTTCTTCAGATTCAGCCTCGGAGTCCATTTCCTTGCCAATGAATGCTTGAGCCTTCTTGGAGCTGCTCTTCTTGTGAGATGAAGATTTTGAGGATTTTGATGATGAAGACTTTGAAGATTTCTTCTTCTTCTTGGTGTCATCAGAACTGTAATCCTTGTATTTCTTCTTCTTTAATTCCTTATCCCACTAAGGAAAATCTTGAATGTAGTGACTAGGTTTCTTGCATTTGTGGCATAGCGTATTCTTGTAGTCACTGGATGAGGAATCATTACTCATTGAGGATTTTCCAAAGCGACCACGTCTTTAGAACTTCTGAAATTTCTTCACGAGTAGTGCTAGTTCTTGGCTCAGTTCTTCAGGATCACCAAGGCTGCTAGTAGAGTCCTCTTCTTTAGACTCAGAGACTTCCTTGGCCTTCACAGCATGTGGTTTGCCATAGCTCGAACCATAGATATCTCTCTTCTCAGCAAGCTGGAACTCATGAGTGTTTAGCCTCTCGAGGATATCAGCAGGATCAAGTGACTTGTAATCAGCACGCTCTTGAATCATCAGTGCCAGAGTGTCAAATGAAGAATCGAGCGATCTCAGCAATTTCTTCACCACCTCATGGTCGGTGATGTCAGTGGCGCCAAGCGCTTGAAGCTCATTTGAGATATCAGTGAGGCGATCGAAGGTTTGCTGAACATTTTCATTGTCGAGTCTTTTGAAGCGGTTGAAGAGATTGTGAAGAATGTCAACATGAGAATCACGTTGAGTTGAGACTCCTTCTTTACTTTGGAAAGCCTATTCCATATAAGCTTAGCAGTTTCCAAAGCACTCACTCTACCATATTGCCCTTTGCTCAGATGGCCACATATGATGTTCTTTGCTTGTGAATCGAGTTGCTTGAATCTCTTCACATCAACAGCATTCAGGGAAGGTGTGACTGAGGGAACACAATTTTCCACAACATACCAAAGATCGTTATCAATTGCCTCAATATGCATTCGCATCTTATTGTTACAGTAGGGGTAGTCTGTTCCATCGAAGGTAGGACACCCAGCAGAGACCTTGATCGTACCTGTGGTCGACATAACTGAAACTCCAGGCGGTTAAACCAAAATTACATAGAACAAGGGAGTACCTTGCTCTGATACCAATTGAAAGTGCATTATATCGACTAGAGGGGGTGAATAGGCAATTTTTATGAATTATCCACTAAGGAATTTGCTGGTGAGGAAATTCCTAAATGAAGAACTACTTGCAGCGGAATAAGTACTCAAAAGTAAACATAGCAGAACACACGCATAGTCATCATGATGAAATGAAGACAAGCACAGAGTACAGAAAGCGTAAGCACATGATACCATAGGATGAAGACGGACAAACTGAAGAAATTGAACTGAGGAAAAAGAGGAAGTCTTCAGTCAAAGTCTTCAAATAGATATGAACAAGCACACAACAACAAAAATGAGGAAATGAAAGAGTTTAGGAAAGAGAACCAGTAAGCTCGGTGAAGACAATGATTTGGTAGACCAGTTTCAACTGTTGTCTCAGTTGTACATCTGGTTGGAGCAGCTGAGTATTTAAACTCGAGGACACACAGTCCCGGACACACAATCCTCACCGTATTCTCCTTGAGCTAAAGTCACATAGACCTCACCCAATCACTCGCGGTAAGTCTTCAGGTGACTTCCGAACCTTCACAAACTCGGTCACTCGGTGATCTACAATTCCTCTTGGATGCTCTAGACCTTGACGCCTAACCGTCCGGAAGAAGCACAGTCTTCAAAGGTAACAAGCATCGGATCCACGCAGGATCAATCTCTTCAGTGATGCTCAATCACTTTGGGGTTTTCTAGGTTTGGGTTTGGGTTTTCCTCACTTGATGATTTTTGCTCAAAGTCCTCGGGGGATGGGATGCTCTCAAATGACAAGTGTCTGTTTCTCTCGGAGCAGCCAACCAGCTAGTGGTTGTAGGGGGGCGGCTATTTATAGCCTACGGAGCAGCCGACATGATAAGACATAAATGCCCTTGTCTGATATGACCATTAGGTGGGTTGATATTGTGGGACAGCTGGCGCGTAGCACAGCAACGGTCGGAATATTTGACTCTCAAATTCCTCAGGGCTATCATGTTCCTCACTGTGCAGGCAATCCGCACTGGCGAATTCCTTAGTCAGAACAAATTCCTCAGAGACCAGGAGAACTTTGTCTCTGTCACTGAAGAATATGACTGAACTGTGTGAGATTTCCAATGGCTTCACTCGAAGGGATTGGTAGGTGTAGGATTTTGAGTTGAGCATCACTTGGAAAAATTTCCTTAGTATTTCCTCGACCCCCTTTAACAGTACGGTATTTCCTATGACTCAAGAAAGAGAAAATGAAACAATGAAAAACAAAGTCTTCACGCTTCATGTTCCTCGAATGATTGCCAAGTCTTCAAGGTCACACCAATTTCTTCACTTTCAAAGTCTTCAGAAAGTCTTCAGATATCCAAAGTCTTCAGTTGAAGAACTTCATTTTTAGGGGTCGACTTTCTCTATAAATATCAAACTCCTTATAGACATGTGTACACTCACAAATGCATCAGTCCCTTAACCTATAAGTCTTCAATACACGAAAATCACTAAGGGGCACTGGATGCACTTACAATTACACCTCTCCCTCGCCCATGCGCGCGGTGGCTTGCAGGACGAGGAGACAGTTTTGACTACAGTGCCCTCTACCTCTCCCTCTCCCTCGCCCTCGCCCTCGCGGTGGATGTGCAGCAGTTCAATCGGTGTCAGATTGCCCGAAGCATATTGTACTATAGATACATCATTGTTGGACCTTCCGAAGAGGTGAAGAGCCAAGTATGCACTATACTAGTACTAGGAACCGGTTGGAGGAGCGTCTGCACTCTTATTATATTTTTAAAATGTGCTAAAGCAATCTTCAACACATTTGGTTCTCTTCGAGGGTTCTCGCATGTGATAATGGAAGTTGATTGCATGGAACACTCGCCACAATTCTCGCTTAATTCTGGCTCATATCTTGTTACAAATAGGAGCGCTCGATAATATTTCCTCTTTTTTTGTTACTTAGTATGTAAACAGGTCAGCAAACCTTGTGGCACATCTTTGTGCGAACCGTGCTTGCTGCACTTTGAATATGGCCGAGGGCTGGCTTGATGAAACACCTCGCTTCCTACTTCTTTTCTTGCGGGATACCTCGCTTCCTAGTGACCAGTGTCTTGGCTGGTCGTCCTAAGAATGCTCATATATGAATAAAGCTCTCTCATTTACCCACAAAAAAGATTAAGCCATTTTAACCAGAAAGGAGGGAGTATGGACTAGCACTACTTTTCGGTGTGTCCCGTCAACTCGCAGAACGAGGAGAAGCTTGCAGGACAAGGTGAAGCGCGCTTACGCCTTTTGACTCCAACCTACCCTCGGTGGACATGCATCAGTCCATTAGGTGTCAGATTGTCAGAGGCATACACTGTACCCAACATGTGGACTACCATCATTGTTCGACTTCACGAAGAGGCAAAGAGCCAAGCGCAAGGTTTAGTAGTAGGAGTAGTACAACTACTAGAACCGCATGGTGGAGCGTCTGTACTCTTATTTATTTTAATCTCTAATAAAGTACATGTTTATTCAGGAGAAGGGCGGAAAATGGCAGCCCAACATGTAATAATGATATCGATCAACCAACCATGCTCGAATATATCTTGGCCTCCGTGCGAGCCCGTCTGTGTGTACTCTCTCCTTGTCTCTCTCAAGGAATGGCGGGTTGGCCATTTTGCATTCAATTGAGATCGGTTTGCTCACACTCCTGTCTCACATGTCAGTGATATGCCAAGACGAGGTGCGTTGACCGACTGGCCATACGCGTACTTGGTTTTGCACCTTCATATACTACTCCTCCCTTCGTCACAGTTTACAGGGTGCGCTTCATTATGATGCATTTCTCTCAATGCATTTCCACCACCACAGAGACTTTAGAAGCGTTTGGTTTAATGCTCAATTAATTAGGGCGTGGTAACCGCAATCAAGTCCACAATGTTCTCTCGATGTACTACTATGGAGTGGAGTAAGTGCATGCATGTGTGTACCCGGGGTGGAAGCACCGCATGCATGTGTGTACGCATTATTTCCTCTAGTAATATACGCCGTGCTATAACTACCAATGCTATTTTGCAGGCCGATCGCTAGTCGCCTTGGTCCCACATATTTTTTTTTCTGAAGCGCGCTCTATAAAATAGTGACGGATGGAGTAGTATGAGCATATTCAAAGAAGAGCATATTGATGGTTGCTTCTTCCGAGCAACTTACAGTGGGAAAGATGGGGCTTATGATTTGACTGCTCATTACTCGCTATTAATGCGGCGCAACGACCGGGCTGAATCTCCCATGCGGTTGTGCACTACCCCCTCGGTTCTTAAATACACTCCGGAGTATTTGTCTTTCTAGAGAATTCAATGAGTGACTATTCAAATATTTGTCTTTTTAGATATTCAAATGGACTACTACACGGATGTATATAGACATATTTTAGAGTGTAGATTAACTCATTTTGCTCCGTATGTAGTCACTTGTTGAAATCTCTAGAAAGACAAATAGAGTATTTAGGAACGGAGGGAGTACACATACGAAGCAAAATGAGTGAATCTACACTCTAAAATATGCCCATTTGAAATTTGTAAAAAGACAAATATTTAGGAACGAAGGAGTATAATTTTGTGCATGGCACATGGACCCAGATGCTGAAGAGGCTTCTGGCAATGCTACCAATTTTCTAGCATTTGTTTACATAATTGACGTACTATACAAATAATTTTCCAGCGACATGAAATTGTACAATGGTGTGAGCATTCAGCTTTTGTTTCGTGTGTCGTGCCATTGATGGTCTTTCGGAAACAATAAAAAGCTAACTTCCTTGCTAATGCGTCTCAATTATTAGCAGATCAGAGCTAATATTTACATCATGACTGAAGACAAAGTTGTGAGAAGGTGTTAAATTAAAATTGTTCCATGCTTTCATTGGCAGCAGCGTCCACCCAACTTTGTCTAAATCAACAAGGCATGTTGGGAAAAAGTAGCTGTTTGGAGCATGCAACATTCTGATCATTTTGTGCAGTTCCACTAAAATAGAGTTGAGCGTCCCTGTTCCAAAGATATTAAGTGTGATTACGATAATAGAGGACTGCTGATGAAACAACAAACACACAAATAGAAGCCAGTCACCTTTGTAGTCTCTCTTAAGACTAACTAGTTGGAGAAAATTAGGCTCGGAGTTGGATGAGGAGGATAGAGCAAAACCAATATCCCTTTGTGCAGTCGCACTGAAATGTAGAGACGTTGCCCGTGTGACATTTTAGTATGACTGCACAAAACACTCTTATGAAAAAAGTGATTTGTGCAGTTCACCAAAATGTCGTAATAGCAACGAGGTGAAATGGATAGGCCTGTTTGCAAAAAAGAGGTAGAAAGGAAACAATTACTGGCCAATAACAGTTGATGACACATGCGACGACAAAAAAGAAGCATATTCCTTGTCCTAAGGGAAGATAACAGCACGATTGTGTTTGTCTAAAACAGTGTAAGGACGAGATTGCAATATGGAAAGTACACCCGATGAGCTACTTTTTGGGCAAAGAACTATGGAAGATCCACATGCAGCGATGTGGGAAGACGGGCAGTGGAGCAAGGTCGGAGGGGATACCTGGAGGTCGTCGGGATGTAACTAGGTGAGCAGCGACAGGCGGAATCTGCCCATACTATGGCAGCGAGCAGGTGGCGTAGGCCCTACCGTGCCAGAGCTTGGTCAGAGAGAATAGCGTGTACCGCAGATCGGAACGTGCTGCCTGGGCGCCGTCGAACGGAGAAACGATGCACTTCCTCCCTTTCCCCCGGCGGACAGGATGCAACCGGATCACTGACCAACGGTGAGAGAGAGAGAGAGAGGCCACAACAGCCTTGTGTGAGATACTCTGAAGAGAGACAGACCATGCAGGCAGGCTCCATTGTATATAGTGGAGCGGACTACCGTTTTCTCCATAAAAATCATTTTACATTTTGTGTACGTGCTATTGAGCGCTATAACTTTATTTAAAAATAACGCACCGACGCGTCAAGTCGATCTTTGTTTCGTGCACGCGTGGTACCACGACCACCCTAGTTAAACAACCGCTACACGCATTCAAATTAGCACGTGGGCTGCCATTTGTAAAGAAATGAGCTCCACCATGTACCCGCGCGGGTGTGGTTGGGCACAAAGCGTGAGTATGTGCACGATGCACCTATTCTCCTCTTGTATACGTACACCATCTACGTGGGGTTGTGTGAGAGAGATACAAACCTAGAGAGATATAGTGTGTTGGGTTCGTGAGAGTTTTTTTGTGGGTATGGGGGGGGTCAATCAAAAAATGTAACATATGCAATGTGTGTGAAATAGAGTCCTGGATATATCATATATATAGAGGGGGCGATCCACGAGAAGAGAGTGGAGGTATCATCGGCTTGAGGTGTCCATAGAATCGAAGAGAGGGATGATGTGTGTGTGTGTGCGCTCGCGATCGGTAAAGAGTGCCATCGAATTTGTGTGTGCCCACGTCAAATATATAGAGTGACTGACCTACTGGAAGGTGAGAGGGGACATGTGCAGTTTGTCTCTGTGGCATGGATACCTCCCTATAGCGCTCGACTATCGGTGTGTGGTGGGGGGAGAGGGAGGCCTAATTAACTATAGAGGTACAATGGCTGGTATATGTGTGGAGGAGGAGAGAGGCCTACCTCATGTATTAAGGAGATCGATCTACCTCATGTATTAAGGGAGATCGATCGGCATCCATGCATATGTGTAGGAGAGGAATAAGGTTGGGAGAGAGACAAAGCTAGATTGCTGGAGGGGGTGGTAGTGGAGTTGGTTCTAACAAATGGTGGGATAGGCTTGCTAGACAAACGGAGGGCACGCCCGCAATATCAATAAGAGAGGAGATGCCTACTTGTCTATGCACGTGCGTGTGAGAGACGGGTCAGGAGGCATGCATGAATGATGAGGGAGGATGATATGGTTGTGGTAAGCAGACATAACTACATAGGAAGATCAATTTTCCCTTTGTTAGAGAAAGGAAATACATAACTTGTGAGGTACGTCGATCGATGGGGGAGGGGATAGTTAAAGTCGATCTAGGTATATGTTGGGAGATCGATCGGTATACATGCATGTGTGTGTAAGAAGCAAATGAGGCACATGGAGAAGGATAGAGAGATAGGGATGCATCTAGGAGGTGGTACGAGAGGCATACTATATCGAGGGGGAAGGAGTGTGTGAGTACGAGATCGATGAAAAGAGTGGTGGGAGTGAGGCATGGATGGTGATAAGAGAAGAGGGGAAGCTTGTGTTTGTGCTAGGCACACCTGGCTAGAGAGGCATATCGATCGATGTGTGCCACAAAGAAGGAGCTGGGGGGCCTACACACACCATGGGTGAAAGACCTAAAGTGAAAAGACGAATTTGCGTGATGGAGCTAGAGAATGCTGAGGGAGGGTCAGAGGGATGCGGGCGTGTGCATGCATGAGAGAAAGTTAGCGCTAGCTACAAAGATAAGAGGATTGTGTGGCTGTAAAAGACGAATAGAGATCATACTTCACTATAAAACACGAATTCGGATATTTGCAAAATTTATCATAGTGTTTTAAACCGACGCATGTGTGAATACATATAACGGTGATGCACATGGTGTGGTTATGAACATGTTATGCTACATATAATATATTTTATCTCTACTTCCTATAAAAAAATGGAGTTGTTGATGATGGTGTGCCTGCCATCCTACAATATACGTCGTCCGATTTATATCTGGCGGATAGGAAGGAAACTATGGCAATTTTAAAAAAAGATACCCACACCCCTCTCCATATTTGCAAATTAGGCCCCTTGATCATGTTGATCTTCTGTGGAACCCATGGGCATCTTGTTAGTACTACGTATAATATATAGAACATTGATTATAATTTGGGCTAATGTGTGGCTTTTGCAGCTCAGGTCTAAATACTTGTCATAATGTAGGGGGCGGGGCACTATACTTTGTGTGATGAACACGGTGTACATATGGAACATGGTTTAGATTATGCATATATAGTTAGTACATGAAATGTACTATTATTTGGAATAAACATTAAGTGTATTCAAAAATTAGAATTCGAGTTCATGTAGTACACATAGTTCATATCTATCTCTATAGTAATCATGTGGTGTGTTATTAACGTAATACACGAATGATGGTTGAAGTTGGCAACAATCATGATTGTAGATTCTTATTGAAATGGAGAAACGAATTCAAATTTAGTTCCAATTGCAGCGGTAGTATAGACATTTGGAATGCACTAAAATGTTGGTATGAGTAGGTTACATGCATTATACAGCAAGCGAAAAACTTTAATTGGACATAACATGGATTCATACTCCCTCCTTCCATCTATATAGGGCGTAATGAGTTTTTAAAGACCGCCTTTGACTATTGACAAGATTAATAGTACATGACATGCACAATGTGAAAATTATATCATTGAAAGAACCTTTCAGGCGAATTTAACGGTGTGCTTTGTGTAAGTTGCATGTCATATATTATTGCTCTAATATTTGGTCAAAGTTAGCATCATAAAACACATTTGGCCCTATATAGATGGAAGGAGGGAGTAGCTTGGAATAGCATTTGTTAGTAAAACAGGGCAAGACTCTCTCTTTGTGTGGTGTGAATAGTTTTATTTTTTTCGTTTTCTTTTTGGTTGAGGGAAGTGTGAATTGATTTGGTACATAAAAGTACAATATTAGTACACGTTAGGCTTGTCTCTAAAACTCAACCCGCGCCTTGTTATATCCCGAAAATTCAGATATCGTGCTCCCAAAACTGGCGCTTTCACAACCCGCGCCTTGTTATCCCAAAATTACAACGCGCGTGAAAACTCCCTCCAGCTGCCAAATCCCGACACGCAAAATCCCCCTTCTAACCCTGAGGTGAAAGGGCCGCTAGTTCAAATTGGTGGGGGGTACTTTTGTAACACACCCTACATTTTGGACAAGCGCGTCCCTAAGTCAAGGTTCACCCCCTCCGATCGCCCCCTTTTCGCCATTCGAAATCCCAGGCCGCCATAATCTCTCCGCTCCAGCCGCGAAACCCCACCCTCCTCCGTCTGCCACCTCACCGCTGCCCAGCTGGAGCCTCTTCCCCGACGATGTTGTCCACGACAACATCTCGACGTCCCTCGTCCACCTCCCCGGATGAGGATCCGTCGTCCATCTCGTCGTCCCGCCGGTTCAGCCGCCCCGTCCTCCACCTCCAAGGAGCTGCTCTGACGATCGCCTCGTCTATCGCGGCTGCTCCATCCCCACAGTGCCGCCTTAACCTACTCCACCGAAAACGCAGCATTCTCACCAACTCCTCGGACGAAGCCGAGGCCTACTCGGCGCCACCAAAGAGGTTGTACACTCATCGCATCACACCTTCTCCTTAAGTCGACCTCCCGGTACCGACGGTGCTCCATCCCGCAACCCCATGGAGCGGCTACCTTGAAGCCGGCACCGCGGGCGACATCTCCATGGCGGCTCTCCCCCAGTGCGAGGCCCCTTCGGCGGCAGCGTCCATACCAGCCAGATCTGCTGTTGCTGCTCTGGCTCTCGCTCGCTTGCTCGTGCTGCTGCTACTTCTTTGGCTCTCGCTCGCTCGCCCAGCTGCTGCTGCTGCTCTCCCCCTCGCACGTGCTGCTGCTCTTCTCCGATTTAGCCACACTTCAGTCGACTGAATCGACTTTTGGGTCAGTCGATTTTCAGGGGTTGGGGGGCTCGCCGGAGTTAAGGAAGAACCACCTGTAGCGGGGATGGGGGCTCGCCAGAGAGGTACCCCACTATCTATCTTAGGGTTCAGGGTGGGGGCGGGGGGCCTAGAGGGCTGGCCGGGGCGGCGGTGGGGAGTTGTTTCGGGGTGGCGAGGCGGCGCTGGGGCCGGCAGTTCGGCCGGTGGTGGCTGGCGGCTCAGGGGGGTGCAGGCTGAAAATGAACTGCTGGCCCTCCCTAAACTACATGTCAAGTGCCTCTCTGCTACCATTGCGTTCAGTTTCGACAGTGGTATTCAGATTCCACAGTAAATTTCAGTTTCGACAGTTAAGTTCAGAGTCAACAGTTTTTACCTCATCTGTTGTAGTCAGGTTCTTTTTGGTGACATCAATTTTACATCTATTTTACATCATCTATTGAAGATGATATTAGAATCCCACTTGAGATTGACGATGTCTATCTTGTGCTGCTTTAGCCTTGACGTCTTACGGCTCACCGGAGCTGCTCCAACGACAGAACGATCCATCGCAATAGAGCAGTGCCCTGGACGCTGTCTACAGATTCCTCAGATCTTCCTCCACACCTCCGACAGCCACCTCTGCCTCAACTGCTTCAGCGACCAACCCAATGATGCAGAGGTCTACACGGCTACGACAAAGAGGTAGTACACTTGTTGCATCACTTGTTACTATACATTCACGTCGATCCATTAGGGTTATTCTGGTTCAATGGAAAAACATAACAATAGGGAATTTTCCAATTGCACTCTACTATTCAATTATTCATGCATTTTGTTGAAAGGAATGAAGCAAAACATCCACCTGGACCTACTTTTAAAAATCCTATGCATGAAAACAAGACCAAGTACATTAGTGGCAGAATAACATTCTAACTGTACACGCTTTCATATGGTTTCACTTTATTTTGGCCTTGTTTCTTTGCATTCCTGTGCTCTTCCAATTCCTGTAAACCAAACACCCAAGTTGACAGAAATCCTGTGTTTACAAATGCTCTGTTTACCATGTGCATTCCTATCCTATTCTGGTGTTTTTCCTATCCCTGCGTTTTTAGAATCATGCATGCCAAATGAGCCCTTACAGAATTACTTCAGTGACAGGTAGGTGTCGAAGGGAACTTTGTGTGGTTTGTCCTGCTCCTGCCGCGACGTCGTCCACCTCACCTGAGTTGCTCCATCGACAGAAGCATCCAGCAAAATAGACATCATGACCCCTGACCATATTTCGCCGCCTTAGATCTCCTTCCCTGCCGCCGGCACCCACCACAACGACATCACCATCATCGACTCAGCAGATGAACCTGAGGAGTACACCGGTCCACAAGAGAGGTCGCACTCTTTTGTTTCTGCTTATGCTATGCATTGCTTAAAATTACCTGCTACTTTATCGTCCTGTTCAGCTCTTGGACTCCCAATTCAGGTCCAAATTAATGTTCAAACTTGAGTTCTAAGTTAGTTGTGGGGAACATATCGAGGCAGCAATGAATAGTATGTCTGTCAAATATCTGGTTCACCTAGGGTATGCCTATGTTGTTCATCTTGGGTGGGAAACAAATAGTAAAGCAATCATCATTTGTCTTTTTATTAAATTAAAGCAATCATCAGCCGGCTATCATTATTTTTGGATCCATCCACTGGTTGTTACCATCACTCTAAATTTCTACATGCTCTCCTTACATAATCTCACCATATTTTTTTCGTATGCATGTCAGATATTGTACACAGTCATGCTGAACATGTAGAGAAAAAGAGAAGAGTTTTGCGCGGCAATACAATGTCATGGAGACATCGCTCCATGGTGGCTTCAATGGCAAACCCTCCCCACCCCTCTCTAGATTGTAATCCAGAGGAAGGTATCTGTTCTGAGGCGGATTCAGACGCCGCTGACCACTCCTATTTACCCCCCAAGGTGTTTGCTCTACGTTGGCATGATGATGTTAGTCATATCATGCATATGTTGCCTTGTAGTGCCTACTTTTGACATCATATATGTCATCTTCTTAGTTTAGACATGTTCTGTAATGCCACCTGTTTAGTTTCTATATCATATATGGGAATTATGCAGTCTCATGTCTTTTAGCCAGCCATAATATATGCGAAATGTGCAATGCCATCCTGTTTAACCAGGCATCATATATTTGAATGATATCTTGCCCATCCTTTTCTTCATTACATTTCCATTTGTCGACAATGTTTTTACATTAAACTACTCTTCCTGTGAATCAGCCATTTGGGTGGGAGATGGAAAAATATGGAGTGAAATCAAGGCCTTCAGAGCAGACAGTGCTACCTGTCAAAGCAGATCTCTTGTTGGGTCCCGATAGCTCCTCAGAGATGGATTCAGAGACAGATGACCAGTCCTATTCCCCCACCGAGGTGTATGCTCTAACTTGGCACGGTTATACTGCTCATATCACGCATATAGTGTCTTGCATTGCATAGTTTAGACATCATATACACAATATTCAATACCATGTTCTTAGTTCACACATCATATCGAATGCCCTCTATTTAGCATATAAATCACATATGTGAATTAAATGATGTGATCATGGTTACTTAGATAACATGTAGGTGAATTATGGCATGCGATCCTGTTTAGTTATTCATCATATCTTTGAATTATGTTATGCTATGCTATCCAGTTTAGATAGACATCATATATGTGAAATTATGTCATGCTATCCGTTTTAGTTAAACAATATACATGTCAACTATTTCATGCCCTCTTTTTTCTACACTATCTATTGCATATGTCTCTCATACAATGTCTGTACATTCAACTACGTTTCATGTTTGTCAGCCATTTGAATTGGAGCGGGTGATGCCAGTATCTAGCGGACTAAAAACATGTCTTCAAATAAAACAGTGCTATCTCTTGGTGGAGATAGCACCCCGGTTGTACATGCACAAGAACCAGCCCTACCACACATAACCCAAACTCTCGGAGATTGTACCCCTACTGCGATGGAGAGAGAACCAGCTTCACCCAATCTAACCCCAACCCCAGCCGATAGTAACCCAGTTCCTGTTGACACAACACCATCTCCACCACAGAGCTCCAAAACAAGAGCAGTTAGTAAGGCAGCTCCAGTGCCCAAAGGGGCAGTATTATCACAACGAACCCCAACTCCACCAGTTGGTACACCTATTCCTGTGGAGGAAGCATAACCAGCTAGTCGTAGTTTAGCATGTATCGCATTTGATGTTGTTAAATCGTATGTGCATATCTTCCCATCTTGGAAATATTATACTGAAGATGAAGGAAAATGTCAGTTGCAGGTGTTTGTCCAGGAGTTATGCACAGATTAAGCGTGGTTATGCGCAATGCGTTTTGCCAACGCCTAGAGCCTAGGCGCGCTTAAGCGCTCGCTTAGGCGCGCCTTTATTTAACTATGATTGCTTTGCTCTTGTATCACTTTATTTACTCATACAAACTTATTTTTAAATTGAAGGATCCAATCGAAACTCCAATGGCACAGCAGGTATGTTCACGCATGTTTCTTTAACAAGTTTTCTCTTATCAATAGCTCTGTTGATTTCAATTTCAATTGTGCATACAGTTGACTTTCATGTCATGCACATTACTAGCATCACAACAGAGCCAATAGTGTTGTTGTATATGTAGACCCGTGGTGTCGGAGTAATGGGCCACGGGTAGGCTAACCCGAGCCCCAGAACCTTTCGAAACATCGGAGCCGACTGCGCCCCTCAAGACCCCACGATGAAGAGCCGCCTCCTGGGAGGCGGCGGCGTCTGTCCCTCACAGCCGAGTCCCAGGGACGGCTTCGAGTTAAGCCAACTCTTGGCTGGCGACTTCGAGACGAGCCGACTCTTGGCTGGCGACTTCAAGACAAGATGACTATGGGAGTCGGTCCATGACTCCAACCATCTCCTGCCTTCGCCACGATGGCGGGGCGGGGTACAGTCATTGCGTGGCCGTCTCTACCCCGCCTACAAGGAGCTGGCATGGCTGCAGTACGTCGTATCGCTGGAGATCTCCATCGTGGCGCAGCACCGTTGCCATGCCTTCCCTGACCTCAGCCACAGTGGGCGGCGCACTGTGCCCACGACGGCCTACCTGTACGGCCCGGAGACTGCGGGACCGCCCGTCAGCGGGAGAATGGAAGACGGCGAGAGCGCTCCGAAGACGGACCCGTGGGAGTCGGCTCCCTGGAGTCGGCCGGCCCCTCCCACGGGCCCCGCACGCCATTAATCAGACAAGACGGGGAATGGCGACAGTGATCGTCTGCCAAACGGCGGCACTGTTGCCATGACCGCATGACCAAGCCAGCGTCATCAGAAGCACCGCTACAGTACCAGGCCTGTCAGCGGAGCCCACCAGTCGGCGGGCCCCAGTAGTCGGCGGAGAAGACAGTGGCCTAAGAGACAGACGGCTGGGACCCGCGCCCAGCCGGATTACCAATGTATCCCTAGGGGGGCAGGCCTATATAAGCCCCCCGGGGCACCCATGCAAGGGGGATAGCTTCTCTAGTATTAGACCCGATCATATAGGAAGGAGGGAGCTAGCCTTGCCCTCTCCTACCTCCAGAAAATAGCTCTAGGAGCAACCTTGTATTCACTTTGCCATAGTGATCATGCGGAGACCCCGCAGAGCAGCAGTAGGGGTGTTATCTCCTCAGAGAGCCCTGAAGCTGGGTAAGATCCGTCGGCGTGCATGTCTTCGCCTCATCCCACTTCCGGGCACCGGCGACGTTCTACTCGCTCCCATAATGATAAGCATCCTTTGGCATATGTCATACCCAACCCTTGACATTTGGCGCCCATCGTGGGGCCAGGTGCACCGTCGTCCGGAGACCTACTCTGGACAGGAACCCTATTCCTCCCTAGCGAGCACAGCCAGCCCGGCACGCCAGACGGAGTCTGCGCCGATGCGCTTCACAACGCTGACATCGCATGCGCAGCCAGCTGCCTCGCCGAACTTATCGGCGAGGTTCGCCTCTCCGACGAGCCTGCATCTGACGCGGGCACGGGTGGCCCCGAGAGCCTCCTCGCGGGCCTCCTCGACCAACTCCACATTGATAGCGAGCTTGCTGTAGACCTGGAGTCCATAGGCTCCACCGACCCGATGTTGGTCGACTCTGACACCGCGTCGCTCGACGCATTCCCCACCAACGTGGTGGTCTACGACGAGCCGCTCCCTTGCGCAGGGAGCGGCGGAAGCACCGTCACAGAGGTTCTCGTCCTTGACCATGACGAGCGCTCCGGCAAAGGCGTTCACGACCCGCTCAACGCGGCTCTGCGAGACCTGTCCGCACCGATTCCGGGAGACGCTGACGCCGAGACGCTGGAGGCGCGCCACCTTCAGCTCATCGAGGGCGCGAAGAAGCTGGCCAGCATGAGATGCTTGTCAGAAGCCTACCAACGTGAGATGGATCACGCCGTGGGCGGCTCGCCGGCTCCGACTGGGCCTAGCCGCCTAGGCGCGGTCCGGCAACACGGCGTGGCAATCGCCAATCTGTTTGGGGCCGATTTCCCTGTGTATGCCACGCCAGCGGAGAACATCCGCGCTGCCCAGGAGGCGGCGGATGAGCTCGACAACTTCGAGGGCGAAGAGTGCCGCCTGATGACGGAGCGAGTTCAGCAGCTCCTCAACGCGGCTGCCGCGCAGAACAAAGCCGGCTGCCACACGGAGGCGCGGCTGCAACAAAACGACGACCCGCCACCCCGCCGAGATCAAGGCACGACGTCTCGGACGCCGACTGGCGGGGTCCGCGGAAAGAAAGACAAGGAGTCGGCTGTCAGCCACAGCCGGACTCGCATCACCATCGAGCGCGACCAAGACGGCCGCCCCAAAGTGGTGGAATGGCGGGACGACTATCTGCCTCCCCCTCCTCGCAGAGAAAGGCGAGTCTCCCTGCCGCCCGTAGAGCATCCGACTATCGGCGACCACCTTGGCCGCCGAGAAGGAGTCGGAGAGAATGACGCACGCCACCAGATCGACCGACTCCACCGATCCCTGGCGCTGGAAGAAGAAGACGAGTTGGGTCCTCCCTGTTTCGGACCCCGCATCCGAGATGAGCCTTTTCCCAAAGGGTTCACGCTCCCCCGAGACACGCCCAAGTACACCGGCACCGTGAAGCCGGAGGATTGGCTGATTGATTACTCCACAGCCGTCAATATAGCTAACGGCAACAAGCGTGTTGCCGTTAGATATGTTCCGCGCATGATCCAGGGCACGGCCCGGACATGGTTGAACAGCTTGAAGCCCCGCAGCATCAACAGCTGGGTCAACTTCACCAAGGCCTTCATCCGCAACTTCACGAGCACGTACAAGCAACCTCCCAAGCCTCGCCAACTCTCCTTGTGCGTGCAAGGCCCCGACGAGTCCACTCGCAACTACCTCACGCGCTGGGCCAAGCTTCGGAACTCTTGCGAGGGCGTGCACGAGGTGCAGGCTTTTGAGTACTTTACTGCCGGGTGCAGAGAAGGCACCCTCCTCAAGCACAAGCTCCTCTGCGACGAGCCGGAGACCCTCGACGAGCTACTGGTCACAGCAGACAAGTATGCCACGGCCGACTCCTCCATGAAGGCGGAGATTCAAGTTAGTGCGACTGGCAAAGTAGCCCCTCAGGATCCAAGAACTCTGGCTGGGGACACCAGTCGGCGGCAGCAACAAAGCGACCACAAGCGGAAAGCCCCACAGCCGGCTTCCAACAGCCGGCAAGTGGCGACAGTCGAAGACCAACAGCCAGAGGGGCAGCTTCCGACCAAGCGACAGAAAGGCGGCAAGTCCAACTGGTTGCCGGCCTTCTCCTACGAGCAGACTCTAGATGGCCCCTGCAAGTTCCACAGCGGCGCGAAGCCGTCAAATCACACTACCCGGAAATGCCGCTGGCTCACTAGAATCGCCAAGGGGGACGGCTTACTCCCTCCCTCGCCTGCTGGGCCGCCGCCTCCACCGCCGCCCCAGCAGCCGGCTGTCAGGCTAGTCGGCGCGATACAAGACGAGTACCCTGATGAGCACGGAGCCATGTGGTGTTCACCAGTGTGGCTGATGACCGACGCAGCAGGCGGCTGTAGCAACAACAGGTGAACGCAGTCGCGTCAAGCACTCCAGAGTTCATGCACTGGTCCGAAAAGCCTATCAGTTGGAGCAGAGCTGATCACCCAGAGGTGATGCCGAATCCGGGCTCCTACGCCCTGGTCTTAGGCGCCACGCTCGCCACAGATAGGTGGGCCGCTCGTTTCTCGCGAGTGCTGATAGACGGAGGCAGCAGTATCAACATCCTGTAAAAGGTTACCATGGAGAAGTTAGGAATCAAGCGAAGACAGCTTCAGAGCAGCCGGACTTTGTTCCATGGCATTGTTCCCGGCCTTTCCTGCTCGCCAATCGGCAAAATCCTAATAGACGTCCTCTTTGGGGACAAAGATCATTTCCGCCGAGAGGTAGTCTGGTTTGAAGTGGTGGACCTCGAAAGCCCGTACCATGCGCTGCTTGGCTGACCTGCTTTGGCCAAGTTCATGGCGGTCCCCCATTACACCTACCTCAAGATGAAGATGCCGAGTTCCAAGGGGATTATAACCGTAACCGGCGACTACAAAAAGTCGTCCGCTTGCGCGGACGAAAGTAGTCGGCTGGCCGAGTCCTTGGTGATCGTAGCTGAGAAGTGGCTTCTTGATCGGGTTGTGGCAATGGCCGGCAAGTAGCCCGAGATGTCGCCCGAACCCAAGGAGTCGGAAGCAGAAGGATCGTTCAAGCCGGTCAGAGAAACGAAGAAGATACCCTTGGACCTGGAGCACCCAGAGAGGTACGCTGTCATGGGTACAAACCTTGACAGCAAATAGGAAGGCGAGCTCGTTGATTTCCTCCGTGTGAATCGAGACATCTTCGCATGGTCCCCTAAAGACATGCCAGGTGTACCGACGGAATTCGCCGAGCACAAGTTACATGTCCGGCCTTATGTGAAGCCCGTCAGGCAGCCCTTGCGCCGCCTGTCAGAAGAGAAGAGAAGAGTTGTTGGAGAAGAGATAGCCCGACTCCTGGCGGCCGGCTTCATTGTGGAAGTGTTTTTTCTGGAGTGGCTAGCAAACCCAGTCCTGGTGCTGAAGAAGAACAAGCAGTGGTGGATGTGTATCGACTACACAAGCCTCAACAAAGCCTGCCCCAAGGATCCATTCGCTCTGCCAAGAATTGATCAGGTGATAGACTCCATAGCCGGATGTGAGCTGTTGAGTTTCTTAGATGCATATTCAGGATATCACCACATCAAGCTGAACCCGGCTGACAGATTGAAGACCGCCTTCATCACACAGTTTGGTGCCTTCTGCTACCTGACCATGACGTTCGGCTTGAGGAATGTCGGCGCCACCTTTCAACGTTGCATGCAGAAGTGCCTCCTCAAGAAACTTGGCAGAAATGCCCACGTCTACGTGGATGATGTGGTGGTGAAGACGGAAAAGCGTGGAACACTGTTGGAAGACCTCAAGGAAACCTTTGAGAACCTGCGCCGATTCCAGATCAAGCTCAACCCCGAGAAGTGCGTCTTTAGAGTACCAGCCGGCCAACTCCTTGGCTTCCTGGTCTCCGAACGCGGCATAGAGTGCAACCCTGTGAAGATCAAGGCCATCAAGAGGATGGAAGCACCCAGACATTACTAGATGTGCAAAAGTTCACCGGCTATTTGGCGTCCATCAGCCGATTCATCAGTCGGCTAGGCGAGAAGGCCCTCCCCTTATATCAACTCATGAAGAAGACGACCTTTTTTGAGTGGACTCCCAAGGCGGACGAAGCTTTTCTCCAACTGAAGAAAATGTTGACTACGCCCCCTGTGCTGGCGGCCCCGACTCCCAGAGAGCCCATGCTCCTATACATTGCCGCCACCAGTCGGGTAGTCAGCACGGTTATGGTAGTTGAGCGCAAGGAGGGAGGCAAGGCGCTACCTGTCCAGAGACCGGTATATTACCTGAGCGAGGTACTGTCAACCTCCAAGTAGAACTACCCCCACTACCAGAAGATGTGCTACGGCGTGCACTTTGCCGCCAAGAAATTGAAGCCTTACTTCCAGGAGCATCCAGTCACCGTGCTTCTGGCCGAGTGGCCAAGTGGGCCATCGATCTGGCTCCCTACACCATCTACTACCAGCCCCGCACTGCCATCAAGTCGCAAGCATTGGCCGACTTCCTCGTCGACTGGGCCGAGACCCACTACCTGCCACCAGCGCCTGACTCCACCCATTGGCGGATGCATTTCGACGACTCCAAGATGTGCACCGGCTTGGGAGTCGGCATCGTCCTCACTTCCCCCAAAGGAGACAAGCTCAGATATGCGCTGCAGATCCATTTTGCCGCCTCCAACAACGTCACTGAGTACGAGGCGCTCATTCACGGGCTCCAGCTTGCCAAAGAACTCGGCATTCGCCGGATCCTGTGTTATGGCGACTCTGACTTGGTGGTCCAGCAGTCATCTGGCGATTGGGACGCCAAGGATGCAAACATGGCGAGCTACCATTTCCTTGTGCAGCAACTCAGCGGATACTTCGAGGGGTGTGAGTTCCTCCACGTGCCAAGGAATGACAACGACCAAGCAGACGCCTTGGCACGAATCGGCTCCACCCGCCAAGCAATACCATCCGGCATCGCCCTTCGGCGCCTCCTCAAGCCGTCTGTCAAGCCTTCACCAGAATCTGAATCCATCTTTGTGCCGGCTCCACTCGAAGAAATCGGATCCGACTCCAAGAGCGCTCCAGTCGAAGCCGGCCCGGGGACTTCAGAGCCCGGCCCGGGGACTGTAGCGACCAATCCAATGACTCCAGAACTCGGCCTGGGGACTGCTCCAGTCGGCCCGGGGACTTCATCAATCCAGCAAGCGGACGCGGACTCCAACCCGCCGCCTCCCAGCCCAGCCGCCCTCGTCCAAGTTGCAGTACTAGTAGTCGAAGAAATAGCAGCACCCTCATGGGCACAGCCCATCCTCAAGTTCCTGGTGAGCAAAGAACTGCCAATTGATGAAACCTTGGCCCGGCAAGTACAACACCGAGAGGCAGCCTGCACCATAGTCAACAGAGAGTTGGTCAGGCGCAGCGTCACTGGTGTCTACCAGCGTTGCGTCGAGTCAGAGAAAGGCCAAGTGATCCTCAAAGATATCCATCAGGGCGAGTGCGGCCACCATGCGACATCAAGAGCACTCGTCGCCAAAGAATTTCGACACGATTTCTTCTGGCCGACTTCCCTAGAAGAGGCCAAAGAATTGGTTCAAAAGTGCAAAGGGTGCCAGAAGTTCCGCTCCAAGCCACATCAGCCGGCTTCGGCACTCAAGACTATCCCCATCGCCTGGCCCTTTGCGGTCTGGGGCCTGGATATGGTGGGACCATTCAAAACAGCCGGAGGCGGCCTAACTCACTTACTCGTCGCGGTGGACAAGTTCACCAAGTGGATAGAAGTAAAGCCCATCAAGAAGTTGAATGGTCCGACTACGGTGAATTTCATCACCGACATCACGACTCGGTACGGCATACCGCATAGCATCATCACCGACAATGGCACAAACTTTGCAAAGGTGCCTTGGCCCGTTTCTGCGCGACTCAGGGCATCCGGCTGGACTTAGCGTCCGTTGCCCATCCGCAGTCAAACGGCCAGGTAGAGTGAGAAAACGGCCTCATCCTGTCTAGCATCAAGCCTCGACTGGTCGAACCACTAGAGCGTTCGGCCGACTGTTGGCTTGACGAGTTGCCAGCCGTCCTCTGGAGTCTGCGCACGACTCCGAACAAGTCAAACGGCTTCACACCCTTCTTCCTCGTCTACGGTGTTGAAGCTGTCATCCCAACGGACATAGAGTTCGACTCTCCGCGAGTCACCATGTACACCGAGGAGGAAGCAGAAGAAGCACGTCAAGATGGTGTCAATCTGCTGGAAGAGGGCCGGCTGTTGGAAATCAACCGGTCCAGCATCTACCAGCAGAGCCTGCGCCGATACTACAACAGGAAGGTCAGGCCGAGATCTTTCCAAGAGGGCGACCTTGTGCTCCGGCTGATCCAGCAAACAGCCGGCCAGCACAAGCTGTCGGCGCCTTGGGAAGGCCCCTTCATTATCAGCAAGGTGCTGGGAAACGACTCCTACTACCTAATCGATGCTCAGAAGCCCCGAGCACGCAAGAGGGACGACTCCGGCAAAGAGACGGAGCGCCCATGGAATGCAAACCTTCTCCAAAGATTTTACAGTTGATGCAGTATGTATCACGCTACCCTTTGTATTTAAGTACTAAGACTTCGGGCCCCCCGAGACGAGCTCAGGACTGCCCTTTTTTGTCATCTGTATGATAAGAATTATGCCTTAGAGTACATTACTATTTGATTATGCCGCTTGGCACCGGACTCGACTAGTCGGCCCGGGGACTCGCCGCCTCGTGCTATGAAATGCTTCCCGCAGTCAGACAAGTAGTGTGTGGCGCCTAAGCCGTCTCCTGTCAGAAGCCGCAGCTTGCAGAGCGACTGTTTGGTAGGCAGGAGTAAGGAAGAACGGGCGCCCACACGAAAAATGGCTAAGGACCCAAAGCACAAACATAGCTTAAGATGGCTTCCAGCCTCTCTCAAGCAAAGCCGACTCATGAGTAGTCGGCTTGCCGCTTTCTTCTAGCCTCTCCTAAGTGAAGCCGACTTGTAAATAGTCGGCTTGCCGCTTTCTATCCGACTTGTTAAAAAGACTCTAAAATGGCCAAGTACTTGCCTTCCCAAAGTAGCCAAACGTTTGATCCAGTGGCAGTCCGCAGAGCGGTTGTCCGGCTGGCAAGGCGGCGACTAAGGGAAGGCAGCAAAGGAAAAAGCCAAAAGAGCAATGAGCAAGGAAAGATAGAACTCGGATAAATATTTACATAACATAGGCCCTTGGCCGAATCTTCAAGTAGAAGTTCAAAATACACCCATCGGGTGGAATTGTTCGAGTTAACAAAGTTCTTCAAAGACTACTAAGGCAGATAAAATGAAGGCAAAGACGGCAGCCTAAGAGGCGGCATCCGGGTTCGGAGGGTCGGAGGAGATGGCAGTGTCAGGCGCCGAGGCGGCCGGCTGGGCAGTCTCGGCTTGATCGTCTTCGGCGGCAGCCGCCTTCTCTAGACGCGGCACGTTGCTGGAGGCGCGGTCGAGCTGAGGCTGGTCGCCCATTCCGTCTTCTGGCGCCTCCGTCTCACCTTCGTCCTCCGCCTCGCCTTCCTCCTCGGCACTGGAAGCAATCACCTCCGCCGAGTCCTCGTCATAATCCGGGTTCATCTTGAACCACTCCGGCAGCGCCTCCCTGCCGTCTTCAGCCCGATCGAGGACGAAGATGCTGGTGTCAGCATAATCGGTGATCTCCGCAGCACGAGCGACGAGGGCGTCTTCCACAGCTAATAGCTCCACCTGGGCCTCTGACCGGAACGCGGCCAGACGGTCCAGGTCTAGCCCTGGATACCACACCTTGACGAATTACAAGGCCCGGCGCGCTCCAGCCCGGGCCGAGGAACCCTTCCAAGCCTCAAGACGACCAGCTGCGACCTCCAGCCAGTCGGCAGTCCGACTGGCAGTGCGTAGAACCAGCATGTCCGGCCACAGGGCGGCAATGGCCTGGGCGCCGGCACGCTGAAGCCGGCGCAGCATCCGATGGGCCGGGCGCAGATGAGCCTCGATGCTCAGAAGCTGCTCGTCAAGGGTCCGGGGGGCGTTGGCAGCAATCTCCGCACCATCTGCCCTCCACGCCTCGCGAGTGGCCAGGGAAGAAGTCTGCCAAGACAAAAAAGAAGCAAGTCAAAATCAGGAGTCGCCCAACCCACGGTCGGCGGCACAAAGAAAGTTAAGAAACTCACCGTCGACGATGTCCTCAATCTCATGAAAGCCGGAAGTCAGCTGCGCCTCCTTGTCGGTCCAGGAGGAGCGCTCGCCCTCGAACTCGGCCAGGAGCGCAGCCTCTTTCTTCTCTGCCTCCTCCTGCGCCTTCTTGAGCAGCTCCTTCTGCTCCGCCAGCTGCGCGGCCAGCAGATCACGCTCTGCGGCAAGCTTTCCGCACTCCTTCCCCTTGGCGTGCAAGGCGGTGTTGGCCTCACCCAGCTGCTGCTGAAGAGTGGCGTTGGCCTCTGAAGAATAAAAAAGAAAGACATTAAGTCGTCAACAAGAAAGTCGCTGAGAAGATCCGGCCCGACTACGCAGCAGTCGGCCCGAATCTCGGGGAGTACAGCCTGCGGGTGCGCCAGCGCGCCCCCGCGAAGAAGGAGGACTCGCTCTGACTCTCTGACAAGTCGGCAGTCTGCTTGCTTAGCTCCTCAACATTGCGGTTGAAGGCAGTGACGCGGAGGTTGTGGTACTCCTGCAATAAGAATTTTTAGACGAAGATAAGTATCGGAACTCGCCAGAAGGAGTTCCGAGCCGCCTGCTCAGCAGCCGGCCTGAAATTCGGGGACTACACACAGTGGGTGCGCTGGCGCACCCCCACAGATAAGAACAAAGAAAAGCAAGTCAAAAATGAAGCTTACCCAGACGGCTACTCACGACGCCAGATGCGCCTTGGTACAGATCTGGATGGCGTCGCCTTCGGCTCGCAGCTTCGCTTGGACGTCCAAAAGCGCCTCGCTCAGCGGGCCCGTGCCGCCTCCTCGCACCCACCCAACGGGCGCGGCGCTCGTCGCCTCAGCGTATGGGATGGCCGAGCTGGCGGCGCCAGTCTCCAACGGGTGTGGCGCCGAAGTCGCCTTCTCGAGGCGGCGGCACACTAGCGAGGGGACTTGAAGGAGCAGCCTCGCCACAGACTCGTCCTCAGTCGGCGGGCACCGGTGGCCCTGCCGGCTGTTTACCTTGCGCACCCCCAGACGGTGGCGGAGGCGGCGGTGGCGGCACAATTGTGTCCGACATGGAGCCATCGCCGCTCTCCCTCTCCATGACGGGGTGCTCCCCGCCGGCTTCCCCAGTCTGCCCCGTGAACTCCGGGGGCGGCGGCGCGGAGTTCAGCGGAACGACAAGCAGCACCGACTGCCGGTGTGCGGCCTCCTCGGCTAGCCACCTTGACGCAATGGCGGCTTCGGCCTCGTCCAGCTTCCTCTGGTCGGAGGCAGCCGCCTTCTCAGCCTCCGCCTTCTCCAGACGGGCGGCTTCGTCCTCGTCGCGCTTCTCCCGCGCGTTGTGCTCCGTCGCCTCCCGAAGGTCGGCGGCGGGATCAATCTGCCGAGTACTGGCGGAAGTCTCTGCCGACCCCATGACGGAGGCGGCGGTGACCCTCTTGAAGGTGAGGGGAGCCCTGAGGCGAAGAAAACATGTAAAAGATTTGGACAAAAATCCACCAAGAGCAAAACAAGTCAAGAGCAGAGGCACTTACGCGGAGACCAGTGGCGGCTTTTTTACTTCCTTGCGGAAGCGGTTGGCCTTCGCGATCGCCTCCTCCCTCTGGGTCGCGGCGGCCGCCCCCTTGAGCTTCTTCGGCCGACCACCAAGAAAGCTCTGCCCGGCCCGGCGCCTCTTCGTGCCGCCTTGACCACCCAAGCCGGCGGCGGAACTCATGCTTGGCTGGCCGGCCCTTGATTGGTGGCGTGGGGCGGCTTCCCCCTCGGCATCATCATCAGGCCAGTCGGCAAAGGTGGCCGGCGGCCTGAAGCCTCCTCCTCCTCCTCCTTTGGCGTCGGCCTCCATCGCCGTGGCCCCCAAGTCCGGGTCGTTGATGTCGCTCTCCGCTCGATCGGGGACGAACTGGCGGGCCGAGCCCGCTGTGCCGGCCGCTGGATGAGGGGGTTCTGACTCAAGAAAACCAAAAAGATTAGAAGTCGGATTCGGCTGCAAAGAAGACAAAAGAAGAAGAAAGACGACTTACGATGGGCGGGGGGTTGGCGTGCGAGTATGGCTCCTTGCCGAATTGCCAAGTCGCCACGAGGTTACAGTTTGAGATATAGTTCACCATGTCCGCCACCTCCGCGTGGGGCATGTCCTTGGAGCAGAGCCGACTTGGATCCTGGTGGCCGCTCATCTGACAGATCAGATGAGGTCGGCCTTGAAGCGGGAGGACTTGGTGCACCATGAAGGCGGCCAGCAAGTCGGACCCGGTCAAGCCCTCCGACTGCGTCAGAACTCGGAGTCGCGCGACGGCGCCGGCACCAGCAGGAGTCAGCGTCTTGACCCGGTGGGACCAGTTGGGGAGCCTCCCAGCCGGTGCGCCGGCTTCGAAAGGCGGCAGGTTGACCCAGTCGCTGTCTGCAGCGACGTTCTTCACATACAAGTAAGAACGCTGCCACATCTTCATCGACTTGATCAGCAGGATGGCGGGGAACGGATTGTCGTCCACCGACCTCCTCATCGCGATGAAGGCGCCGCACTGGGCCGGCACAGCAATGACGTGCGTGCCGAGCTTTGACTGAAAGAACTCTCCCCATAGTTCGATTGTGGGGAAAACACCGAGGAAGCCTTCACACAAGGTGGCGAAGGCAGCTAGCAGCACCACCGTGTTCGGGGTGAGGTTGTGCGGCTGGAGCCCGTGGAACTCCAAGAAGGAGCGGAAGAAGCCACTCGCCGGCAGCCCCAGGCCGCGCATGAGGTGCGAGCGGAATACGACCCGCTCGCCCTCCTTCGGCGCCGGCGATATCTCCCTCTACAGCGCGGCACGGGCTCGCACTAGGCCCGTGCCGGGGAGGCGACGCGTCTTGCGGAGGAACTCGATGACGTCGTCGTCCACCTCGGAGCCGTCCCACACGCCGGAGCGCACGGCAGCAGGTGCGGTGGCGGAGGAAGAGCTCATCGTCGCAAGCGTGGCGTAGCTTGGTGCGGCAGCGGCGAGAGGAAGAAGAAGCAAGAAGGAAGCAAGGGGAGTAGGGGAGATTGGCACGCGTGCTTCACCGCTCCCTTCCTCCCGCCTACTTATAGGATCATAGGGTTGAGGAGCCGATGGGGCGGGCGTGGGATTAACTGCGCCCCGGCCCCCACGCCCCCCACGATTTACCACACGCAGTAACTACGTGCAGTTACGGCGTGGGAAACCCAACCGTCCGCACAACCGCAGCAAATCCGCTCGTGTGCCGAGGCACGGTAGTGGCGGGCCCCGCCTGAGAACCTGTCCCGTCGCGTGCGTGGGTGGGCAGACTGACCCTGCCATGTGGCGCCACGCGACGGACCCGCAATGGGCGGCTGCCCGAAAGCTTATCAGGCACGCCGCCTGGACCCCGCCGCGACATTCAAACCCTCTAAGAGGCGAGACGGCCTTCTGCGAGTCCGACTCCAGCCAGTCGGCCTGGAGGAAGACGGTGAGCAAGGCCGAGATTCCACCCCGGAGGGATGAAACTGTTGAGGCTCCCCGGCGCGTCTCCCGCGGCGCCTCACCAGCTTCGGGGACTACTATCGGAGTAATGGGCCACGGGTAGGCTAACCCGAGCCCCAGAACCTTTTGAAACATCAGGGCCGACTGCGCCCCTCAAGACCCCACGATGAAGAGCCACCTCCTGGGAGGCGGCAGCGACTGTCCCTCACAGCCAAGTCCCAGGGACGGCTTTGAGCTAAGCCGACTCTTGGCTGGCGACTTCGAGACGAGCCGACTCTTGGCTGGCGACTTCAAGATAAGACGACTATGGGAGTCAGCCCGTGACTCCAACCATCTCCTGACTTCGCCACGATGGCGGGGCGGGGTACGGTCATTGCGTGGCCGTCTCTACCCCGCCTACGAGGGGCTGGCATGGCTACAGTATGCCGTATCCCTGGAGATCTCCATCATGGCGCAGCACTGTTGCCATGCCTGCCCTGACATCAGCCACAGTGGGCAGCGCACTGTGCCCATGACGGCCTACCTGTATGGCCCGGAGACGGCGGGACCGCCCGTCAGCGGGACAACGGAAGACGGCGAGAGCGCTCCGAAGACGGACCCGTGGGAGTCGGCTCCCTGGAGTCGGCCGGTCTCTCCCACGGGTCTCGCACGCCATTAATCAGACAAGACGGGGAATGGCGACAGTGATCGTCTGCCAGACGGCGGCACTGTTGCCATGACCCCATGACCAAGCCAGCGTCATCACAAGCACCGCTACAGTACCAGGCCTGTCACCGGGGCCCGCCAGTCGGCGGGCCCCAGTAGTCAGCGGAGAAGACGGCGGCCTGAGAGACACACGGCTGGGACCCGCGCCCAGCCGGATTACCAATGTATCCTTGGGGGGGCAGGCCTATATAAGCCCCTCAGGGCACCCATGCAAGGGGGATAACTTCTCTAGTATTAGACCCGATCATATAGGAAGGAGGGAGCTAGCCTTGACCTCTCCTACCTCCAGAAAACATCTCTAGGAGCAACCTTGTATTCACTTTGCCATAGTGATCATGCGGAGACCCCGTAGAGCAGCAGTAGGGGTGTTATCTCCTCGGAGAGCCCTGAAGCTGGGTAAGATCCGCCGGCGTGCATGTCTTCGCCTCATCCCGCTTCCGAGCACCGGCGACGTTCTACTCGCTCCCACCATGATAAGCCATCATTTGGCATATGTCGTACCCAACCCCCGACACGTGGTACCCATATGAAATCTTGTTGTGCCGTGTAGTTTCCCATGCTTTGTATTCTTTCACTGCTGCTTTGTCTTGAACTGATATGATTTGAACTGTGTCTCTATTTTGATTTGGCAAGACAATGAAGTGACCATAGGACATAGATATATGTTTGTTTGATGCTTTTATTATGTACTAGTACTTGGCAATAGAAGACTTGGTAGTTTAATTCTGTCCACCTTACTAATGAACTGGTTCACCGAAATGAGTTTCATATACTAGTACATGCTAAACTTGTTATGTGTCTGCTTGTTTCTTCTATTAGAATGATGATAGAATATTGGGGAAGAGTGCCTTATTAAGCAATGGTAAAGGAAGTAATGTAGATAAGGTTCAGGATAGTAACACATCCTTGTTGGTCTCCAACAAAGCTGGTAAAACAGCTAAGGAAGACTATCTTGAAGACAACGAGACAACCCCAAAGTCCTGTCTTGGTTTAGTGTTCGAGTTCTGGCCACTACCACTTGCACAAGCAATTCAAACTCACTGTCTGAATCAGTTCGGTTTCTTGAGTCTCAACTACAAGCTGAAAGACATTGATCAGCTGTGCTGTGACAAGAAGCGGAAGGACTGCGGAAGTCCCTGGAGCATTCAGATGCATACTTTCTGGTGCAACAGCAAGCGTTGGAGGATTTTAGCACCAAACAAGACAAAGCTAATAAGCTTGCTAAGCTTATTGCCAGCATGGTAGATGCCCAGGATAACGTTTCTTGAGCTCTTCTAAAGTTATTTCAATTATCCTCTTGTTTTGCTGCCACGTTTATTTGCACTGGTGGCCAATTTTGATGGCTAGTGTATGTAATATGCTGCTTTGTTCCCTATATTTGCACTGGTGGCGAACTTTGATGCCTAGTGGATGTAATATGTGTAATAGCGGTAATAGGCTAGCGTTTATTGCTTGCTTATTTATTTCCTTATTGTCTTGTTTAGTTGTTTCCTTGTAGTCACTGCAGTTCTTTTTCTGTGTTTTTCTAGTGGCCACAATAGCCTATTTTTGGTAACTAGGCCAAAATAATCATGGCAACACACGGACCGTTGTAACCATGGGCCTCCTGCAGGCCGTATGTTCCATGGGCCTTCTACCAGCCGTAGGATCCATTGGCCTTCTATACGGGCTGTAGGATCCATTGGCCTTCTATACGGGCCTTCTACGGGCCTTAGGATTCATGGGCTTTCTATGGGCCGTAGGGTCCATGTGCCTTCTACAGGTTGTGCGATCCACTGGCCTTCTACGGGCCGTACGATCCACGGCCCTTGGGCCTTCTACGGGGCATATCATCATTTCGCCAATCATGGGCCGTACTGTTCGTGGACCATAACGGGCCGTTAATAGGCCGTATTTGATTACTCTATGAAAACAGCCCAACGGGTTTTTTTTGACATGAAAATGGCCCAACGTATTAACGGTCCACAAACGGGCCGACTACAATGCCGGGCTGAATTTGGCCCACAAGCAGAAAATGACAGTAACGGGCCATATGTAACCGAATGCTGCAAATGAGCCCAAGAACCAATGGGCCCTGAGAAGGCCGAAAGATAACTTGGGCTGGAAATGGCCCAATGGAATAACGGGCCATTAGTGGGTATAAAGTGATACACTGTTCTTTACGGGCCAGTTTCACAACGGGACATTAATGGGCCAAGAGTTACAAAGGGCCTCATATGGGCCAAAATAAATCATGGGCCACACATGGGCCGGAAGTTAAAATGGGCTGGAATCATATTGGACGGCCCAGATGACACTATTGGGCCTAATTCGGAGAGGTCGTAATGGGCCCTGGGTTAGCGGGCTGTAAATGGGCTATAGGCAAACAGGCTGTTAACAGGCTTTCCGTGGGCTGGCCCGCCACCTTTGACCAAGTCAAACGGGCCGGCCTTTTCACAGGAATGGGCCTCTGTTGGGTCGTGCCACGTGTCAATGTATCATAGGCACCTCCGATCCAATGAGTGGATGATATCTGTCCCAACGGTGAACCGACACGTGTTTCCTCCAGCCAATGATGATTTTACACGTGGAGAATCCCCATTGGTCGGGGCTGTTAACGGGTTATCGGATCCAAAACCGGACCCGATAGCTTAACGGCGTTCTGTTACGGTGGATGCCACATGTCGGTCACCCTTGACGAAAGCACTTCTATGACGCGCGATTTATCGTCATGGAAGTGGACACTTCCGTGATGATAATTTTGGTAATGTCATGGAACACTTCTACGACAGCACAGGTATGACTATCTTGATTCTGTCATAAAATCTTCATGGATGTACACGCATGACAAAAAATGCGACCTACTGTGACAAAAACATATCATCACGGAAGTGTTTTTTTGTAGTGTTGCCGCTACAGAAATTGATGAAGGTAATGATGTCAATATTTTAGATGAAGATCATGATCATAATATTACGGATGACATGAATAATTCCGTTCAGCCTGATATATTTTATCCTAGAAATTGGGATGGACTTGATCCGAAGAAGATTGATATCTTGCTGTAAAAGGGTCCTAAAAAGAAGATATTGAGTATGGTCCTTGTGACAAGTTGTCTAGAAGGTTTTCTGCATTATCATTTAGTAGAATTCTCTCAAATGGAGAAAAGTTTGACAGAGAGTGGCTTGTGTACAACAGAGGCCTCGATAAAGCATTGTTTTTGTTGCAAATTATTAAAAAGGGGGCATGTGAGAGGACAGCTAGCAAATGAGGGTTTAAGTGACTGGATTCATCTTGGGGCTAGACTAAAAGAGCATGAATCAAGTAGAGAGCATAGCACAAATATGACTGCATGGTATGACTTCCATCTCAGGATGCAGAAGAATAAAACAATTGATAAAGTTGCTCAGCGAGAACTTGAAAAGGAAAAGGAGCATTGGAGAAAAGTTTTGCTTGGGATTTTGTTGATTGTAAAATTTCTTGCAGAACATAATATAGCATTTTGTGGCACCAATAGCAAGTTGTACCAAGAGAGGAATGGGAATTTCCTAGGACTGATTGAAATGTTGGCTGAATTTGACCCAGTTATCAAAGAGCATGTTGAGCGCATCACCAATGAAAAAATTCGTGATCACTACCTTTGCCCTTCTATACAGAATAAGTTAATAAATATGCTCGCTACTACCATCAGGTCAAGAATCATTGAAAAGGTAAAGGAACCAAACTATTTCTCAGTTACTCCTGATTGTACTCCTGATGCAAGCCACCAAGAACAAATGTCATTGATAATTAGGTATGTAGATACATCTTCTGCTTCTGTTTGCAGCAAAGAATCTTTCTTAGGCTTTTTGGAGGTGAATGATACCACCGGGCAAGGTTTGTGTAATGTTCTAGAAGAGGGGTTGAATAATCTTAGCCTTGATGTGGACAATGTGAGAGGATAGGGTTATGATAATGGGTCAAATATGAAAGGAAACAATAAAGGGGTAGAAAAGAAATTTCTGGATAAGAATCCAAGGGCATTTTATTCAGCTTGTGGTTGTCATAGTCTAAATCTGGCACTATGCGATATGGAGAAGTCTTGCCGTAAAGCAACAGACTTCTTTGGAATTATACAATGCATGTATACGATATTTGCTAATTCAACCAAAAGATGGCAAATTCTCAAAGATAACTTAAAGAAGTTGACTGTCAAGTCATTGTCATCTACTCGTTGGGAGAGTCATGTTGAGAGTGTTAAGGCTATACGGATTCAAATGCCAGAAATAAGGGAGGCTTTACTACAAGTGGCTGAAACTGATAAGGATCCATGCGCAGATGATGCATTTATTGATTCACAATCTGCAGAGGAGTCATTTAGGGTCAAATATTTTCTACAAGTGGTCGATCAAGCTATAGTTTCACTTACCCGAAGGTTTGAGCAATACCAGGGGTATGAAAAAACTTTTGGTTTCTTATTTACTTCAGATAGGCTGCAATCTTTGGATGATAAGAGTTTGCTGGCTGCTTGTGTTAATCTTGAGGATGCACTTAAGAGTGGAGAACACAAAGACATTGATGGAGCTGAATTGTTTTACGAGTTAATTTTCATCCAGGATTTAGTTAAGAAATCTATGGGCCCCGTTGATATTCTTGAGATTCTGATGAAGCGCCCCTTCTATCCTAATGCTATTATTTCGTACAGGATTTTGTTAACCATTCCTGTAACTGTTGCAACTACGTAAAGGAGCTTCTCTAAACTCAAGTTATTGAAATCATATTTGCATTCAACTATGACATAATAAAGACTCAATGGTTTGGCGACAATAGCACTTGAAAATGATGTCTTCGAGAAGATTAATTATGAAGATGTAATTGATGATTTCATTTCAAGGAACATAAGACGGATGACACTTTTCAATAGAGAATGAGGTCAGTTTATTGGTTTTAGTATTTCACATTGATACTTCATAATATTCTAAGCATTGTATGAAATAATATAAATTTTAATTACATAATTAGGTGATTATGCTTGCGTAATTGTATATTTTTTAACATTTATGGCCCCATTTTCTTTTTGCACTGGGGCCCCGAATTCCTGGAGACGACCCTGGCTTTAAATAATAATGTTGAAGATCTAAAAGTGATTGATGTGACTCCTATTAAATGTTTGTTTTCCAATATGAATCTTGATAAAGATGGGACTAGAGATGAGTCAACTTTAGTTAAAAGGCGTCCCAAAGATTCGGAGTTTTTAGATCTAGATGCAAAAATTGATAAAAGTGGGATTGGAGAGGTCAAGACTTTAAGTAGCAATGAACCCACTCTTTTGGATTTCAAGGAATTTAATTATGATAATTGTTCTTTAATAGATTGTATTTCCTTGTTGCAATCCGTGTTAAATTCCGCTCATTCTTATAATCAAAACAAAGCTTTTACTAAACATATCGTTGATGCTATGATGCAATCTTTTGAAGAAAAGCTTGAATTAGAAGTTTCTATCCCTAGAAAACTTTATGATGAGTGGGAACCTACTATTAAGATTAAGATTAGAAATTATGAATGCTATGCTTTGTGTGATTTGGTTGCTAGTGTTTCCACGATTCCAAAAACTTTGTGTGATGTGTTAGGTTTCCGTGAATTTGATTATTGTTCTTTAAATTTTCATCTTGCGGATTCCACTATTAAGAAACCTATGGGAAGGATTAATGATGTTCTTATTGTTGCAAATAGGAACTATGTGCCCATAGATTTCATTGTTCTTGATATAGATTGCAATCCTGCATGTCCTATTATTCTTGGTAGACCTTTCCTTAGAACGATTAGTGCAATTATTAATATGAAAGAAGGAAACATTAGATTCCAATTTCTATTAAGGAAAGGAATGGAACACTTTCCTAGGAACAAAATTAAATTGCCTTATGAATCTATTATGAGAGCCACTTATGGATTGCATACCAAAGATGACAATACCTAGATCTATTCGTGTTTTTATGCCTAGCTATAAGGGCATTAAATGATAGTGCTTTTTGGGAGGCAACCCAATTTTATTTTTGTTCTTTGCTTTTTGTTCCTGTTTAGTAGTAAATAATTCATCTAGCCTCTTGTTAGATGTGGTTTTATGTTTTAATTAGTGTTTGTGCCAAGTGGAACCTTTAGGATAGCTTACTGTGATAGTTGTGTTGATCCTATTGAAAATCAGAAACTTTTGCGCTTAGTAAATTAGTTTTGAAAATTCACAGAAACGTGCTTTTAACCTCATTCTTTGTATATGGATTGGTAGACAAATTGCTCAGATTTTCCAAATTTGGATGGATTTTTGGAGTTACAGAAGTATTCGGGAGTTATAGATTACTATAGACTGTTCTATTTTGGACAGATTCTATTTTTCTCATGTTGTTTGCTTATTTTGATGAACCTATGGGTAGTATCGGGGGGTATGAACCATATAGAAGTTAGAATATAGTAGGTTTAACCAATATAAATAAAGAATGGGTTCATTATAGTACCTTAAAGTAGTGGTTTGCTTTCTTGCACTAACGAAGCTCATGAGATTTTCTGTTGTGAAGTTTTCAAGTTTTGGGCATGCCCCCTACCTCGTGGGCACCTCGGGGGTCCTCTGACCTAGCTCATTCGCCTATATATACCCTTATACCCTAAAAACATCCAGGAGAGCGATGAAACCACTTTTCCACCGCCGCAACCTTCTGTAGCCATGAGATCCCATCTAGGGGCCTTTTCCCGCGTCCTGTCGGAGGGGGATTCGATCACGGAGGGCTTCTTCATAAACACCATTGCCTCTCTGATGATGCATGAGTAGTTTACCATAGACCTACGGGTCCATAGCTAGTAGCTAGATGGCTTCTTCTCTCTCTTTGATTCTTAATACCATGTTCTCCTCGATGTTCTTGGAGATCTATTCGATGTAATGTTCTTTTGTGGTGTGTTTGCCGAGATCTGATGAATTGTGGATTTATGATCAGATTATCTATGAATATTATTTGGTTGTGATGTGTTCTCTATGGATATTAAATGACAAACGGCCACTAAATAGCGCATACCTATTCGAAGAAGAAAAAAAGAGAACATGATATAATCTGGACCGTTAAAGAGAGATCGGGCAGTTGAGAATTGGTCACCGGATAGACAGGGGCTGGGCAGACACCGGACTTGGAGAAGAGGACCTCGGCAGCTCGGACCTCAACGACGGCAACGGCTACAAGGAATATCTGGTGATGGCGAACCGACCAGAGGAAGAGGCGCACGACGGCAGGGAGGTTGGAGGCTTCCGGGGCGATAGGGATGGCCTCCGCGGGTTGCAGTTCTCCAACTATGGCGGGGCGGTATCGGAGAACTCCGGCGGAATCTCGGACCTCATTTTATAGCTGCTCTGAGAAAACTAGTGATTTAGGCGTCGAGGAACATCAGTACAGAGGTAACAACACTGAAGATGGGGATCTTAACCTCCTGGTGGCGACGGAACGTACCGGCGGAAGAGCTTCTGGATGGTGGAACTCCGGCGAGACCGGGGCGACTCTATAGGGCACGGGAGACGGCGATTTTGGCAAAATCGGACGAGAAGAAGTTGGGGAATATTTATACAGAATCAAGGCTAGGTGAGGGACATTAGATCGATCGAAATCAATGGGGATTTGGATCGGGAAAAGACTCCTGGACGAACACGGGTGGATGATACGTCCCCGTCGTATCTATAATTTTTTATTGTTCCATGCCAATATTATTCAACTTTCATATACTTTTGGCAACTTTTTATACTATTTTTGGTACTAACATATTGATCTAGTGCCCAGTGCCAGTTCCTATTTGTTGCATGTTTTATGTTTCGCAGAAACCCCATATCAAACGGAGTCCAAACGGGATAAAAACGGACGGAGAATATTTTTGGAATATTTATGATTTTCTGGAAGAAAAATCAACGCGAGACGGTGCCCGAGGGGGCCACGAGGCAGGAGGCGCGCCCCTAACCCTCGTGGGCACCCCGTAAGGCAGTTACTGCTCTTCTTTGGCCACAAGAAAGCTAATTTTCGGAGAAAAATCTTGGTGAAGGTTTCAATCCAATCGGAGTTACGGATCACCGGATATATAAGAAACGGTGAAAGGGAAGAAGAGGGGAACGCAAAAACAGAGAGAGACAGAGAGACATATCCAATCTCGGAGGGGCTCTCGCCCCTCCCACGCTATGGATACCATGGACCAGAGGGCAAACCCTTCTCCCATCTAGGGAGAAGGTCAAGGAAGAAGAAGAAGAAGAAGAAGGGGGTCTCTCTCCCCCTCGCTTTCGGTGGCGCCGGAACGCCTCTGGGGGCCATCATCATCACCGCTATCTACACGAACACCTCCGCCATCTTCACCAACATCTCGATCACCTTCCCCCATCTATATTAAGAGGTCCACTCTCCCGCAACCCTTTGTACCCTCTACTTGAACATGGTGCATTATGCTTCATATTATTATTCAATGATGTGTTGCCATCCTATGAAGTCTGAGTAGATTTTCGTTGTCCTATCGGTGATTGGTGAATTGCTATGATTGGTTTAATTTTCTTGTGGTTATGTTGCTGTCCTATGGTGCTCTCTGTGTGGCGCAAGCGTGAGGGATTCCCGCTGTAGGGTGTTGCAATACGTTCATGATTCGCTTATAGTGGGTTGCTTGAGGGACAAAAGCATAAACCCGAGTAAGGGGGTTGTGGTGTATGGGATAAAGGGGACTTTATGCTTTAATGGTATGGTTGGGTTTTACCTTAATGATCTTTAGTAGTTGCAGATGCTTGCTAGAGGTCCAATCATAAGTGCATATGATCCAAGAATAGAAAGTATGTTAGCTTATGCCTCTCCCACATAAAACTTTCTATCGGTCTAGTAAAGTAGTCAATTGCTTAGGGACAATTTCACGACTCCTATCACCACTTTTCCACACTCGCTATATTTAATTTATTGCTTCTTTATCTAAACAGCCCCTAGTTTATAATTACGTGCTCTTTATATTCTTGCAAACCTATCCAACAACACCTACAAAGTCCTTCTAGTTTCATACTTGTTCTAGGTAAAGCGAACGTCAAGCGTGCGTAGAGTTGTATTGGTGGTCGATAGAACTTGAGGGAATATTTGTTCTACCTTTAGCTCCTCGTTGGGTTCGACACTCTTACTTATCGAAAGAGGCTACAATTGATCCCCTATACTTGTGGGTTATCAAGACCTTTTTCTGGTGCCGTTGTCGGGGAGTCATAGCGTGGGGTGATATTCTCATGTGTGCTTGTTTTCTTCATCACTAAGTAATTTTTGTTTGCTGTTCTAAGTTGTTCTCTATTTTTATTTATGGATATGGAACACGAAACACCAAAAAAATTAGGTGTACTTGCTACTCATGGAGATGGGGAACCTCCTAAAACCCTCGATGCTCATTATGTGAAAGATATTATGTACTACTTTGATAATCCTGAGAAAACCCCATTCAATTATGTTATGGGAGACATGTTGGATCAACGTGAATACTTTAGGGATTATCGCTCGATACAAAAAGGGAAACTATTATGGGATCAAATTTATATGTTGCATTGGTATGCTCGACAACTATGCTTGAGATATGATTATACTTGTTGCTCTAGGATGAAGGCTCCACACCTTCCCTTTTCATGCAAATTTAATGATAATAGAACCTTGGCTTCTTATGCTAATGGTATATATGATTACTATGATGTGGAACAAATAGAAGAATTCATTGCTTTTATGGGTGCTTATGAGATTGAATCTTTGTTTAAAGAGTGTGAAAATCTTGATGATGTTGTTTATAGATCTGAAAATTTTGCTATACTTAAATAATGTTATGAGAATTATGAATACAATTCCGATATTTATGCATTTATTGATAAAGTCTCCGCTGTCCAAGAAGAGACTAATATTTTGCAGGAGTCTATGGAAGAACAAATTAATGAAACTGTGAGCTCATTGGATGAAAAAGATGATGAGGAGAGCGAAGAACAAAAGGAGGAAGAGCGGATTAGCTACCCATGCCCACCTTCTAATGAGAGTAACTCTTCAACTCATACATTGTTTAATTTCCCTTCATGTTTACCAAAGGATGATTGTTATGATGATTGTTATGATGCCGTTGATTATCTTGAAATACCCCTTTTTGATGATGCTTGCTATGATTGTGGCCTAGATGCCAATATGAATTATGCTTATGGAGATGAACTTGCTATAGTTCCTTATGTTAAACATGAAATTGTTGCTATTGCACCCACGCATGATAGTCCTATTATCTTTTTGAATTCTCCCTACTACACTATATCGGAGTAGTTTGCCCTTATTAAGGATTATATTGATGGGTTGCATTTTACTACTACACATGATGATTTTGATAGATATGATATTCATGTGCTTTCTGCTCCTACTTAAAATTATTATGAGAGAGGAACTATATCCCCACCTCTCTATGTTTCCTATACGATGAAATTGCAAGAAACTGTTTATACTATGCATTGGCCTTTACTATGTGTGCATGAATTGTTCTTTTATGGCATGCCGATGCATAGGAAGAGAGTTAGACTTCGTCATTACATGGTATATGTCACTTTGTGCTCATACTAAATCACAAATCATTGTGAATTAAAATTGGCTTTGATATACCTTGGGATCCGGGTGGATCCATTACTTGAGCACTATATGCCTAGCTTAATGGCTTTAAAAAAAGCGCTGCCAGGGAGACAACCCGGAAGTTTTTGAGAGTCTTTTATTTCTGTTGAGTTCTTTCATATAGTTTTAAAAAATAAAAATAAAGAGGGGAACCCAAATTTTTTCAAAAAGGAAAGTGAAAGTGAGAAAGACAAGCATTGTTGAAGTGGGGCAGCTCCTTGAACTTTGTTCATGCTCATGGAAACTTTGTGAATCTTGATTACAGAAACTTTTCAACAAAAATAATTATCCCCTTGTACAATTCCATTGTATTATAAACATAATGTGCCAAGGTTTGCCTTTAGGATGTTTACAATGCTTGTTGGTTTGTACGGTGCAGGACAGAAACTTTGGCTCTAGTGCGCGATTTTACATTCTTTACTGGAACATCAAACGGTTCTGAAACTTTTTGCACTGTCTTGCTGTAAAAAATGTTTATTTTTCCTAATTGTGGTAGAATTTGTGGGGTACCAGAAGCATGGTGAATGTTCACATTGCTACAGACTATTTTGTTTTTGACAGATTCTGTTTTTGATGCATAGTTTGCTTGTTTTGATGAAACTATCAATTTCTATCAGTGGATTAAGCCATGGAAAATTTATATTACAGTAGACACAATGCAAAAACAAAATATTAATTGTTTTGCAACAGTACTTAGAGTAGTGATTTGCTTTATTATACTAACGGATCTTACCAAGTTCTCTATTGAAGTTTTGTGTGGGTGAAATGTTCGATGATCGAGAAGGTCTCGATATGAGGAAAAGGAGGAGAGGCAAGAGCTAAAGATTGGGGATGCCCAAGGCAAACCAAGTAAATATTCAAGTAGACTCAAGCATCTAAGCTTGGGGATGCCCCAGAAGGCATCCCCTCTTTCTTCAACAAGTATCGGTATGTTTTCGGATTCGTTTCGTTCATGTGATATGTGCAAATCTTGGAGCATCTTTTGCGTTTAGTTTTCACTTTTCTTTGATGCACCATGCTGGTATGAGATATTTCTTGGTTGATTTATAGAATTCTCATTGCACTTCACTTGTATCTTTTGAGTATGGCTTTATAGAATGCTTAATGTGCTTCACTTATATCATTTGAAGTTTGGATTGCCTGTTTCTCTTCACATAGAAAACCGCCATTTGTAGAATGCTCTTTTGCTTCACTTATATTTGTTAGAGCATGGGCACATCTTTTGTAGAAAGAATTAAACTCTCTTGCTTCACTTATATCTATTTAGAGAGCTGACAGGAATTGGTCATTCACATGGTTAGTCATAAAATCCTACATAAGACTTGTAGATCACTGAATATGATATGTTTAATTCCTTGCAATAGTTTTGCGATATAGAGATGATAATATGTGGGAGGTTCTAGTAAATGGTTGTGTTTAGTAAGGATATTGGTGTTAAGGTTTGTGATTCCCGAAGCATGCATGTATGGTCTCCTAACTATGTAACCACATTGGTGCGCATTGTATTTTGATTGTTTATCTTTGCGTGAAGGTCGGGGGCGCGCGATGGTTAACTCCTACCAACCTCCCCCCTAGGGGCATGCGTAGTAATACTTTGCTTTGAGGGCTAATAAACTTTTGCAATAAGTATATGAGTTCTTTATGACTAATGTGAGTCCATGGATTATACGCACTCTCACCCTTCCATCATTGCTAGCCTCTTCGGTACCATGCATTGCCCTTTCTCACCTCGAGAGTTGGTGCAAACTTCGCCGGTGCATCCAAACCCGGTGATACGATAAGCTCTATCACACATAAGCCTCCTTATATCGTCCTCAAAACAGCCACCATACCTACCTATCATGGCATTTCCATAGCCATTCCGAGATATATTGCCATGCAACTCCCATCATCATCATATACATGACTTGAGCATTCATTGTCATATTGCTTTGCATGATCGTAAGACAGCTAGCATGATGTTTTCATGGCTTGTCCATTTTTTGATATCTTTGCTATGCTAGATCATTGCACATCCCAGTACACTGCCGGAGGCATTCATATAGAGTCATATCTTTGTTCTAGATATCGAGTTGTAGTATTGAGTTGTAAGTAAATAAAAGTGTGATGATCATCATTATTAGAGCATTGCCCCAGTGAGGAAAGGATGATGGAGACTATGATTCCCCCTCAAGTCGGGATGAGACTCCTGACTTTATGAAAAATAAAAGAGGACAAAGAAGCCCAAGTAAAAAAGAGGCCAAAGAAGCCCACGAAAAAATAAAAAAAATGAGAGAAAAGAGAGAAGGGGCAATGTTACTATCCTTTTACCACACATGTGCTTCAGAGAAGCACCATGTTCTACATATAGATAGTCTCTTGAGTTATCACTTTCATATACTAGTTAACTAGTGGGAATTCTCATTATAGAACTTGGCTTGTATATTCCGATGATAGGCTTCCTCAAATGCCTGAGGTCTTCATGAGCAAGCAAGTTGGATGCACACCCACTTAGTTTCAGTTTGAGCTTTCATACACTTATAGCTCTAGTGCATCTGTTACATGGCAATCCTTACTCCTCGCATTGACATCAATTGATGGGCATCTCAATAGCCCATTGATTAGCCGCATCGATGTGAGACTTTATCCCTTTTTTGTCTTCTCCACACAACCTCCACTATCATACTCTATTCCACCTATAGTGCTATATCCATGGCTTGCGCTCATGTATTGCGTGAGGGTTGAAAAGGCTGAAGCGCGTTAAAAAGTATGAACCAATTGATTGGCTGACACCGGGGTGAGCATGAGGGGTACCTTGTGTTAAGAAAAGGGAGCATACAAGACTATATGATTATGTAGGGGAACCAATTGATTGCTTGTTGGGATGCCCAAAGTATTATTGTTTTTATGTCAAATGATAGACTGTTTCCTTGAATCACTCGTGTCTTAATATTCATGCCATGATTAGATTACATGATCAAGATTATGCTAGGTAGCATTCCACATCAAAAATTATCTTTTTTTATCATTTACCTACTCGAAAACCAGCAGGAATTAAGTTTGGGGATGCTGATACATCTCCGTCGTATCTATAATTTTTTATTGTTCCATGCCAATATTATTCAACTTTCATATACTTTTGACAACTTTTTATACTATTTTTGGGACTAACATATTGATCCAGTGCCAGTTCCTGTTTGTTGCATGTTTTATGTTTCGCAGAAACCCCATATCAAACGGAGTCCAAACGGGATAAAAACGGACAGAGAATATTTTTGGAATATTTATGATTTTCTAGAAGAAATATCAACACGAGACGGTGCCCAAGGGGGCCACGAGGCAGGGGGCGCTCCCCTGACCCTCGTGGGAACCCCCTAAGGCGGTTACTGATCTTCTTTGGCTGCAAGAAAGCTAATTTTTGGAGAAAAATCTTGGCAAAGGTTTCAATCCAATCGGAGTTACGGATCTCCGGATATATAAGAAATTGTGAAAGGGCAGAAGAGGGGAACGCAGAAACAGAGAGAGACAGAGAGACAGATCCAATCTCGGAGGGGCTCTCGCCCCTACCACGCCATGGAGGCCATGGACCAGAGGGGAAACCCTTCTACCATATAGGGAGAAGGTAAAGGAAGAAGAAGAAGAAGAAGAAGAAGAAGGGGGATCTCTCCCCCCCTTGCTTCTGATGGCGCCGGAACACCATCGGGGGCCATCATCATCACTGCGATCTACACCAACACCTCCGCCATCTTCACCAACATCTCCATCACCTTCCCCCATCTATATTCAGCGGTCCACTCTCCCGCAACCCGATGTACCCTCTACTTGAACATGGTGCTTTATGCTTCATATTATTATCCAATGATGTGTTGCCATCCTATGATGTCTGAGTAGATTTTCGTTGTCCTATCAATGATTGATGAATTGCTATGATTGGTTTAATTTGCTTGTGGTTATGTTGCTGTCCTATGGTGCTCTCCGTGTCGCACAAGCATGAGGGATTCCCGCTGTATAGTGTTGCAATACGTTCATGATTCTCTTATAGTGGGTTGCTTGAGTGACGAAGCATAAACCCGAGTAAGGGGGTTGTGGCGTATGGGATAAAGGGGACTTGATGCTTTAATGCTATGGTTGGGTTTTACCTTAATGATATTTAGTAGTTGAGGATGCTTGCTAGAGTTCCAATCATAAGTGCATATGATCCAAGAAGAGAAAGTATGTTAGCTTATGCCTCTCCCACATAAAACTTGCTATCGGTCTAGTAAATTAGTCAATTGCTTAGGGACAATTTCACAACTCCTATCACCACTTTTCCACACTCACTATATTTACTTTGTTGCTTCTTTATCTAAACAGCCCCTAGTTTATGTTTACGTGCTCTTTATATTCTTGCAAACCTATTCAACAACACCTACAAAGTCCTTCTAGTTTCATACTTGTTCTAGGTAAAGCATGCGTAGAGTTGTATCGGTGGTCGGTAGAACTTGAGGAAATATTTGTTCTACCTTTAGCTCCTCGTTGGGTTTGACACTCTAACTTATCGAAAGAGGCTACAATTGATCCCCTATACTTGTGGGTTATCAGTGGAGGAACGGGATGACAAGTCGGTCAGGATGGTCAGGGGCAGAGAAAAACAACCGGTGGGGTGGGCTGCTCGCTGGGCTTCAGCCTGCTAGGTGCTGCTGCACTGCTCCAGCTCAGTGTGCGATGAATAGAAATGGGTTGTGCTCAGAGCACAGATGAATAGTAAACTCTAGTAAAATATAATATTGTGCAGGAGGTGTAATTGGAGAAAACAAAATACCAAAAGACTTCCTAAAAATACCGCAACACACAGTAAAATATTATATCTATGCTAGAAAACAGTGAACATTTTTAAAACACAAATGCACTTTTCTAAAAAAAATGCAATAGGAGCAAATAAGAACATGCAAACAATCTCAAAATAATTTTAAATAATATTCTAAACCTTCCTCAACTATACTTAACAGGGAAGAAGTCATGTTTTTCTTCTCTCAATATTTTTCCTTGAGTTGAAAAGGATTTGTACATTTGCAAAATAAAATTATGAGTCAAATGAATATCCGAGAAAGTCCTTTTATCCCCGCTCGTTAGAATACCACATAGACTCCGAAAAATTCAGATATGCATAGAAATCAGGATGCAACAGAATGATCCTATTAACATTCCAAATCTAAAAATTTGGGATGTTGCACAGCAAGGCACGTATTGTATTGTTGCCATCGAGGATAAAAAGATGGGGTTTTCATCATATTGCTGGAGTTAATTCCTCTACATCATGTCATCTTACTTAATGCGTTACTATGTTCTTTATGAACTTAATACTCTAGATGAAGGCTGGAGTTGGTCGATGTGTGGAATAAGAGTAGTAGATGCAGAATCATTTTGGTCTACTTGACACGGACGTGATGCCTATGTTCATGATCATTGCCTTAGATATCGTCATAACTTTGCGCTTTTCTATCAATTGCTCGGCAGTAATTTGTTCACCCACCATAATATTTGCTATCTTGAGAGAAGACACTAGAGAAACCTATGGCCCCCGGGTCTCTTTTCCATCATATAAGTTCTCTTTTACATCTTACTAGTTTCCGATCTACTATTTTGCAATTTTTACTTTCCGATCTATAAACCAAAAATACCAAAATTATTTACTTTACCGTTTATCTATCTCTATCAGATCTCACTTTTGCAAGTGATCGTGAAGGGATTGACAACCCCTTTATCGCGTTGGGTGCAAGTTGTTGATTGTTTGTGCAGGTATTCGGTGACTTGTGCATTGTCTCCTACTAGATTGATACCTTGTTTCTCAAACTGAGGGAAATACTTACACTACTTTGCTGCATCACCCTTTCCTCTTCAAGGGAAAATCCAATGCAAGCTCAAGAGGTAGCACTATGCTAGGCACGTGTGGTAGACGAACAGACTCTGTATTCGGATTCGTCTTGAAATTCTGATTAACTTTCGTGTTCAAAGTATTTTTATCGGAGTTACAGTTTATTTTATATCAATTTTCAAAGTTTTATAAGATTTTTTCGAAATTACTAGAATTATTTTAATTTGAAAGTATATTAATTATTAAATGCATAGATACACAAAAGTGTAGCCAGACTTATGCACAAGTGGCTGATTGGTGGGGCCAGAGGGCTGACTCAGCAGTCAACTGTTGACCAGTTGACTAGTCAACAGGGTCAACAAGGACCCACCTGTCATAGACTAGGACTAGCCCAGTCAGCATTTTGACAGGTCAATGGGACCAGGGGGACCCATATGTCATACCCTGTTGTTTTTACAATGTTTAAACTAAGTTTATTTAGATGTGTGTCCAGGCTACCAGTTTCTGTTCTAATTATTAGTTTTATTTTAAACCGAGGCTTAATTAGGCGGTGGGGCCCGAACGTTAGTGGCACAACAGAGTAATTAGCGGCGAATTAAACCGGGCGAGTCCACACGTCAGTGGGTCAACCGCTAGTTTAAACGTGCGAGCGCGCGCCCGTGCCTGCCGACAAGTATAGAGGATGGCGGCGCAGCTCATGAGCTCACTGGAAGTCGTGCATAGGGCATCGTTTCGCGTGCGCTTGGGTACAACAGGACTAGCGCGACGAGGCTTGTCAAGTGGTGGTGGCGGTTTGTCCCGCGGTGGCCGGAATCAAGGCCGGCTTCGAGGTGAGGCGATGGGCATTCCAAACGAGCTTGGATCCAATGGCCAGAGGGGCAAACGATGGGGGGGAAAGAGGTAAAGGATGGGGGCGCTCACTTCGAGCGGCACGGGAGGTCCGCGAGCTTGAGGGAGGCCGTGGAGGGTCGGAGAGGTGGCCAATGAGGCGGGGGCCGTTGATGACGAAGCAGTCGGGCAGGGCGACCAACATCGGCGGGGCACACGTAGGAGCAGTGGTGAGCTTCGGCGGGGCATGGCGATGACGGCGGCGGCCGGTGATGTTGCAGGCGCGACACGAGGTTGGTCGGAGGCGCGGTAGCCGTTGTGCAAGAATTGTCCGAGAAGGTGAGGACAGCGCCTGCTGCTTGCTGCTTGGTGGAGGTCCAGGGCGACGGGGTGGATCAGGAGCGAACGGATGGAGGAGAGGCTGCGAGGGGGGTCGGGCATGAGGCGCCTCGCCTATGGTCTTGGTGTGCGGTGGCGCGAGGGGGAAGGTGAGGGATCGAGCGAGAGGAGTGCGGGGAATTGAGGGAGTGGGCTGTAGCGGGCAGTTAGGTTAGGGTTGGGGGGTAAGTAGGCCCCAGACTGGGCCGAACGGTTGGCTAGCTGGCCTTGATACGTCCATTTTGCATCATGCTTTGATATCAATATTTACTGCATTATGGGTTGTTACTACACATTATGTCACAATACTTATGCATTTTCTCTCTTATTTTACAAGGTTTACATGAACAGGGAGAATGCCGGCAGCTGGAATTCTGGGCTGGTAAAGGAGCAAATATTAGAGACCTATTCTGCACAACTCCAAAAGTCCTGAAACTCCATGAAAGTCAGTTTTGGAATATATTAAAAATATTGGGCGAAGAAAGCACCAGAGAGGGGCCACCCACCGTCCACGAGGGTGGAGGGCGCTCCCTACCCCCCGGGCGTGCCTCCTGCCTCGTGGGCCACCTGGCAGGACCCCGATTCCCATCTTCTGCTATATGGTGTCTTTTGCCCTAGAAAAAATCATAAGGAAGCCTCTGGATGAAGCGTTGCTGTCTCGAGGCGGAACCTTGGTGGAACCAATCTAGGGCTCCGGCGGAGCTATTCTGCCGGGGAAACATCCCTCCGGGAGGGGGAAATGGTCGCCTTCGTCATCACCATTGATCCTCTCATCGAGAGGGAGTCAATTTCCATCAACATCATCACCAGCACCATCTCCTCTCAAACCCTAGTTCATCTCTTGTATCCGATCTTTGTCTCAATACCTCAGATTGGTACCTGTGGGTTGCTAATAGTGTTGATTACTCCTTGTAGTTGATGCTAGTTGGTTTATTCGGTGGAAGATCACATTTTCAAATCCTTTATGCATATTAATACCCCTCTGATTATGAACATGAATATGATTTGTGAGTATTTACGTTTGTTCCTGAGGACATGGGAGAATTCTTGTTATAAGTAATCATGTGAATTTGATATTCGTTCGATATTTTGATGAGATGTATGTTGTCTCTCCTCTAGTGGTGTTATGTGAAAGTCGACTACATGACACTTCACCATTGTTTGGGCCTAGGGGAAGGCATTGGGAAGTAATAAGTAGATGATGGGTTGCTAGAGTTACAGAATCTTAAACCCTAGTTTATGTGTTGCTTCGTAAGGGGCTGATTTGGATCCATATGTTTCATGCTATGGTTAGGTTTACCTTAATTCTTCTTTCATACTTGTGGATGCTTGCGAGGGAGGTTAATAATAAGTGGGATGCTTGTACAAGGAAGGGCAGTACCCAAGCACCGGTCCATACACATATCAAATTATTAAAGTAACGAACGTGAATCATATGAGCATGATGAAAACTAGCTTGACGATATTTCCCATGTGTCCTCAGGAGAGCTTTGTTTATATAAGAGTTTGTCTAGGCTTGTGCTTTGCTAAAAAAAGGATTGGGCCACCTTTCTGCACCTTGTTACTTTTGTTACTTGTTACCCGTTACAGATTACCTTATCACAAAACTATCTGTTACCGATAATTTCAGTGCTTACAGAGAATACCTTACTGAAAACCGCATGTCATTTCCTTTTGCTCCTCGTTGGGTTCAAAACTCTTACTTATCGAAAGGACTATGATAGATCCCCTATACTTGTGGGTCATCAAGACTCTTTTCTGTCACCGTTGTCGGGGAATGAAGCGCCTTTGGTAGGTTGAATTTGGTAAGGAAACATTTATATAGTGTGCTGAAATTTACTGTCACTTGTTACTATGGAAAATAATCCTTTGAGGGGCTTGTTCGGGCTATCTTCACCCCGACCAGAAGAGCTAAGAGTTGCTCCTCAACCTACTGAACCTACTGAAAATGTTTACTTTGAAATTCCTTCGGGTATGATAGAGAAACTGCTAGCTAATCCTTTTACAGGAGATGGAACATTACATCCCGATATGCACCTAATATATGTGGATGAAGTTTGTGTATTATTTAAGCTTGCAAGTATGCCCGAGGATGTTATAAGAAGAAGGTATTTCCTTTATAATTGAGGGGAAAGGCATTGACATGGTTTAGGCTATGTGATGATATTGGGTCATGGAACTACAACCAACTGAAATTGGAATTTCATCAGAAGTTTTATCCTATGCATCTGGTTCATCGTGATCGTAATTATATATATAATTTTTAGCCTTGCGAAGGAGAAAGTATCGCTCAAGCTTGGGGGAGGCTTAAGTCAATGTTATATTCATTCCCCAATCATGATCTCTCAAGAGAAATTATTATTCAAAATGTTGATGCTCGGATTTCTCTCAATAATCGCTCCATGCTCGATACTTCTTGTACTGGTTCTTTTATGATGAAGACTACTGAATTCATATGGGATTTATTGGAAAGAATTAAACACAACTCTGAAGATTGGGAACTCGATGAAGGTAAGGAGTCAGGTATAACACCTAAGTTTGATTGTGTTAAATCCTTTATGGATACCGGTGCTTTTCGTGAATTTAGCACTAAATATGGACTTGACTCTAAGATAGTAGCTTCTTTCTGTGAACCATTTGCTACTCATGTTGATCTCCCTAAGGATAAGTGATTTAAATATCATCCTCCCATTGAAGTGAAAGTAGTAGGACATATTAAAGTTGAAGAAAAGACTATCACTTATAATGTTGATCCTATTGTTCCTGCTGCTTATATTGAGAAACCACCTTTCCCTGTTAGAATAAAGGATCATGCTAAAGCTTCAACTATGGTTTGTAAGAGTAATGCTAGAACACCTACACCCTCTGAGCAAATTAAAGTTGAACCTAGTATTGTTATGGTTAAAGATCTCTTGGTCGATAATATTGACGGGCATGTTAATTACTTCTGTGATGAAGCTGCTAGAATTGCTAGACCGGATACTAAAAATAAACATAGAACTGTTGTTGGCATGCCTGTTGTTTCTGTTAAAATAGGAGATCATTGTTATCATGGCTTATATTATATGGGTGCTAGTGCGAGTGCAATACCTCATTCCTTATACGAAGAGATTATGCATGATATCGCACCTGCTGAAATAGAAGGTATTGATGGTACTATTAAGCTTGCCAATAGAGATACTATTTCACCAATTGGGATTGTTAGAGATGTTGAAGTCTTGTGTGGGAAAATTAAATATCCTACTAATTTTATTGTTCTTGGTTCCCATCAAGATGACTTTTGTCCCATTATATTTGGTAGACCCTTCTTGAATACTGTTAATGCTAAGATAGACTACGAAAAGGATATTGTTACTGTTGGTTTAGGGGATATGTCTCATGATTTTAATTTTGCTAAATTTCGTAGACAACCCCATGATAAATAATTGCCTAGTAAAGATGAAATTATTGGTCTTAATTCTATTGTCGTGCCTCCTAATGATCCTTTAGAACAATATTTGCTAGTCCATGAAAATGATATGTTTATGAATGAAACAAGGGAAATATATGAAGTATTCTTTAAACAGGGACCTATTTTGAAACACAACTTGCCCGTTGAAATCTTAGGGAATCCTCCTCCACCCAAGGGAGATCCCGTGTTTGAGCTTAAACAATTGCCTGATACTCTTAAATATGCTTATCTTGATGAAAAGAAGATATATCCTATTAGTATTAGTGCTAACCTTTCAGAGCATGAAGAAGAGAAATTATTGAAAACTCTGAAGAAGCACCGTGCTGCTATTGGATATATTCTGGATGATCATAAGGGCATTAGTCCCACTCTATGCCAGCACAAAATAAAGCTGGAGAAAGCTGATAAACCAGTTGTTGATTATCAACGACAGTTAAATCCTAAAATGAAAGAAGTGGTAAGAAGTGAAATACTAAAGCTTCTTGAGGCAGGTATAATTTATTCTGTTGCTCATAGTCAGTGGGTACGCCCGGTCCATTGTGTCCCTAAGAAGGGAGGTATTACTGTTGTTCCTAATGATAAGGATGAATTGACCCCACAAAGAATAGTTACAGGTTATAGAATGGTAATTGATTTCTGCAAATTAAATAAAGCTACTAGAAAAGATCATTAGCCTCTACCTTTTATTGATCAAATGCTAGAAAGATTATCCAAACATACACATTTTTGCTTTCTGGATGGTTATTATGGTTTCTCTCAAATACTTGTGTCAAAAGAGGATCAGAATAAGACCACTTTTACTTGCCCTTTCGGTACCTTTGCTTATAGACGTATGCCTTTTGGTTTATGTAATGCACCTGCTACCTTTCAAAGATGTATGACTCCTATATTCTCTGACTTTTGTGAAAAGATTGTTGAGGTTTTCATGGATGATTTCTCCTTGTATGGAACTTCTTTTGATGATTGCTTAAGCAACCTTGATCGAGTCTTGCAGAGATGTGAAGAAACTAATCTTGTCTTGAATTGGGAGAAGTGCCACTTTATGGTTAATGAAGGTATTGTATTGGGGCATAAAATTTCGGAAAGAGGCATTGAAGTTGGTAAAGCTAAAGTTGATGCTATCAAAAAGATGTCGTGTCCTAAGGACATCAAAGGTATAAGAAGTTTCATTGGTCATGCCGGTTTTTATAAGAGGTTCGTTAAAGACTCCTCAAAAATTTCTAGGCCTCTAACTAATCTCTTACAAAAAGATGTTCCTTTTGTCTTTGATGATAATTGTGTAGAAGCATTTGAAATACTTGAGAAAGCCTTGATTTCTGCACCTATTGTTTAGCCCCCTGATTGGAATTTACCCTTTGAAATCATGTGTGATTCTAGTGATTATGTTGTAGGTGATGTTCTAGGGAAAAGAGTTGATAAGAAATTAAATGTTATCCAATATGCTAGTAAACATCTAGACAGTGCCCAGAGAAATTATGCTACAACTGAAAAAGAATTTTTAGCAGTTGTATTTGCATGTGATAAGTTCAGACCTTATATTGTTGATTCCAAAGTAACTGTTCACACCGATCATGCTGCTATTAAATACCTTATGGAAAAGAAAGATGCTAAACCTAGACTTATTAGATGGGTTCTCTTGCTACAAGAATTAGATTTGCATATTATTGATAGAAAGGAAGCTGAGAACCCCCTCGCAGACAACTTGTCTAGGTTAGAGAATGTTCTGGATGACCCACTACCTATTGATGATAGCTTTCCTAATGAACAATTAGCGTCCATGAATGCTTCTCATACTACTCCATAGTATGCTGATTATGCTAATTACATTGTTGCTAAATTTATACCACCTTGTTTCACATACCAGCAAAAGAAAAAGTTTTTCTATGATTTAAGACATTACTTTTGGGATGACCCACACCTTTATAAAGAAGGAGTAGATGGTGTTATTAAACGTTGTGTCCCTGAGCATGAACACGAACAGATCCTACGCAAGTGTCACTCCGAGGCATATGGAGGACATCACACGGGAGATAGAACTGCCATACGGTATTGCAATCCGGTTTTTATTGGCCTACTCTCTTCAAAGATGCCCGTAAGTTTGTCTTGTCTTGTGATGAATGTCAAAGAATTGGTAATATTAGTAGACGACAAGAAATGCCTATGAACAATTCACTTGTTATTGATCCATTTGATGTTTGGGGCTCTGATTATATGGGACCTTTTCCTTCCTCTAATGGGTATACACATATTTTAGTTGGTATTGATTACGTTACTAAGTGGCTAGAAGTTATTCCAACTAGTAGTGTTGATCATAACACTTCTATTAAGATGCTTAAAGAAGTTATTTTTCCGAGGTTTGGAGTCCCTAGATACTTAATGACTGATGGTGGTTCACATTTTATTCATGGCGCTTTTCGTAAAATGCTTGCTAAGTATGATGTTAATCATATAATTGCATCTCCATATCATCCACAGTCTAGTTGTCAAGTAGAATTGATTAATAGAAAGATTAAATTAATTTTGCAAAAGACTGTTAATAGATCTAGAAAGAATTGGTCCAAGAAACTTGATGATGCATTATGGGCCTATAGAACTTCGTATAAAAATCATATGGTATGTCTCCGCATAAAATGGTTTATGGAAAAGCATGTCACTTACCTCTCGAACTAGAACATAAGGCATATTGGGCCATTAAAGAGCTCAATTATGATTCCAAACTTGCCGGCGAGAATAGGCTATTTGACATTAGCTCACTTGATGAATGGAGAACCCAGGCCTATGAGAACGCCAAACTATTTAAACAGAAAGTTAAAAGATGGCATGGCAAAAGGATACAAAAGTGTGAGTTTAATGTAGGTGATTATGTTTTGTTATACAACTCTCGTTTAAGATTTTTTGCAGGAAAACTTCTCTCTAAATGGGAAGATCCTTACATTATCGAGGAGGTCTATCATTCTGGTGCCACAAAAATCAACAACGTCGAAGGCACAAATACGAAGGTGGTGAACGGTCAAAGAATCAAACATTATATCTCAGGTAATCCCATAAATGTTGAAACCAATGTTATTGACACAGTAACCCCGGAGGAGTAGATAAGGGACACTTTCCAGAATGTTTCAGACTCCGAAAAGGAATAGGTATGCCGTACGGTAAGTAAACCGACTCCAAAACTTCTCAAATAGCAATTTTTCTCCGTCTTGGAATATTTAAAAAAATTAGGAAAATAAGAAGCAGACCGAAGGAGGCACGGGGTATCCACGAGGGTGGAGGGCACGCCCTACCCCCCGGGTGCGCCCCCTGCCTCGTGGACACCCCGTGTGCCCTTTGAACTCCGTTTTCTTGCACGATACTTCTTTTGGTTGGTAAAAATTCATTATATAATCTCCAAAGGTTTCAACCACCGTACCACGACAAAATCCTCTCCTTTTGTTTCAAGATATTTTTCTGACAGACCTAGATCATCATGACGTCTTCAAGCGCCCCGAGGACAAGTTTTTCGAGAAGGTCATCAACCCCTACCACGCAGAGGTGCTGCAACACCCTCAAACCATTGATATGCGTGAGGGTGTGCTGCACATCCGCGATGTTGAGGGACCAAGGAGGACCGGAAGCGTTGAGACAAGACTCGAAGCAATGGAGCAACAAGTTTTCAAGTGCCAAGGGATGGTGGAACGCAGACTCAACGCCAACCACATGATGATCGCGGAATTCACCAACAACCACAAGCTGGATGCAAAGAACATTGGGGAGACCATCTTCAAGCTTCACGAGAAAATCGAGCACCTCCAAGCCCAGATCTATGACCCGCAAAACCAAAAATGTTAGTATGAATATAAATTTAAGAGGATGAGTTTGGCTGCAAATTTGAGGATCCCGGGGACTCGATCATCCTTCTATGATAGTGAGCCTATGCCTTGGAAGATGGACGACAAGCCTACATCATCAACAACTCCATCATCACCACCCCCAAAGAAAGAGACATAAACACATGGGTATGGGAACTCCCCTTGGCAACTGCCAAGCTTGGGGGGTGCCCCGTTATCGTATCACCATCACACTTCTATCTTTAGCATTTTTCTTAGTTCGATCCTTTTGGTTATATATTGATCTAGTAGAATAAAGTTTTAGTTTGATCTAGCTTTGAGTTTTGTGTTGCTCCCTATCTATGTAGTTGAGCCTGTGAGCTATATATAATAAATATTAGTTTTGAGTTGAGGGATTTGCTATCTTGCTATGATCTTGAGGAAATAAAAGAAAGAATAAAAAGAAAAAAAAGAAAAAGATCATATTGACCTTATGGAAAGTAATGACTTCACATATAAAGAGTATGATGAATAAAAGTTGTTGAGAGTTGACAAACATAGTTTTGGTCATCGTTGCAATTAATAGGAAGTAATAGAGAAAGAGAGGTTTTCACATATAAATATACTTTCTTGGACATCTTTTATGACTGTGAGCACTCATTAAAATATGACATGCTAAAAAGTTGATGTTGGACAAGGAAGACAACATAATGGGTTATGTTTTCTTATATCCGAAATAAATTATATTGTCATGGATCATCCAACATGTTGAGCTTGCCTATCTACCTTATGCTAGCCAAATTTTTTGCACCAAGTAGAGATACTACTTGTGCTTCCAAACATCCCTAAACCTAGTTTTGCCATGAGAGTCCACCATACCTACCTATGGATTGAGTAAGATCCTTCAAGTAAGTTGTCATCGGTGCAAGAAATAAAAATTGCTCTCTAAATATGTATGACTTATTAGTGTGAAGAAAATAAGCTTTATACGAGCTTCTGATATGGGAGAAATAAAAGCGACGCACTGCATAATAAAGGTCCTTATCACAAGTGGCAATATAAAGTGACGTTCTTTTGCATTAAGATTTTGTGCATCCAACCATAAAAGCGCATGACAACCTCTACTTCCCTCTGTGAAGGGCCTATCTTTTATTTTTACCTTC
>NC_041381.1:66887070-66893784 GCF_002162155.2 Triticum dicoccoides
CATAAAGTATTATTGTTGACACTACCCTTGAGGTAAAAGGTTGGGAGGCGAAACTATAAGCCCATATCTTTCTCTTTGTCCGACTGAAACTTCATACCCATAAGTATCGCGTGAGTGTTAGCAATTGTGAAAGATTAAATGATAGTTGAGTATGTGAACTTGCTGAAAAGCTCTTATATTGACTCTTTCTAATGTTATGATAAATTGCAATTGCTTCAATGACTAAGATCATAGTTTGCTAGTTTTCAATGAAGTTTTTGATTCATACTTAACATTGTGAATAGATAGTTACTTAAGCATAAGAAATCATATGACAATAAATATGTTGTTGTTCTAAGATTGATCATGATGCCCTCATGTCTGTATTTTATTTTATCGACACCTCTATCTCTAAACATGTGGACATATTTTTTGATATCGGCTTCCGCTTGAGGAAAAGTGAGGTCTAAGCTTGGGGGAGTTGATACGTCCATTTTGCATCATGCTTTTATATCAACAGTTATTGCATTATGGACTGTTACTAAACATTATGTCACAATACTTATGCCTTTTCTCTCTTATTTTACAAGGTTTACATGAACAGGGAGAATGCCACAGCTGGAATTCTGGGCTGGAAAAGGAGCAAACATTAGAGACCTATTCTACACAACTCCAAAAGTCCTGAAACTCCAAGAAAGTTAGTTTTGGAATATATTAAAAATATTGGGCGAAGAAGCACCAGAGGGGGGCCACCCACCGTCCATGAGAGTGGAGGGTGCGCCCCCTGCCTCGTGGGCCACCTGGCAGGCCCCTGATGCCCATCTTCTGCTATATGGTGTCTTTTGCGCTGGAAAAAATCATAAGGAAGCTTTCGGGATGAAGCTTAAACCTAGTTTATGTGTTGCTTTGTAAGGGGCTGATTTGGATCCATATGTTTCATGTTATTGTTAGGTTTATCTTAATTCTTATATCCTAGTTGCGGATGCTTGCTTGGGGGGTTAATCATAAGTGGGATGCTTGTCAAAGGAAGGGCAGTACCCAAGCATCGGTCCACCCACATATCAAATTATTAAAGTAACGAACGTGAATCATATGAGCATGATGAAAACTAGCTTCACGATAATTCCCATGTATCCACGGGAGTGCTTTGCTTTATATAAGAGTTTGTCCAGGCTTGTCCTTTTCTACAAAAAGGATTGGGCCACCTTGCTGCACATTGTTACTTTTGTTACTTGTTATCCGTTACGAATTACCTTATCACAAAACTATTTGTTACCGATAATTTCAGTGCTAGAATACCTTACTGAAAACCGCTTGTCATTTCCTTCTGCTCCTCATTGGGTTCGACACTCTTACTTATCGAAAGGACTATGATAGATCCCCTATACTTGTGGGTCATCAGGCCTCTCGGCCCAGCAGGGGGAGTTGGTCGTTTGATCTTTTGTTTTTCTTTTTTGTTTTTGTTTTGTTTTCTATTTTATTTTCTGTTTGCACTTTGATCAATAATTCATTTCAGTAAAATGTGTGGCTGGTCTCAATATTTAGTATTCAACATACCTCACTGTCACGAAAAGCTTGGGAGTGATTAGAAGTTGTTTGTATTTTTATTAAATGGAAACGACTTAAATGCGGTAGTTTTGGGGTACTGTTTTCATATAAAGTGGACTTTTAAACCTTTAGAAAAATGTTGGTTAATGCATGACAGTTATCTAATGAATATTTTCATCCTAATGAACATTTTTAATTCACTGTTTTATGAAACTATAATTTGACTTGTTATTTGAATTTGTATTTGAACTAATTTTGAAATCAGTGAGGTTTAGCAAAATTTTAATTACAATGACCTGGCATCATTAACATAGATTTACTGTAGCTTAACTATCGAGGTTTCACAAAGAACTAGATGGTATTATTAGATGTTGCACTACTAGGAAAAGGGCTATAGATGGAATTGACACTAATGGCGCACCAGACATGTGGTGCGCCATTAGTATATACTAATGGCGCACCACCATCTGATGCGCCATTAGTGTTGAAACTACAAATGGCGCACCCTGCCCATGGTGCGCCATTAGTACCAAATATTTTTTTTGAACTAGTGCGCCTGTCCAAACATACTAATGGCGCATCCGGTGGTGGTGCGCCATTACTAGTTGTAACTAGTAATGGCGCACCAGCCAGAAGGTGCGCCACTAATGTTATTTTTTTATTATTGTTTTTATTCCTTTTTTTGCAAAAGTACTAATGGCGCACCACCAGGGGGTGCGCCATTAGTAACCTGGATTACTAATGGAGCATTCGTTGCTGGTGCGCCATTAGTAAGTGGGCAGCAACAAGATATTTTGGATAGCCTCTCCTCCCACACTCACTTTCTCCCCACTTCATTCTCCCCACCGCCTCCTCCTTGTCTCGGGTGCCTCCTATTTTTCACCTCATTTCCACCATAGACTCATTCAAATTAAGTGGTTAAGTTACCTTGTTTTGCTAGGTAAGTAAGGGGGAAGCTATATTTATGTTGTTCTCCCTACAACAATGTGCACATGCACTTTTTATGGCCTAGCTAGATCTATGTATGTTCGTGGTGTTGCATATGTTTGTGGTGTTGCATATGTGTTTGTGTTTGGAGGTGTACCGGTATTTGAAATGCGATAGTTGCCAATATTTTGCCGGAATGTTGATTCATTTCCGTTTCGGCGAGAATTTTGGCATTAAGCATTCTTTTTGGTCCAATTTTTAGGGAAAGTCATGCCAAATTTTTTCTTGGTTCTAAAATATCGTTTTGCTCTACCCCGCAGGCGACCATGGTCCGCATGATGACCGAAGGCATCGTGAATAGGTTTTTGAGGTCCGCGAAGGCCGAGATGCTTCAAAAGAACGAGACGGAGATAAGATGTCCGTGTCGAAGATGCAAGCTGAATAGCCTTATTGCGGACCCGGATTCCGGGCAGGTGCAGGACCACCTGCTCTTGCGTGGTTTCATGGATGGCTATCGGTGGCAAGGTGATGAAGATGACTACGAAGTCGTCCATGGGGGCCGGGCAAGAAATGAGGAAGGGCAGCAAGACAACCACCACGGCTCGGGGGGGCGAGAAGACGAAGAATCCCCAGGAGATGATCACGACGGTGATGCTGTACACAGTCATCATGTAGAAGATGCAGGACATGATGATGATGCCGGCGGAGCAGACGACGCTGGACCATCGATGGGCTGGGTGCAGGACCCTCATATTCAAGAGCTGCTTCTCAAGCAGACGGATAACGCAAGAGCTGCCGCCCGAGAGAAAGCCAAGATGGATCAACTTGAGTTAGACGCGGTTACTCCATTGTATGAAGGATGCAGGCCCGAGGATACCCGCCTGAAAGTAACGCTCATGGCTCTGGAGATGAAGGTAAAACACAAAATGACCGACGCATGCTTCGACGAGAACACGTCATTCTGGCACGAACGTCTTCCCAAGGGGAACAAGTGCCCGACCAGTTTGGAGGAGGCGAAGAAAATCGTGTGTCCTCTGGATTTACCGCACGTGAAATACCATGTGTGCATGAACAATTGCATCATTTATCGGGACGAGCACGCGGAGTCTACCATATGTCCAGTGTGCGGTGTCACTCGATACAAGAAGAGGAAGAAAGCTCCTCGAAAAGTGGTGTGGTACTTTCCGATCACTCCTCGTCTGCAGCGGTATTTCGCGGATCCTAAGGTAGCAAAGCTCCTGCGTTGGCACGCGGATAGGGAGGAGAAGAAGCAAGAAGATGACGCAAATGATCCAGAGATAGATAAAAAAGACAAGATGCTGAGTCACCCTAAGGATGCGAGCCAGTGGCAAGCGTTGAACTTCGAATACCCAGAATTTGGGAACGATCCAAGGAACATCATGCTGGGCGCGAGCACCGATGGAGTCAATCCGTTTGGCAGCCAGAGAAGCACACATAGCACCTGGCCTGTGTTTGTGTGGATGTACAACCTTCCCCCCTGGTTGTGCATGAAGAGGAAGTACATTCACATGAGTATGCTAATTGAAGGGCCGAAACAACCAGGGAACGACATCAATCTGTATCTGGGGCTGCTGAAAGAGGAGCTTGACACGCTGTGGAAAACGCCAGCCAATACGTGGGACGCCGCAGAGAAAGAATATTTCCCTATGAGAGTCGCACTGCTCACGACGGTGCACGACTATCTCGGTTATGGATATCTTGCGGGGCAGGTAGTCCACAGATTTTCTGGATGCGTAAGGTGCATGGATGACACAACGTATCGCCAGCAAGATAGAGATCCCGGGTCTTCGAAAACCGTGTTCATGGGACATCGAAGGTGGCTTCGCGACGATGACCCGTGGAGGAAACGCAAGGATCTGTTCGATGGTGAAACCGAACCCCGAAAAGCCCGTGTACGAGGAGCGGCGAGGAAATAGACAAGCTGTTGAAAAATTGGAAAGACTGCCCACTACCGGGAAAGAAGCAAAAGGCGCCAGAGCCGGGAAAGAAGCGAAAGGCGCCAGAGCCGCTGCTGAAGGTATGGAAAACGAGGTCTGTTTTCTGGGACTTGCCGTACTGGAAGATCCACCGTGTGCCTCACAGCCTTGATGTCATGCATATCACGAAGAACGTGTGCGAGAGTCTGCTTGGTACCCTGCTCAACATGCCAGAGAGGACCAAAGATGGGCCGAAAGCAAGGGCAGACTTGAAATCAATGGGTATCAGGCAGGAGCTTCACGCTATATATGATGATGATGATGATGATGATGATGATGATGATGATGATGATGATGATGATGATGATGATGAGGCGAAGCAGGACACAGAAAGTCGTCGCAAAGGCAAAAAGGCCAAGAAGACCGGAAATGACTACCCTCCCAGATGCTTCACTCTAAGTCAGGAGGAGATCGAGCAGTTTTTCACCTGCCTCCTAGGAGTAAAACTTCCTTACGGTTACGCGGGGAAGATAAGCAGATACCTAGAACCAGCGAAGCAGAAGTTCAGCGGGATGAAGTCTCACGACTGTCACGTGCTGATGACGCAGATACTTCCAGTTGCAATCCGTGGGATCATGGACGCGCACATCCGTGAAACGCTATTTGGCCTATGCAACTTCTTCGACGTCATCTCTCGGAAGTCGATTGGCGTGAGGCAACTCAGAAGGCTACAGGAAGAGATCGTGGTGATACTATGCGAGCTTGAGATGTACTTCCCGCCCGCATTCTTCGACGTTATGGTGCATCTGCTGGTCCATATAGTGGAGGATATCATCCAACTCGGGCCGACGTTCCTGCACAGCATGATGCCGTTTGAAAGGATGAATGGTGTCATCAAAGGATACGTTCGCAACATGTCACGTCCAGAAGGAAGCATAGCCAGGGGCTTTCTGACCGAAGAGTGCATCTCCTACTGCACGAATTATCTAGGCATCGAGAACCCCGTTGGTCTGCCCGTCAACAGGCACCTCGGCAGGCTCGCTGGATGGGGTCACCGTGAGGGTCGCCGCGAAATGCATGTCGACTTTGAGGGTCGACTCGCCGACTTTGAAAGAGCAAACCTAGTCGCGCTACAACACATAGACGTGGTCGATCCTTGGGTGGTAGAGCACAAAACCTTTATTAAGAAGACGTACAATGACCGAGGCCAACAGAGGACGGACGGAGATATACTCAAAGAGCACAACTCATGTTTCACGCGTTGGTTCAAGCAGAAGCTTCTGTCGTACCCTTTACATGAGGATTATTCCGCGGAAGAACAACTCATATTCGCCTTGTCACAGGGCGCTGAGCACAACCTGATGACCTATGAGGCGTACGATATCAACGGCTACACATTCTACACCAAGGCCAAGGACATGAAGAGCGATGGTTATCAGAATTTCAGGGTAACGATGGAATCCTACACCGGTAACGACAAGGACAGATACTACGGAAGGATCGAGGAGATCTGGGAGCTGAGCTACGCTGGAGAGAAGGTCCCGATGTTCCGTGTCAGATGGGCCAAGAACGTCATAAAAGAAGACCGGTATTTCACCACCATGGTTATACCTGAAGCCAAATCCAAGACCGCGGGCGCAAACGTCACCGCGAAAAATGAGCCATGGGTACTGGCTTCCCAAGTGGACCAATGCTTCTTCATTACCGACCCGCCAAAGCCCAGTCGTGTTGTCGTGAGGAGAGGCAAAAGGAAGATCATTGGAATGGATGGAGTAGCCAATGAGCAAGACTTCGACCAGTACGGCGACCCGAGGATCGAACATGACGACGATGATGAAGTAGCAGCATACACCACAAGAAGAAGCAGGACCACCCTACCTAAAGGACGTCCGTTCCACAGAAGAACTCCATTTGCGAAAAAGAAGGGCAAGAAGATTGTGAACAGATAGCTAGCTAAGATCGATTGTATTTAAATCGTAGCCTTCATTTCTCGATTGTATTTTATGGGTACTTTTTGAACTATCATGAATATTTTTAAATTTCATGGACACTCGATCTCGATCCCCCTCCATCTCGATCGCTATCCCACCAGTCCACCGGTCGCCGCCGCCGACCCCCTGCACCCTCGATTCCCCTACTCAACCGCCGCCGCCGACCCCCGCACCCCGCGCACCGTCTTATAAAAAAATAAGTATCAAACAGCTTTTTAAATGCTACTGTCTTATAAAAAAATATTACTGTTATTATTTAAACAAGTTTGAACATATTTAAACACAAATAAGTATCAAACAGCTTTTTAAATGCTAAAAAAATTGTGGAGCCC
>NC_041381.1:66893924-66894513 GCF_002162155.2 Triticum dicoccoides
GCCGCCGCCGCCGACCCCCCGCACCCTCGATTCCCCTACTCAACCGCGGCCGCCGACCCCCCGCACCCCGCGCACCGTCTTATAAAAAAATAAGTATCAAACAGCTTTTTAAATGCTATTGTCTTATAAAAAAATATTACTGTTATTATTTAAACAAGTTTGAACATATTTAAACACAAATAAGTATCAAACAGCTTTTTAAATGCTAAAAAAATTGTGGAGCCTGGGAGTCGAACCCAGGACCTCCTGGTGTGAGAACTGGCTGCTGACCAGTCGAGCTAGTAGAGGGGACTTGACGTGGATCAGTTCTGGTGGTACATAACCTGTTGGATCGAGTTGAAATAAAAAAAATACTAATGGCGCACCACGGTGAGGTGCGCCATTAGTATGGACATGCTAATGGCGCACCACGGTGAGGTGCGCCATTAGTATTGTGCCTGTTCCCCCCTTCCCTCTCCCCCTTCGCCCGATCCCCCCTTCCCTCTCCCCCTCGCCAGTTCCCTCTCCCTCTCGATCCGCCGCCGCCGCCGCCGCCGCCCTGACCCACTGCTCGCCCTCGCCCTCGCCCTCTCCCTCCCTCGCCCTCTCC
>NC_041381.1:66894993-66921290 GCF_002162155.2 Triticum dicoccoides
GACGCGACCCCGCCGCCCGGACGCCGCCCCGTCCACCTCCCGGACGCCGCCCGGATGACGCTGCCCCGCCGCCCCGACGCCGCTGCCCCGCCACCTCCGACCGCCTCCTCCACCCCGGCCCGCTCCTCCAAGGTAAGCTACCCTGGTTAATTCTGTAAGGAAGAGGATGCTACTATAACTGTATCGAAAGAGGATCCTAGTTAATTCTGGAATAATGTGGCTGCACCTTCAGTCCTCTGCTTGTGGTGTTGTACTGAAATCAGTAGTCCAAACCTGGAGATGCATTTGATTCCAACCTGTAGCTAAGGCTGTGAGTATAATGTGGTTGTTTCATGGAACAGCTAGCTTCTACTGTAGCTAGTACTAAAGATTGTGCATATGCACCTAGGAGCCAAAGGCAATTACCGCATATGAGGTAGGTAGGTAGGGAGGGAGAGTCCTCTGAATTCCTGGCAACTTGCTCTGCATTTTTGCTCGATCGATCAATCGATCGATGTTTTAGTCTCTGGATGTAATTAATGCTCGAGTATGTATTGCCTTGTTTGAATCCCAGTTTGTAACTTTGAACTGTGGTGGTTTTTTGTTTGTATTTAGTGTAACAGACGATGCTATCATGATCACTTGTTTAAGCATATATTCTTTCTAACTTGGTGAATGCAGTTTAGCTGCTCTGTTGGCCTTCCATGATCAATTCCTAGTCGTCAGTACTGATGCAACACAAACCTGAGAGGCTGAGGAAGTTGATCTTGGCCACAGTACGCTGTTTGTCGTCCTGGTCAGAGGTAGATATGTGAATGATGAGGCCTTGGTGCCCTCTGGCCGGTAGCTAGGTGGAAGAAGCTTTAGCGGGTTGCGGCTGGGTAGAAAAGGGTTTAGTGGGTTGCTGCTGGGTAGAAGAAGCTTTGGTGGGCTGCTGCTTGTCTTGGTTCTCATCGAAACAACCCAGCTGCGCGAAATCCTCGATCGACTTGACATGAACCTGCAAAGGAAAGACAATATTAATAAATCACAACTCTACTAGATTGTTAAGTTGGGTGGGATGTAAAAGAAAATCTTCTTCTAAGTGCAATATACTTAGTGCTGCTATATGAGTGTATAAATATTTGTTGCTATATAAATGTGAACAAAATTCGTGCTTGTATATGATATTCTGCCATGAAGAAAGAATAGATAGTGTGGTTCTGACCTTGTTTAATTTCTGCAATTCTTGTATATGATATTCTTTGGTGTGTATTGCATTCTCATCGTGGTTTTGATCACAGAACAAGAAGGGAAAGGGTGACTGAAGTACCTACTGCAGCAGACAGAAGTATTTTCCCACTTTGCAGAAGGAAGCCAGGCTAAAGAGAAGAAGCCACGTGGAAGGTGATTCTTGGTTATGTTTTTTTTAAAGCAATCCTTGGTTATGTTTGCTGTGTGCATCGATCTAATTTGAAACATCAATGAAAATTGAAAAAAATTACTCTCATAGCACTACTTCTATTTGCATTTCCCAAACATATGGTTCTGTCCATCCTCATTTCCTGTCTTCCCTAATAACCATCATTAAGTTATAGGTTTGCTGTGTGCCTGTGCTATTCCCTGTCAGTAATTGATTTCAGAAACTGGCAAGCTTTGATAATGTAAGAGTTACTTACTTGCTAATTAGCCAAGCAGGCATGTATTATAACGGTGGAATTTCAGCCATGATACACATAATGGTGAGTAAAGATGATAATATCATTTATGAGTTAGTCAACACAAGACAGTGCCACATACTCTAATTACCTGGAACTTGCACTATAAAAACAGAACCTTAATCAGCATGATCCTCTGACCTGTAATTTCTACTTTTATGCCTCTGTTACTCCAGTCAAAGATGTGAACCAACATCTTTCATTGTTATGCATATCAAACAAATGCTGAGCTATGCTCCAGTCAAAGATATTAACTCCAGTCAAAATTTTATGTTGGTCTACCTAGTAGATGCCCATGGTTTGATTTTATGTTTGTTCCTATCAATACAAATGCTGAGCTATGTTCCATTTTTACTGTTCTTTGTGATAGTTTTTGCAACTTTACTTCCCATCTTAAGGCAAGCCCCATTTTTACTGTTCTTTGTTAGCAGAGCTGCTTGTTTCTAAGAACTTTGATACTATTTGGATCAAAGTTAAATGAGCACATAGATGACAAAAAAAGATCAGATTGTAAAATGTTCATTTTGCTGCTAGTGCCCATTTTGAGTAATTGCTTAGAGGGATGATCCTGTGTGAGCTGGTGGAGTGATTTGTTTTCTACATAAAGCTCTTTAGTCAGGCTGGTTTTCGTGAAATACACATGAAGCTTCACCAGCTCTTGTGGGTGTGGGATCCATGTGACATGTGACATTGCATCCATGTCCACCTAGGATAATGATTTTGCAGGTACCCCGAGAGGCCCTTGAGTTTGCCGGAATGTCGATTAACTTCCGTTCCGGCAAATTCGGGTACTCCATATGTCCTATTTTCAGTAAAGGTCATGCTGAAATTTTCCGTGAATTTTAGCATGACTTTGCTAAAAATAGGACATATGGGGTACTTGTGACTAATGCATGGGCCGGGGTATCTTAGTAGTTAATTAAGTAGGATCAAGTGCCCCGGCGTACTTGTGACTAATGCATGGCTTTTAGGGTGCCTCGGTGTCGATAAAAACCGAAATGATGAAAGTTTAGGCTTTTAGGGTGCCTCGGCGTCGAAAAACCCTCAATGATAAAAGCTTAGATTTTAGGATGCCTCGGTGTCGACAAACCCTAAATGATGAGACCATGATCTTGTTCCTTGACAATAACCAACTTTTTGACCAAACTTTGTTTCTATTTAGAGAGAAACATGGCCCACAACGAAGAGGCCGGGGGTTCGGGCGGCAAGGCATTCTGGGAGCTGTCCCAGGAGATGGAGGAACAACCTCACTTGTATGAGGCCGCCGCCTTCCCCACCGATCCTGAGACCACGGATGGTGCCGCCGAGGATGACCACACCGATGCCACCACTGATGGTGCCGCCGAGGATGCCACCACTGATGGTGCCGCCGAGGATGCCACCACTAATGATGGCGGCGCACGCACAGATGGCAGCCAACCGAAGAGGCAACGGAAGGACCGGCGCCCGATCGTGCTCCGCACCCTCAAGGAGGAAGTTACTGAAGTGGACTCCAACGGGAATCCAACGGCGCCCGAACGAATAGTCAAGGGGTACTCGCTTCAGCTTGGGTGCATTGTCTGGAGCACCGTCTCGATCAACACCGAGAACCTGAGGCATCCTGACCGAGGGAATTTGCGCAACCTCCTCTTCACGAAGCTGCACGAACGATACAAGTTCCCCGCTGAATTTGAAAACACAAGCCTCAAAGGGAATAAAGTGAACAATGCTGCCCTCACGAAGATGAGCAAGGCCCTGTCTACTTGGAAAAGCAATGTGAAGAGAATGATCGAGAAAGGTGAGAGTTATCAGAAGATCAAGGAGAAAAATCCTTCGATCACCGAAGATGACTACAACGACTTCAAGATCAATTGCTCGAGCACCGCAAGCTCCCAATCAAGTGAGTGGGGGAAACAAATGTGGGAGCTGAACATAGGGGAACACACACTCGGTCCCGGCGGTTACAGAGTGGCGGAGCCTATATGGGACAAGGAGGAGGCGGACCGTGCCGAGCAAGGCCTACCGCCCCTCTTCGATAAATACGGTGACAAGCAGACCAGGAACTTTGTCAGGGCCCGGTACAAGAAGGACCCGAAAACAAAGGAGCTTACCACGGATCCGAAGACCAGGCAGCTTGAGCTTGTTCTGGTAAGGAATACACCCCCGCGTAATTAGCTCCATATGGTTGCATTCTAATTAATGAAGCCAAATTTCTAAATGGTTCACATTCCTTCTGCAGGCGACTGAAAGCAGTAGCGCGGGGTCGACTAAGAGCAACCCTTGGGACACCACTCTAAATACGGGGTTGAATGTAATGAAGAACAAGGATAAGCTCAGTAAGCCGACGTCAGCTGGTCGTGTGGCCGGCAAAGGCTTGTCGACAAAATGGGGGTCATACTATACCGCTGGTGTGCGGAAGGAGAACAAGACCAGCTCGGAAAGCCAGGCGCGAGAGGTTCAAGAACTCAAGGCACAGGTGGCACGGATTCCGGAGATTGTCCAAGAGCAAGTGGAACAACGACTCGGAGCGACGATCACCGCCCTTGTGCCTACCTTGATCTCGGGGTTGAGTGCGTGGATTGCGGGCGGCCAACAAGGGCCGCCCCCGATTCCTAGCTTCACGGCCAGCAACTCGCATAATGCGATGGCGGGGCCATTGGTGCCTCCGGCGGAGGCGACATTGGTGTCTCCGACACCGGCACGGGAGCTTAATGCACCCGGGTGTACGCCGGCCGGCACCTCTACAGCAAGCGGCACCTCTGTCAACTGCACGCCCGCCGTTGGCAGTGCGTCGACATTAGCCGAGCTCGACGCCATCATCACGGTAACTAATTAAGCCTCTCTCGGTCGAGGACTTCATCTCCTTGCCTTTGACTGGGCATCCCTGACGCCCTACATGTTTTCGCAGGGCGCCGCCGACGTTCCGTGCACTCTCCTCCACTTTGTGAACAACGAGTTGGTCGATGTCGCCAAGGGCAAAATCGTTCAACCGGGCAACCTCTTGTTCCACGGTACCCAGATGCCACCCAACTTATTTATGGTTCAACTGGTTCGGGTGCTGCCAGGCTGCGACGACTTGTTACCTCCGATTCGACCCGTCGGGGCCGACGATGAAGACGTGATGACCCTCAGCGCCTGCCTGAGCTGGCCCCTGCCTTGGCCGAAGAGCCAGATTCGTTTGGGGGCGGGGGACACCACCCCAAAGACAACACCGCCAGTCATGCCGGCGCCAAGTCGGCCCCATGGCAAGACCGCCGTAACGGTGCCGGACATCCCTATGCCACTGGATCCAAACATGCATATGGCACAGGATCAGAACGACGACGACGACGACGATGATACATTTGGCAACGTCGATCAGTACTTTGCCGAACATGGGTACGATGGCGACTTCATGGGGCCTCCTTCTCAAGAACCAAACCCAACAAAAGACGTGTGCGATCTAGCTGGTACCGCGGAGAAGCCAAGTTGCAACAGGCGCCGTCTGACGTTCAGCTCTCAGGAGACGCCTCCAGCTGCCGACTTCACCGAGCCTTAGATAGGCGAGGTGCAAAATATTATCAGCCCCAACACACTCAAGAAGGCGGTCTGTGAGCAGAACTCGGTCCCATTACAGGAGAAGAAGAAGGCACGCAAAAGAAAGACTAAGAAGGGTGCGAGCCAGCCGGCACCGAGTACGATCCGTGCTCTAGACGGGCCACCTTCACCGCAGGATATCTCGAGGAGGGTGCATGTGGCAGGTAGGGCGATGCTACCGACAAATATGCTCAATGCTGCAACCGGTGCTATGCGGAGTCTGCATGACAGTGTTCTTTCTTTGGAGAAGCGGCGTCTCAGGGAGAAGGATGTGGCATACCCAGTTTTCGCGGCCAAGGTGCCAGAGGGCAAGGGCTTTGTGGATAACTCCATCGGGCGTACGATCGTCCTGCGTTTTGATGACATCCACGCTATGTTGAACCTTCATCCGCTGCACTACACCTTCGTTCGGCTATTTTCGCTGAGTATGGATATGCGGATCATTCGCGACAAGACCCCGGACATCGTGATAGTCGACCCCTTCTACATGCGTGCCAAGATCTTGGGCAGCGCTGGGGACCGGCAAGTTGCGAGTTCTTACCTCGAAGGCGTCATTCTGGCAAACCAAGATAAGAATAACTTCCTCGTGCCTTACTTTCCCGAGTAAGTCCTCCCCTCAACCGGCCCGTAACATATGAATTCTTACATTTCGATCGTTTTTCTTTTAACATTCTGTGTTTTCTGCAGTGACACACGTTGCACGCTCATCCTCCTAAGCCCCAAATATTCCATGGCCACGTATTTCGACCCGGACCGTCAGTCGAATGTAGACTACACAAATGTCAAGAAGGTTCTTGATGATGTTCTCCCCGGCTACGCCAAATCTGGAGGCACCTTCACCAGGCCTATTCGTAAGTACGGCAAGCACGTGTTCTCCCACAATACGACGTTCTGCTGCGTCAAGCAGCCGCCTGGCGGTCAGAAGGGTGCCTACTACGCCATCCATCACATGCGGGCGATCGTACGGGACCATCATCAATTTCTGCTACCGAGTAAACTCAAAGATTGGGCCGCGAGCGTGTCGGCAATCCAGGACGCAGACCTCCGACAAGAATTCTTTCGCATCCAGTCGGAGTTTGCGGAAATCATCCATAAAGATGTCCTTCGTACCTCGGGGCAGTTCTACCTCAGAAATCAACCGTCCAACAGTGACATCGACACAATGCTACAAATGCAGGCTGACAACGACCGTTATTTCATGACTCCCACAATAGACGGCGGCTTCATCCACGCTCCGGTCCCTTGAGTCGAGTCGAAAGCAGTGATGCTGTGTCTAGTTCTGAAACATCGATTGGCTCATGTTGTAATTAAACTTTAATGAACTTGTAGTATGTCGCTTTGGTTTCGAGAGTCGTTCAACTTAGATGTAATCGATGCTATTAATGTCTTGCTTTTCTCTTCCGATCGTTCTGTTGCATAATTATATATTGCTTATGTATTGTCTGTGAATTGGTACTAACGTTTCGTTTGGCTAGTGCATAGCGATGCCGATGTATGTCGTGTACAAGGGTAAGGTTCCCGGAGTCTACGATGACTGGGAGGAGTGCCGGAGACAGGTTCACCGATTTAGCGGTAACAATTACAAAGGGTACACCACTAGGGCCGAGGCCGAATCTAGATACGCCCGCTATCTAGCGGGAGAGGGGAGGGAGCGTTGGAGGAACCGGATGAAGACGATTTTCATCGTGATGATGCTCATCGTGATGACCGCAGCTCTCTTCTATGTGATGGTAGTTTAGATGATCGATATCGACTTGTAATGTGAAGACAAACTCGCTACTCGCGGTCTCGAGACTTGTAATATAATGTTCTATCTTTGTTCGGTCTTTTCAATTCGGAGACTAATATGATGAATTGTATTCGGAGACTAATATGATGAATTGTATTCAAAGACTAATCTTCTATTGTATTCGATGAATCTGTTGTTGATGTGTGCTGTCTATATTTTGTCAAATTATACATTTTGTAACCTGTGCAAAAAACAGAAAATAAAAAAATAAAAAAAACCTAATATTCATACTAATGGCGCATCACATGACAGTGCGCCATTAGTATGACAAAGCATACTAATGGAGCATCACTGGTAAGTGCGCCATTAATATGCCATGGTTACTAATGGCGCATCCAGTGGTGGTGCGCCATTAGTATGCCAAAAGAACCTGGATATACATGGCCCCTGGGAGGCATACTAATGGCGCACCCTGGCCTATACTAATGGCGCACCCTCGGTGCGCCATTAGTATACCAGATACTAATGGTGCACCAGGTGGTGCGCCATTAGTAAAAATTACTAATGGCGTGCTGTTAATGGCGCACCACAGATGCGCCATTAATGGCCATACTAGGTGCACCATTAGTAGGGGTTTTTCTAGTAGTGTTGTGTACCTGAGCATGAACAGGAACAAATCCTACGGATATGTTACTCCGAAGCGGGAGACAGAACCGCTCATAAGGTATAGCAATCAGGTTTTTATTGGCCTACTCTCTTCAAGGATGCCCGTAAGTTCATCTTATGTTGTGATGAATGTCAAAGAATAGGTAATATTGGTAAGCGTCAAGAAATGCCTATGAATTATTCACTTTCTGTTAAACCATTTGATGTTTGGGGATTTGGTTTCATGGGACCTTTTCCTTCCTCTAATGGGTATACTCATATTTTGGTTGTTGTTGATTATGTTACTAACTGGGTAGAAGCCATTCCAACCAGTACTGCTGATCATAACACCTCTATTAAAATGCTTAAGGAAGTTATTTTCCCAAGGTTTGGAGTCCCTGGATATTTAATGACTGATGGTGGTTCACACTTTATTCATGGTGCTCTCTGTAAAATGCTTGCTAAGTACGATGTTAACCATAGCATTGCATCACCCTATCATCCTTAGTCTAGTGGTCAAGTTGAACTTAGCTAGAAATAGAGAAATAAAATTAATCTTACAAAAGACTGTCAATAGTTCCGAAAGAATTGGTCTAGGAAACTAGATGGTGCACTTTGGGCTTATGGAACAGCATATAAAAATCCTATGGGTATGTCTCCTTATAAATTGGTTTATGGAAAAGCTTGTCATTTTCCTCTTGAGTTAGAACATAAAGCATATTGGGCAATCAAAGAACTCGATTATGATTTCAAACTTGCTAGTGAAAATAGGTTATTTGATATTAGCTCATTAGATGAATGGAGAACCCAAGCTTATGAAAATGCAAAGTTATTCAAAGAAAAAGTTAAAACATGGCATGAAAAAAGAATCCAAAAGCGTGAGTTCAAATTTGGAGAATATGTTCTTTTGTACAACTCTCATTTCAGATTCTTTCCAGGAAAACTCCTCTCCAAATGGGAAGGATCCTATGTTATCGAGGAGGTTTCTCGATCTAGAGCTATCAAAATAAATAATGCTGAAGATACTAACCGAAGTTGTTAATGGGCAACGAATAAAACATTATATCTCAGGTATGCCCATTAATGTTGAAAGCAATATTATCCAAACTATGACACTGGAAGAACACATAAAAGAAACCTTTCGGAACACTCCAGAATCGTGAAAAAGAGAAGGTACGTGATACAGTAAGTAAACAGACTCCGAAACATCCACAAAAATATTTTTTGTTAGTTTTGGAATATTTGAAAAATTAGGAAAATAAGAAACTACCAGGAAAGTGACCCTTGTGGGAATAAGACAACAGGGCGCGCCTGGCCAAGCGCGACCGGGTGAGTTGTGCCCACCTCGGGTACTTTCCGGACTCCCTTTTTCTTGTTTCCCAAGATAAAAAATCTTTATATACCTCCCCGAACCTATTGACCTCCGTATTGCAGAGAAATCTCATGTTTTCTTTTCTTGCTATTTTCCTGACAGATCTGAAATTATGTTGTCTCAAGATTCAGAGAAGGAGAGCCTGGTTTCTTATCAGCCTTTCGATAAAAATATCTTCAAGGACACCTAACCCTACATATGGTTTTCTGATGAAGAAGATGAAGATGAAATAGTCCCTTCTCGCTTCCTGAAGGAAAGCAAGGAAGCATTGTGCAAGAGGATACTAAAGCTCGAGGAGGAGAACGATGAGTTGAGGATAGATAATTTCTACATACGAAACAAGTTAGAGAAAAAGGACAAGATCGCTTCTACTTCATCACCACAACCTCCTTCTTCATCACTAAAAGAAAATTCAGTATCGGGTATGGGCACTCCCCTTGGCTTTCACAAAGCTTGAGGGAGGTGCCCCGGTATCGTTTCATTCCCACTATATTTTTCCTTTACTTTTCTTAGTTCGATCCATAGTTATCTCTTGATTTAGATGAATAAAAGAGTTAGTTCGATCCTTTCTTTTTGATACTCTACTTAGTGATCTATCTTTGTAATCGTGTGCGAGATATATAGTAAAGTTTAGTTTGAGTTTTTCTTTCTTTACTTTCTTGTTTCAATAAAATAAAGGAAATAAATGAAAAAGATCATATGCTAATCTTATGGTAAGTGATGACATTACACAAGCAAAAGTATAAGTAGTAAATTTTATTGTAGATTGACAAACATAGCATTGGTCAATGATGCAACTCATGAAAGAATTAATAAGGGAAGTGAAGATTCACATGCAAATACACTATCCTGGAAATCTTTTGTGATTGTGAGCACCCATCAAAATATTATATGCCAAAATTGTTGACGTTGGACAAGGAAGACAAGGTAATGATTTATGTTTGTTCATATTCACATGGAAGCTATATTGTCATAGATCCTTCAACATGTGGTGCTTGCCCCTATCTTTGCTAGTCAAAATTCCGCACTAAGTAGAGATGCTACTTGTGCATCGAAAACCCTTAAACCCAAATCTGGTTTGAGAGTTGAAAGCACAAGTGCTCGCTGGGTGATTTTGGTAATTAATGTCAACATATCTCTTGTTGGACTAATACTTTTACCTAGTATATGTCAGATAAGTTCAACAATGGAGTGGCATGGACTAGAGGATGTGGAACCCCTTCAGGATGCTAAGGACAAAGGATTGGCTCAAGCTCAAAGCACAAGACTCTACATTTTACTTTTAGTGATCCAAGATCACATTGAGTCCATAGGAAAGCCAATACTATTAAGAGGGTATGAGGTGTTGCTTAATGGCTTGCTTGCTCAAAGTGCTTAGTGATATGCTCCAAAGCCCTCAACCACTTTCTCACATCCACATATGTCCCAAACCAAAAACCAAACTCGACCTTACCGAAACCATCTATCCGGCGCCACCGAGTTCTCTTGACATATCCACTACCAGAAACCCTAGTATTTTCGGTCTCACCAATAGGGATCTCGGTCTCACCGAGATGGGATTGCAATCTCTCTGTTGTCCTTCGTAAAATTTCGGTAAAACCGAGATAAGCGATCGGTCCTACCGATCGAGATTGCAATGCAAAATCTCTGTTCCCCTTCGTAATGTTTCGGTCCAACCAAGATGAGTGAATCGGTCTCACCGAGTTTGCCTGGCCAACTCTCTATGTGTCTATTACCAAACTCGGTCTCGCCAAGTTTGTGTAATCGGTTTCACCGAGATTACATTATGTCCTAACCCTAACCATATCGGTCCAACCGAGTTAACATGTCAGTCCCACCGAAATTCCTAACGGTCACATTATTTATTAAATCGGTCCGACTGAGTTTCACGATTCGGTCCCACCGAGTTTGGTAAGTTGTGTGGAGGCTATATACCCCGTCCACCCACTCTTCATTCGTGGAGAGAGCCATCAGAACATGCCTACACTTGCAATATATATTTTCTAAGAGAGAACCACCTACACTTGTGTTGAGGTCAAGCGATTCCATTCCTACCACATAAATCTTGATCTCTATCCTTCCCCAAGTTGCTTTCCACTCAAATCTTCTTTCCACCAAATCCAAATCCTATGAGAGAGAGTTGAGTGTTGGGGAGACTATCATTTGAAGCACAAGAGCAAGGAGTTCATCATCAACACACCATTTGTTACTTCTTGGAGAGTGGTGTCTCCTAGATTGGCTACATGTCACTTGGGAGCCTCCGTCAAGATTGTGGAGTTGAACCAAGGAGTTTGTAAGGGCAAGGAGATCGCCTACTTCATGAAGATCTACCCTAGTAAGGCAAGTCCTTCGTGGGCGACGGCCATGGTGGGATAGACAACGTTGCTTCTTCATGGACCCTTCGTGGGTGGAGCCCTCCGTGGACTTGCGCAACTGTTACCCTTTGTGGGTTGAAGTCTCCATCTACGTGGATGTACGATAGCACCACCTATCGGAACCACGGCTAAAAAACCTCCGTGTCTCCAAATTGCGTTTGCACACTCCAATCCCGTCGCTTTACATTCTTGCAATTTGCATGCTTTACTTTCCGCTACCCATATACTCTTGTCATGCTTGCTTGATATGTATTGTGAATGTTGAAACTTGTGCCAAACTCCACTTCAACTTAAAGAAATTAAAAACTGCAAGTTTTCTCACTTAGAGTCTATTCACCACCCTCTAGACACCTCTTCTCGATCCTTTCAAGAGTCCACCAAACCTACCTATGGATTGAGTAAGATCCTTCAAGTAAGTTGTCATTGGTGCAGTAAGGCAATAAAAATTCCTTCTCAAAGTGTGAGATCATTTAGTGTAAGGGAAAATTGAGCATTGTACGAACTTGTGATGGAGAAGAATAAAAGCGACAGACTGCATAATAAAGGTTTCCATCATAAGGGGCAATATAATGTGACATTCTCTTGCACTAAGGGGTTGAGCATACAAAAAAATCGCATGACAACCTCTGCTTCCCTCTGTGGAGGGCCTACCTTTTACTTTTATGTATTTACTTCCATGCAAGAATCAACGTTTTTCTCTCTATTCCTTTATATTTTATCCTTTGGAAAGCATCATGTGGTGAGGAAAGATCTAGGCACATATATTCAGTTGAATATGGGTAGCATGAGTTATTATTGTTGACAGCACCCTTGAGGTGAATACATTGGGAGGCGAAACTATAAGCCCCTATCTTTCTATGTGTCCGGTTGAAACGTTTTGCTCATGTGTATGCGGTGAGTGTTAGCAGTCATAGAAGACTAAATGATGGTTGAGTATGTGAACTTGCCTAAAGGCTCCGATACGAGACCCTTCCTAAAAAGATGATGAATTGGAGTTGCAAAGTTGACTGAGAACATACTTTGTTGGTTTCCAATAGAGTTTATGCTTTATACTTCAATGTTGTGATGAATTGTTACTTGTTCATGAGAAGTCTATGATAAAAAAAATTATGTTAAAGTTTGTTGTTGTTATAATGAGTTACATGATGATGCTATGTCCGTATTTTTGTTTTTATCGACACCTCTCTCTCTAAGCATGTGGACATGTTTTTCGGTTTCGCTTTTCGCTTGAGGACAAGCGAGGTCTAAGCTTAGGGGAGTTGATACGTCAATTTTGCATCATGTTTACCTACTATTATTTATGTTTTTCTATTGCATAATACTGCTTTTTGGATTAATTTTAATGCCTTTTCTCTCATAATATGCAAGGTACAAGAAAAGGGGGAGAATTCTGGCAGCTGGAAATCTGGACCTGAAAAAGCTATGTCAGGCTACCTATTCTGCACAACTCCAAATGAGCTGAAACTTTACGAGGTTTTTTTATGGAATAAATGGGCAAGAGGACATTTTCCCTCCGGTGGAGTGATTTTGCCGGGGGAACTTCCCTCGCAGAGGGGGAAATCATCATCACCATCATCACCAACAACTCTCCCATCTTGGGGAGGGCTATCTTCATCAACATCTTCATCAGCACCATCTCATCCCAAACCCTAGTTCATCTCTTGTTTTCAATCTTTGTACCGGAACTATAGATTGGTGCTTGTGGGTGACTAGTAGTGTTGATTACATCTTGTAGTTGATTACTATATGGTTTATTTGGTGGAAGATTATACGTTCAGATCCATTATGCTATTTAATACCCCTCTGATCTTGAGCATGATTATCATTTGTGAGTAGTTAATTTTGTTCTTGAGGTTACGAGAGAAATCATGTTGCAAGTAATCATGTGAACTTGATATGTGTTCGATATTTTGATGATATGTATATTGTGATTCCCTTAGTGGTGTCATGTGAACGTCGACTACATGAAACTTCATCATATTTGGGCCTAAGGGAATGCATTGTGGAGTAGTTATTAGATGATGGGTTGCGAGAGTGATAGAAGCTTAAACCCTAGTTTATGCGATATTCCGTAAGTGACCAATTGGATCCAAAAGTTTAATGCTATGGTTAGAATTTATTCTTAATACTTTTCTCGTAGTTGCGGATGCTTGCGAGGGGGTTAATCATAAATAGTAGGTTTGTTCAAGTAAGAACAACACCTAAGCACCAGTCCACACACATACCAAATTATCAAAGTAGTGAACACGAATTAAGCCAACATGATGAAAGTGACTAGATGAAATTCTTGTGTACTCTCAAGAACACTTTGCTTATCATAAGAGACCATTTGGCCTGTCCTTTGCCTCAAAAGGATTGAGCTACCTTGCTGCACTTTTTTTACTACTACCATTACTTGCTCGTTACAAATTACCTTGCTACCAAACTAATCTACTAGTTACAATTTTGGCACTTGCAACATTATCTTGCTGAAAAGCACTTGTCATTTCCTTCTGCTCCTCGTTGGGTTCGACACTCTTACTTATCAAAAAGGCTACAATTGACCCCATATACTTGTGGGTCACCACGTAGCAAGGATATCTAAAAAACGAACAAAAATCAATGAAAATATCATGCTATCTATCTTATGATCATGCAAAGCAATATGACAATGACTGCTCAAATCATCAAAATAGAAGCGGTGGAAGTTGCATGGCAATATATCTCAGAATGACTATGGAAATGCTATAATAGGTAGGTATGGTGGCTGTTTTGATGAAGATATAAGGAGGCTTATGTGTGATAGAGCGTATCATATCACGGGGTTTGGATGCACATACGAAGTTTGCACCACATCTTGAGGTGAGAAAGGGGAATGCATGGTACCGAAGAGGCTAGCAAATTGCGGAAAGGTAACAGTGCATATAATCCATGGACTCACATCAGTCGTAAAGAACTCACATACTTATTGCAAAATTTTATTAGCCCTCGAAGCAAAGTACTACTACGCATGCCCCTAGGGGGGAGGTTGCTAGGAGTTAACCATCACGCACCCCCGACCTCCAAGCAAAGGAAGACAATCAATAATAAATCATGCTCTAACTTTATAGCATAACGAGAGACTATACATGCATGCTTCGGGAATCACAAATCTTAGCACCAATATTCCTACTAACCACAAATATTTACTAGTACCTCCCACATATTATCATTTCTATATCGCAAAACTATTGCAAGGAATCAAACATATCATATTTAGTGATCCATAAGTTTTATGTAGGAATTTATGACTAACCATGCAAATGACCAATTCCTGTTGACTCTCTAAATAGATATAAGTGAAGCATGAGAGTTTAATTCTTCCTACAAAATACCATGCTCTAAAAATATATAAGTGAAGCAAAAGAGCATTCGATAAATAAAGGTTTTTATATGTGAAGAGAAATAAGCAATCCAAACTTCAAATGATATAAGTGAAGCACATGCATTCTATAAAGCCATACTCAAAAGATATAAGAGAAGTGCAATGAAAATTCTATAAATCAATCATGGAATACCTCTTACCAGCATGGTGCATAAAAAAGTGAAAATTAAACATAAAAGACGCTCCAAGATTTACGCATATCACATGAACGAAACGAAAACCAAAACATATCGATACTTGTTGAAGAAAGATTGGATGCCTTCCGGGGCATCCCAAAGCTTAGACGCTTGAGTCTCCTTGAATATTTGCTTAGCGTGCCTTGGGCCTCCCGAAGCTTGAACTCTTGCCTCTCCTCCTTCTCCTCATACCGAGACCTCCTCGATCTTTGAACACTTCACCCACACAAAACTTAACAGAAAACTAGCTGAGATTCATTAGTATAATAATGCAAATCACTACTTTAAGTACTATTGCAAACCCATTCATATTTTGTTTTTGCATTATAGCTACTTTATTATAACTTCTCCATGTCTTATACCACTGATACAATCGATAGTTTCATCAAAATAAGCAAAACAATGCATTAAAAACAGAATCTATCAAAAACAGGACAGACTGTAGTAATATAAACATTGACCATACTTCCATAACTCCAACAATTATGAAAAATGAGGATAAAATGAAAAAATTGCATATCATTACTGTTTAAAAATTTCACAAACTTTTGACGTTCTAGAAAAACATGTAAATTCACTCACTACAGCCAAAGTTTCTGTTTTTGCACCGCACACACCAACAAGCAATCTAATCATCCTAAAGGAAAATCTTGGCACATTATTTTTATAATACAATGGATTTGTACAAGGGTATAATTATTTTTGTTGAAAAGTTTCTGTAATCGAGATTCACAAAGTTTATATGGGCATGAACAAAGTTCAAGGACGTCCCCCACTTCAACGGTGTATGTCTTTCTCACTTCCACTTTTCTTTTTGAAAAGTTTTAGGTTCACCTCTATATTTTTTGTTTTTAAACTTTATAAAAGCACACATCAGAATAAAATGACTCTCTAGAACTTCTGGGTTGTCTCCCTGGCAGTGCTTTCTTTAAAGCCATTAATCTAGGCATAAAGTGCTCAGGTAATGGATCCACCCGGATCCCAGGGTATATCAAAGCCAATTTTAATCAACAATGATATATAATTTAGTAGTGAGCACAAAGCAACATATATCATGCAATGATGAAGTCTATCTCTCTTCTATGCATCGGCATGTCATAAAAGAACAATTCATGCACATCAAGTAAAGGCCAATACATAGCATAAGTAGTTTCTTGAAATTTTATAGTATTGGAAACATAGAGAGGCGGAGATGTATTTCCTCTCCAATAATAATTGCAAGTAGGAGCAGGAAGCACATGCATATTATATTCATCAAAATCATCATGTGTAGTGGTAAGCTGAAACCCATCAATATAATCCTTAATAAGAGCAAACTTCTCTGATATTTTGTAGTTGGGAGAATTCAAAATGATAATAGGACTGTCATGTGTGGGTGCAATAACAACAATTTCATTCTTAACATAAGAAACTATAGCAAGTTCATCTCCATATGCATAATTCATATTGGCATCTTGGCCACAAGCATAGCAAGCATAAATTTCATCAAAAGGGGATATTTCAAAAGAATCAACGGGATCATAGCAATCATCATAGCATTCATCCTGGTAAGCACGAAGGAAAATTAAATAATGTATGAGTTGAAGAGTTACTCTCATTAGAAGGTGGGCACGGGTAGATAATCCACTCTTCCTCCTTTTGTTCTTTGCTCTCCTCATCATCTTTTTCATCTAATGAGCTCATAGTTTCATCAATTTCTTCTTCCATAGATTCCTACAAAATATTAATCTCTTCTTGGACAACGGAGACTTCCTCAATAAACTCATTAATATCGGCATTATATTCATAATTCTCATAGCAATATTTAAGTATAGCAAAATTTTCTGGTCTATAAATGACATCATTGAAATCTTCATGCTTTTCAAACATAGATTCAATTTCATAAGCACCCTTAAAAGCAACAAATTCTTCTATTCATTCCACATCATAGTAATCATATCTACCATTTGCATAAGCCAAGGCTTCATTATCACTAAATGTACTTGAAAAGGGAAGGTGTGGAGCCTTCATCCTACAGTAACAAGTATAATCATATCTCAAGCATAGATCCCGAGCATAACAATGCAACATATGAATTTGATCCCATAACAGTTTCCCTTTTTGAGTCAAGCGATAATCCCTAAAGTATTCACGTTTATGCAACATGACTCCCATAATCAAGTTGAACGGGGTTTTCTCAGGATTATCAAAGTATTTTGAAATTATGTTCACATAACGAGCATCGAGGGTTTTAGGAGGCTCCCCATCTCCATGAGTAGCAAGTACAACTTTTTTTTGGAATTTCGTGTTCCATATCCTTAATTAAAGACAGAGAACAACTTACAACAGAAAATAAAAAGTCCTTAGTGATAAAGCAAACAAGCACGCATGAGAATATTCACCCCACACTATTCCTCACTGTCAACAACGCAAGAAAAAAGGTCTTAATAATCCACAAGTATAGGGGACCGTTTGTAGCCTTTTTCGATAAATAAGAGAGTCGAACCCAACGAGGAGCTAAAGGGGGAACAAACATTCCCTCAAATTCTATCGACCATCGATACAACTCTACGCACACTTAACGTTTCCTTTACCTACAACAAGTATGAAACTATTTTGTAGGTGTGAAGCTAGAACTACTTTGCAAGAATAAAACTATGAATACTTTGCGAGATAATAAAAGTTAGTTGTTTAGTAAATAGATTTTTGTCACACAAGAAAGTTGTTTGTCCCTAGGTGATCGATAACTAAACCGGTAATCATTGTTGCAATTCTATATGAGGGGGAGGCATGAGCTAACATACTTTTCGTACTTGGATCATATGCACTTATGATTGGAACTCTAGCAAGTATCCGCAACTACCAAAGATCATTAAGGTAAAACCCAACCATAGCATTAAGTACCAAGTCCTCTTTATCCCATACGCAACAACCCCCTTACTCGGGTATGTGCTTCTGTCACTCATCCCACCCACCATTAGCGAATCATGAACGTATTGCAACACCCTACAGCAAGGATCCCTCACGTTTGTGCGACATGGAGGAAATTGTAGGACAACACCAAAATAAAATAAAGAACTCAAACCAATCATGATCGTCTATCAACCCATAGGACAAAATAGATCTACTCAAATATCATAGGATAACCACATATCATTGGATAATAATATATAGTTTTGAGCACCATTTTTAAGTAGAGAATTGTAGCGGGAATAGAGAGGTTACACCACTTCATGGAGGGGGAGAAAGTTGGTGTTGATGGTAGCAAGATTGTTCATGTAGATCGCCATCACGATCCTAGCCTTGGCTGTACTCCGGCGCCACCGGGAGAGAGGGGGAGAGTGCCCCCTCCTTCTTCGTACTTGCCCCCCTAGATAGGAGGAGGGTTTCCCCTCTAGTCCATGGCCTCCATGGCGGCGGAGGGGCGAGAGCCCCTCCGAGATTGATCTCTCTCTGTTATCTTTTGTTTCGCGTTCCCACTTTTCTGGCCCAAAATCGTTTTTTAAATATCCGGAGATCCGTAACTCTGATTGCGCTAAGATTTTAACACGATTTTTTCCGGATATAAGCTTCATTGCACCCAAAGTAGACCAGCAACCGCCTTATGAGGTGGCCACCACCCACCACCACGCGCCTGGGGGGTGGGCCGCACCCTGGTGTCTTATGGAGGCCGTGGGCCTCCATTTGCGTTGATTCCACCTCCCAAAAATTACATATATTCCAAAATTATTCTCCATAAATTTTTGTCGCGTTTGGACTTCATTTGATATGGATATTCTGCGAAACAAAAAACATGCAACAAAGTTCCTGGCATTGGGCACTGGATCAATATGTTAGTCCCCAAAAATATAGAATGTTGCCAAAACTATGTAAAAGTTGTATAATATTGGCATGGAACAATAAAATATTATACATACGACCGAGACGTATCTTTGATATTGCTCCAAACACTCTCAGCCACTTTCCAAATTTCACATATGTGCAAATCCTAAATATCCAACTTAGTCCCGCCAAAAGCATGTACTCCGGACCCACAGAGTTGATGCTATACACTGCCAGAGCCAAACCCTAGAGTTTCGGTCTCATCGAGATGACTGTCATTCCCACCGATTTGCACTGACCAAGTTTCTGTAACCTTGTTACTTCACTTCAGAATTACCGAGTTGAAATTATCGGTATTACCGGAACACGGTCTATCTTAGGTCATCACATTTCGGTGCCACCGAGATTCTCACTTCGGTCCCACCGAAAAGCCCAACATTCATATCTTTTACACATGTCGGTCTCACCGAGTTTTTGGATCTATGTCACCGAGTTGAGTCAAAAGTGTGTAACGGTTGGATTTTGGGTGTGACGCCCCCGATTCAATCGTACACTAATCATACACGCAATCTATACGATCAAGATAAGGGACTCACGGGAGGATATCACAACACAACTCTAGACACAAATAAAATAATACAAGCTTTATATTACAAGCCAGGGGCCTCGAGGGCTCAAATACAAGCTCGATACACAAGAGTCAGCAGAAGCAACAATATCTGAGTACAGACATAAGTTAAACAAGTTTTTCCTTAAGAAGGCTAGCACAAACATCAATGATCGAAGAGGCGAGGCCTCCTGCCTAGGACCTCCTAACTACTCCTGGTCGTCGGCGGCCTCCATGTAGTAGTAGTCAACCGGGGTGGTATCTGGCTCCGGGGATCCACCATCTGGTTGCATCAACCGGAAAGAATAGAGAAGGGGGAAAAGGGGGTAGCAAAGCAACCGTGAGTACTCATCCAGAGTACTCGCAAGCATCAGATCTATACTAAGTATGCACTGGTATCAAAAGGAAGGTTTGTATCTGTGGACTGAACTGCAGAATGCCAGAATAGAGGGGGAAGGCCTAGCCTATCGAAGACTAGCATCTTCACGCAGCTCCTCGCATCTTGCAGCATGTAGAAGAGTAAAGAATAGCAGTTTAATATTTAACAAGCATGTTGTAACATTAATGCCCAGAGATCCTTCCTCGACTCACTGTGAGAAAGCAATCCCGGAGCCACATATCCAAGTATCCATTCGTAGTTGTATAAGATCAGGATATAAGTCTGAACGACTGTTACCGTGGACATGACTATTAATAGATAATCTTCCCTGCATGGGTGCACCATGTTTTCCAACACACTCGATCACTCTGGACAGACACACTTTCCTTGTTCATGCCCGGCCTCGGAAGATCAACACGTCGCAACCCTACCTAGGCTCAGCAGAGAGGTCCACGCCGGTCTACATCCTAAGCACTTCGGAGTCTGGGCCCATCACCCGTTGCACTCCAGATCGTTGCGCGCAGGGCGATCCAGGCCACCTCCACTGGGGCGCCGACTAGGCCGTGCCGCAATGCTGAACAGGACGTCTGAGAAAGCTTCGGCTGATACCACGAAGTCGAGGCCCATAACTATTCTCACATGGTGGTTGGTGTGTAAAGGACAAAGGCCAACTCAGAACAAATACCCAAACCATAGTGTATTATTAGCTTGTGGGGACGAGCAGAGACTCATGATAAGGTGACCCCGTCGCCCCGTCTCGAGGAAATACGGCAAGGGCTAGCCCAGCCCACTCCGGGGTGGCCTGCCTGCTCGGACGTGCCTCGTAACCATCTTGCGGGTGCCCTCCGGGCCCGCCCGACTTTCACAACGGTCTCAAGTGAAGTCAAGGTAACTGTGTGTCCAGACATCAAGAGGAAAACCCGAGGTATCACTCCCGGTGGATTCCACTCAATGTAATCATCAAGGTGAATGTAACAGGGACCACCCTCGAGGTTCACACTTGAGGTGTTGAAGGATAGAGCCATATCGGGAATGGTGAAAGAGGAAATCACCCTCGATGACCACGGCCGAATAGGTACACTACAGAATTATCATCAGGAGTGCGTTATGAGGGATCACCCTCGGCACTCGATAGTAGCTCTGTAGAGTCAATCAACGAAAGGGGCGTGATGTGATGTGAGGTGTCGGCCTCTGGTCGTCAATCACGCTGATCGAGTCATCGATGATGAAGCAGGGGCAACAAGGACAAGGTGGGGGTCACTGATGGATCACTAACCAACCTATACTAAGCAGTTTAGGATAAATAGGTAGGTAACAATAGCAGGTACAAAAGCAGGTTATGCATCAGAATAGGAGCAAACAATAACAGTAACAAAATCTAATGCAAGCATGAGAGAATAGAATGGGCGATATCAGGATGATCAAAGGGGGGGCTTGCCTGGTTGTTCAGACAAGAAGGAGAGTCGTCGTCGACGTAGTCGATCACAGGGGCATCAGCAGCAGTCTCGAGGTCTACCGGAGAGAAGAGGGGGAAGAAACAGTAAATACACGCAAACATATGCATAACATGACAATAAGCAGGGCTAGAAGTGTTCTAACGCAACGCTAGGCGATACTGGCGAAGGGGGAAACATCCGAGAAAGTTTTCCCGGTTCCGGACGTGTGTTAGTCAGATGAACCGGAGGGAAAAGTTCGATGTTTGCTATGATGGGATGTGTGGCAGACGAACGGACCGCGTGTTCAGATTCGTCTCCTCGGTCTGAGCAACTTTCATGTAGAAAACATTTTCATCCGAGTTATGGATTATTTTAAATGATTTTCTAAAGTTTTAAAAAATCTGAAATTATTATTATTAAATTAATTTGAAACTAGCATTATTGCATCAGCATGACGTCAGCAGTCAACAGGGGTGTTGACTGGTCAAACTGGCGTGCGGGACCCACCTGTCATACTCTCTTTAGATTAATTAGGATTTAGCTAATCTAATTACTGTCTAATTAAACTAACTAGTTAATTACATTAATTTAACAGGATTAATTAACTTAATTAAATCACTAATTAATTAAGTAATTCTATTAATTCATTTTTATTTTATTTTGTTTTACTCTTTATAAAAACATTCTGGGGCGGGGCCCCATGTCAGTGGCCCAAAGGCCCACATCGGTTCGGGCACCGCTGGTATGTGGGCGTGCGGGTTACGGGCACAGGCACCCGACCCGATTGGGCATATGCCCAGATCAACAAGGGGGCGCCGGCCACGGGCACGGCAAGGCCGGCCGCCTGGGGCGGCAGCGGCGAGGCCACATCGGGGTGGCGCCTGGGCAGGGAGCGAAGGTGCGACGCGGGCAAACGGCAGGATGGCGAGGGCCGGTGCGGGGGCCACGGTGAGCGTGTCGAGGGGAAAGCAGGTGGGCGGCCACGCACGAGCCACAGACGGCGCGGGCGGGCCTGTGGGCGAGCAGAGGCGGGGTCCAGACCGGGCGTGTGCACGCGTGGGCAGGGAAGCAGCAGTCGCCGCAGGAGGACGGCACAGAGTGCGGTGGTCGCGCGCCGGTGCGGGATGGCGTGCGAGCGAGGGGAAGGGGAGGCCGGGGCCTCACAGTGGTTGTAGGGTTCGAGGCAGTGGGGCGCGAGGAGGAGGTCGGGGACGACCGGGCGATGGTGAGAAAATAGGCCGGCAAGGAGGAGGAGGCAGGCCGACGAGGTTGCGGTCCGGCGGGGTGGCTTCCAGTGACGGCGTCGAGCGGTGGGGTCGGGGCGATGGGATCGGGCTCCCGATCCAGATCCAGACGAGGGAGTGGTGGAGTGGGGGTGGTTACAGTTTAGGGTTCGGTCTCCAGGGGGGTTATGGAGGAGTGGAGGGGCGGCCCGGGCCAGGTGGGCCGGTTGGCGGCCTGGTGGCCTGCTGGGCCTAAGGCTAGTGAGGGGGGTTCCTTTTCAAATTTTTTTTTATCTTTTAACATTTTATTTATTTTCTATATAGTTGTTGTTTTAAATTTAATTGGTCCACCAATTCAATTTTGACATACCTGAAACTTGTCACATACAATATTTTAGTGTTGCACAAAATGTTTTTGGGCACTTGGGATAGTTTAGATATTTCCTTTTGAAAAGGAAAAGATTAATTAAATGGTTGTTGTACCCTAAACAAATTTCCAGGGGCACTCTGGGAGTCCAAAAGAGGTTGGTTCTAACATGACAAATATCCAGGGATTATTTGCCACACTTTGAACATTTTAGCTTTCATGTTTGAAAACTTTGCATTTTGGACTTTAATTTGAATTTGAATTTGGATTGCGATTTGGATCAGCCGAGGATTGGCAACAGTAAGAGTGGTGACGTGGCACTATTAACTTGGGATTACTATAGCTTAATTATCCGGGCGTCACAATTCTCCTCCACTACAAGAAATCTCGTCCCGAGATTTAAGGGGTGTAGTAGGGGGAAAGACTCGAAAAGGACGGGGCTCAACACAAGATAGGTACCTGGGGGCTATCTCGCGACGTGGCATAGAGGTATCTCTCGAGTTGAATTTCAAGAAAGTCATCGAGAGTAAGGTAAGAAGGAGCAATAAGAAGCTTGAAGCGGATGGACAATCGTTCGATGTCTGAAACAGAGTGTGAAAGGGGTTCAGTGCATCAAAAATAAGTATTGCATCTGATAGTAGAACAGATCACAAGAAGGTGGCTCGTTTATTACATACGAAGCCAAGCATGAGGAACAATTTTGGAAGATAGAGATGTACGGGAGAGTCAGGTTTCGATCCTGTGGAACTATGGGTTATGGGCCCACCATGTGGGTTAAAGGTAGGAAGGGCGCTAACATATGCACGGTCATGATAGCAAGGTAGGTCAGAGGATAGCCTGTCAGTTATGTTGGCAACAATGTTGGTACCAAGGGCGAGGGACAAAGAGAACCATTTTCCTGCTCATTAAGACAAGGCGGGCCAATAGGCAAAGTTCTCGTCCATCGGCGGCTACCAGAATGTCATCAACAATAGTAACAAGGTCTTACTGACAGAGAATGTACACCGAGGTGTTTACATAAGCAGGGAATTATCACTGCTCAGGTATGATAGGTTACAAGAAAGGTTGAACAAAACAATGGAAAGAAAAGTGTAGACTCGAATCAGTTATCGGTGTTCTCGAGTGTCTAACAACTCAGAACCCGTGGAAAATTTGAATCGGCGAGAAATAATAGTTGATGAAGAACTCATAAGAAGTTATGTAGTTCTGTGATATTCTTGAGATACCAGAGGGTATTGCTTGAAGGTAGAACCGGATAGAGGTTGGACAGATGAAAAGCTCTGCAGAAGACAAGTACTTTAACTTATCCGAGAAATGGAATCAAAGGAGAACAATATGGTCGGAACCACGGTTGCAAAGGACCAAACATAGATACAAGATGAACTTATCATAAGGGGATTAATGTTATTACAAGAAGCTTCCATGATAAGTTCTACATCGGGTCCATGGGCATGAACGCAAAGGATCAAGGTCGACTCCCACTTCATCAATGCATAACCTATGATTCACTTCTCATTTTCGACAAAGCCATAGTGTTCAAATTTTATCTAGCATAACACTATTAGATTATGACCCATAGAAGTTTCCGGGTTCACACAGATTGTGGAAGGCATAGGTTCAACCCATCGGGGCATCTTAGGAACACATACCACAAACTTTAGGAATAGATAACTCAAGCTCGGAAGCAGAGCATGGTTAACAAAAGCAGGGGATACAATTTACCAAAGGCATTATGTATCCGAGGAAAAGCTCACAAGGTTACTGAATATGAAGGACCCTATTGGATAAAATCCAACAAAGGATCTGGTGGTACACGAGGGATCTGATGTGAGTATCGATACTCAGCCAGAAGAAGAAAGAATGCAAAGATATCAGATTATAGAAGCAACTGACTAATTCAGAGTCCAAATGCAAAGGGAATTACGATTTCCAAAATCAAGGGATCAGAAGCAACGCTCTGACCAAGGATGGTTAAGTAGAATAGACTTAGGGCACAATCGATGGCAATCTGATCGGCCGAGAACCAGCTCATGTTTGGGAAGACGTCTGAGCCGGAAAGATAATCTATAAGGATCAACTGATGATTGCGACACAGACATATCAAATCGAAAGACTCAATATGATAATGACAAAGGACGTCAATGGATACTGCTATGCATATGGAATTAACCAGAGTGTATGCAGGTAAGACCTTCTAGAGCAATAGGCGATAGAGGTCATCGAAAGCTCGGATTGTATTTAAAAGTATCTCATGAAGCATAAGAATAACTGGGGATGAATGGATACTCGATAAGAGCGAGTAATTATTCATAGGGATATTCATGCGGCAAGGAACTGCAAGGTAGTAGGCTCAACGGATTGACAGGACAACAGAGAGTAATTCGGGGCATATTGTAATAACAAGAGCAATTGGGGATGAAGGTATGAACAACAATGTAGGTAGTTACTCATAAGGACTTATCGGTGGTAGGGATCGCAATGACAAAGGGTGCAAGGGTTTCGGGAAAGCATCCGAGAGTATCTTCAGGACCTTCTGGTGCACCAAGCAATCATCTAGAGTGAGGGGCCCTCCGGGAAAAAGTATTTACGAGAACCTAGAGTTGTTAGCAAAATCGTTTAACCCGAATAGAATAGAAATTAGATTCCTAGAGTATAGACGAGGAGTAAAAGATCCTAATACCACCCAATTGGCGACGTGGGCCCGTAAACCACACATCTATGTTAGTAAAACAGTTTTTCAAATGCTAGACTCAACGTCGTCCAAGGAGTTGGAAGGGGGATCCTACAAGCAGTCGGCTTTGATACCAACTTGTGACGCCCCCGATTCAATCGTACACTAATCATACACACAATGTGTATGATCAAGATCAGAGACTCATGGGAAGATATCACAACACAACTATAGACACAAATAAAATAATACAAGCTTTGTATTACAAGCCAGGGGGCTCGAGGTCTCGAATTCAAGCTCGATACACAAGAGTCAGCGGAAGCAACAATATCTAAGTATAGACATTAGTTAAACAAGTTTTGCCTTAAGAAGGCTAGCACAAACATCAACGATCGAAGAGGCGAGGCCTCCTGCCTGGGACCTCCTAACTACCACTACTAGGAAAAGGGCTATAGATGGGATGGACACTAATGGCGCACCTGTCAGGTGGTGCGCCATTAGTATATACTAATGGCGCACCATGTTCTGGTGTGCCATTAGTGTGGAAGACACTAATGGCGCACCAGCCACAAAGTGCGCCACTAGTAACAATTTTTTTTTAATTTTTCCAAACATTCTAATGGCGCACCATGGCACAGTGCACCATTACTAGTGTAAACAAGTAATGGCGCACTATGCCACGGTGTGCCATTAGAATATATACTTTTTATTTTTTTTTGCAAAACTTCTAATGGCGCACCTGAAGCAGGTGCGCCATTAGTAACCAGGGTCGACCCCCCGCTCCACCGGCCGCCGCCGACCCCCCGCACCCTCCCCCACTCCACCGCCGCCGACGTCCCACCGCACCCTCCCCCGCTCCACCGGCCGCCGCCGTCGACCCCC
>NC_041381.1:66921533-66922272 GCF_002162155.2 Triticum dicoccoides
CCACCCGCACCCTCCCCCCTGCACCCTCCCCGGCCCGCTCCACCGTCACAAATGAATGCAACTAAAATTGCTAAAAAAACAAATTTGATTATATTTTCAAATAACAAATTTGATGATATTTTTAAATAATAAATTTGATGATATTTTTTCATATTCATAAAAAAATTAATAACAAATTTGATAATATTTTTTAAAAAATTATTACTATTTTTATAAAAAAAATATTACTGTTATGATTTAAACAAGTTTGAACATATTTAAACACAAATAAATATCAAACAGCATTTTAAATGCATAAATACAAAAAAGGGAAGCCTGGGAATCGAACCCAGGATCTCCTGATGTGTGTTCTGCGTGCTGACCAATCGGGCTAGTGGGCTTGTTCTGATGGAGTGGGGGTTATGTGTAATATAACATGACCTGTCGGGCTAGTAAATTCTAATGGCGCACCGGGGAGGGGTGTGCCATTAGAATGGTTGTACTTATGGCGCACTAGGGGTGCGGTGCGCCATTAGATCCCTTCCCCCAGTTCACCTATTCCCCTCACACTGTTGCCTCCCTCCCTCCCTCGCCAGATCCACTTGACCCAACCGTACGCCGCCGCCCCCTTGCTCCGCCCCCTCCGTCCGCCGCGCCTGCACCGACGCCCCGCCGCCGCCGCCGACGCCCCGACGCCGCCCCGACACCGCCAGACTCCACCCCCGCCGCCCCCGCGCCCCCCGAACGGGATCGGCCGAGC
>NC_041381.1:66922717-66937540 GCF_002162155.2 Triticum dicoccoides
ACCGGCCCCTGCTCTCCTTCGACCGCGGCGAGCGAGGACCCGGACGAGCTCGGACCCCGACCCCGACCCCTTCGTTGACCCCGACCCCGACCCCTCCGGCGACCAGGTACCTCTCCTCCTTCCTCCCTCCTCCCTCTCTCCACCATTCCCCATTCCTTCCAACCGATGCTCCAAACTAAATGTATTGGCAGTGTCTTAACTGAATTTTCGCACTACATTTTTGTAACTAGGGTTTATCTTGGGTAGGACTAGGAGATGTCTAGGGACAATATTTTGGCCATATGGTTAACACGCTGAATTTTTGTTTTTGTCTTCTGAGATAGCTAACGGTTCATTCCAGTCTTTTGAGATAGCTAACAAAAAGAAGAATACAACAGTGAGGCAAAACCTAGTTACACCAAAACTATATTGGAGTAGTATTTCTTAATGATACAAGTTGATGAATAATGTAGCAACGTGAGTGTATGATGTATTGTCATACATTCACTGAATTTTTTTGATAGTGTGTTAACTGAATTTTTTTGACAGTGTGTTAACTGAATTTCTTTGACAGTGTGTTAACTGAATTTTTTTGACAGTGTGTTAACTGGCCACTTATCTTCATTTCAAAGCCCAAGTTGCAGCCCTTTAGATTGACAGCTGGACAGAAGGTATCTTCTACTACATTTGGAGTATAGTTCTGGCTCACACTGTAGTTGTAATTCTACTATAAATTTGCACTATAAATCTATTGAAATTATACTATTAATACACTGCAATTACATGTCTACTATATTTACCTCCTCTTCTATACCTTGTACTAGAAGTCAGCAAAAGAATATTAGTTCTACTTTGCCCCCTAGTAGATCTGGTAGAGTAAGAAACTCCCCTTATAATGATGCTTTTCTCTAGAAAAAATGATCCTGGATTTTTTTATGGTATTCTTTGTGGTATTAAGGTGGAAACCTGGGATACTATTTCTATTAGGAGATGGTGTTATATTAAGATGCATATATTGCTATGTTACGCAAATTGTATCATCTTGCCACTTAAGTCAGCCTTCCCTTTAAGCAGAAAATTCAGTTAGGAGCTACAGTTAGGAGCTACTGTCAAAAACTTGAGCTACTGTCAAAAAATTCAGTTATGGCATCTAGAATTATGTTAGTTTTGTTTTGTAACTAGAAGACCAAGGTGTTAGGAATTCTGTCCAAACTGTAGTTTTCAGTATTCTGTCCAAACTGAAAACTGTTAAAAAGCATGATGTTTCTTGGATTTCTGTAATGATGATGATGATGGAACACATGGTCTTGGATTTCTGTAATGATGATGGAACATTATAAAGCATTGTACTCCAGTGTGTATGAAGGATACAAAAAATTTAGCAACTTCTCTGATTTTATAAAGTTGTTCTTATATGGGTGAAACTTCACTTGTTTTTAGGCTAGTGCAGGGTGTTGCTTTATTGTGATGCCTCTGAATTACTTGTGATCACATTGAGAAAGACTTGCAAAGATGATGATCATCTTTTAAAGAAAACAATTTCTATAAACACGTCAGTAACTTTGCTAGTTTGCTGGGTTTTATCTCCGACCATTGTGTCGTGATGAATTTGTAGGTACCCCTAGAGGCCCTTGAGTTTGCTGGAATGTCGATTAACTTCAATTCCGGCAAATTCGGGTACTCCATATGTCCTATTTTCAGCAAATGTCATGCTGAAATATTCCGTGAATTTTAGCATGACTTTGCTAAAAATCGGACATATGGGGTACTTGCTACTAATGCATGGGCCGGGGTATCTTAGTACTTAGTTCAGTAGGATCAACTGCCCCTTTATTCTTGCTGCATTAAACCATAGGTGGCAATAGAGCCAAGTGATTAGTGCCAAGTGATTAGGCCCAACCTAGGGTGCCTCGGCAACGATAAACCCTAAATGATGAAAACTTAACTTAGCATTTAGCTTTTAGGATGCCTCGGCGTCGACAAACCCTAAATGATAAAATCTTAGCTTTTAGGATGCCTCGGTGTCGACAAACCCTAAATGATGAGACCATGATCTTGTTCCTTGACAACAACCAACTTTTTGACCAAACTTTTTTCCTATTTAGAGCGAAACCCACAACAATGAGGCCGGCGGTTCGGGTGGCAAGCAATTCTGGGAGCTGTCCCAGGAGATGGAGGAACAACCTCACCACTATGAGGATGCCGCGGAAGACACCGATCCTGACTACACAACCCCTAGTGGCGTCGGGGATGACACCACTGATGGTGCCACCGAGGATGCCACCACTGATGATGGCGGCGCACGCACAGATGGCAGCCAACCGAAGAAGCAAAGGAAGGACCGGCGCTCGAATGAGCTCCGCACCCTCAAGGAGGAATTTACTCAAGTGGACTCCGACAGGCATCCAATGGAGCCCAAACATATAGTCAAGGGGTACTCGGTTCAGCTCGGGTGCATTCTCTGGAGCACCGTCTCGATCAACACCGAGAACCTTAGGCATAAGGACCGAGGGAATTTGCGCAACCTCCTCTTCACGAAGCTGCATGAACGATACAAGTTCCCCGCCAAATTTGAAAACACACACCTCTCAGGAAATAAAGTGAACAGTGCCGCCCTCATGAGGATGAGCACGGACCTGTCTACTTGGAGAAGCGCGGTGAAGAGAATGATTGATAAAGGTGATTGTTATGAGAAGATCAAGGCGAAAAATCCTTCGATCAGCGAAGATGACTACAAGGAGTTCAAGATCAAGTGCGAGAGCAGTGCAACCTCCAAATCAAGTCAGTGGGGGAAAGAAATGCGGGAGTTGAACTTAGGGGAACACAAACTCGGTCCCGGCGGTTACAGAGTGGCGGAGCCTATATGGGACAAGGAGTACGTGGAGCGTGCCGAGCAAGGCCTACCGCCCCGCTTCGAGAAATACAGCGGTGACAAGCAGACCAGGAACTTTGTCAGGGCCCGGTACAAGGAGGACCCGATAACAAAGGATCTTACCACGGGTCCGAAGACCAGGGCGCTTGAGCTTGTTCTGGCGAAGGACACTGAAAGCAGTAGCACGGGGTCGTCTCAGAGCACCCCTGCTTGGGACAACACTCTAAATAGGGCGTTGAACATAATGAAAAACAAGGATAAGCTCAGTAAGCCGACGTCAGCAGGTCGTGTGGCCGGCAAAGGCTTGTCCACAAAATGGTCATCATACTATACCGCTGGTGGGCGAAAGGAGAAAAAGACCAGCTCGGAAAGCCAGTTGCGCGAGGTTGAAGAACTCAAGGCACAAGTGGCATGGATTCCGGAGATTATCCAAGAGCAAGTGCAAGTACAACTTGGGACGACGCTCACCGGCATTATGCCTACCTTGATTCATGGGCTGACGACGTGGATTGCGGGTGGCCAACAGGGGCCGCCCCTGATTCGCAGCTTCACGGCCAGCAACTCGCACAACACGCAGGCGGCGCCATTGGTGTCTCCGGCGGCGCCATTAGTGTCATCGGCGGCGGTGGTATTGTTGTCTCCGGCACCGGCATGGGCATTGGAGCTTAATGCACCCGGGTGTACGCCGGCCGGGACCTCGCCAGCAAGCGGCCCCTCCGTCAGTTGCACGCCCGCCGTTGGCAGTGCCTCGACATTAGCCAAGCTCGACGCCATCATCACGGTAAATAATTAAGCCTCTCAGCCGAGGACTTCATCTCCTTTTGCCTTTGACTGGGCATCCTTGACGCCCTACATGTTTTCGCAGGGCGCCGCCGATGTTCCGTGCACTCTCCTACACTTCGTGAATGACGAGTTGGTCGATGTCGCCAAGGCCAATATCGTTCAACCGGGCAACCCCGTGTTCCACGGTAAACTGATGCCACCCACCATGTATAGGGTTCAACTGGTTCGGGTGCTGCCAGGCTGCGACGAGTTGTTACCTTCGATTCAACCCGCCGGGGCCGACGAAGAAGATTTGATGACCCTCAGCGCCTGCCTAAGCTGGCCCCTGCTTTGGCCGAAGAGCCAGATTCGTTTGGGGGCGGGGGACACCACCCCACAGACAAGACCACCAGTCGTGCCGGCGCCGCGCCATGGTAAGAACGCTGCAACGCTACCGGACATGCCGGACATCCCTATGGCACAGGATCTGGACATGCATATGGCACAGGATCCGGACGACAACGACAACGACGACAGTACATTTACCAACGTCGATAAGTACTTGGCCGAACATGGGTACGGTGACGAGTTCGGCGGGCCTCCTTCTCAAGAACCCAACCAAGACGACCGCGATCTAGCTGGTACGGTAGAGAAATCTAATTGCAACAGGTGTCGTCTGGCATTCAGTTCTCAGGAGACGCCTCTAGCTCCCGCCTTCACCGAGCCTCAGATAGCTGAGGCGCGAAATATTATCAGCCCCAACACGCTCAAGAAGGCGGCCTATGAGCAGAACTCGGTCCCATTACAGCAGATCAAGAAGAAGGGACGGAAACGAAAGACTGCCAAGGGCGCCGGTGCGAGCCAGCCGGCACCGAGTACGATCCGTGCTCAGGACGGGCCACCTTCACCTTAGGATATCTCGAGGAGGGTGCATGTGACGGGTAGGGCGATGCTACCGACAAATATGCTCAATGCTGCAACCGGTGCTATGTGGAGTTTGCATGAAAGCGTTCTATCTTTGGAGAAGCGGTGTCTCTCCCAGAAAGATGTGGCATACCCGGTTTTCGTGGCCAAGGTGCCAAAGGGCAAGGGCTTTGTGGATGGTGCCATCGGGGGTACGATCGTCCTGCGGTTTCATGACATCTTTGTTATGTTTAATCTTCATCCGCTGCACTACACCTTTGTTCGGCTGTTTTCGCTGAGTATGGAGATGCGGATCATTCGAGACAAGACCCCGGACATCGTGATAGTTGACCCCTTCTACATGCGTGCCAAGATCTTGGGCAGCGTTGGGGACCGGCAAGTTGCAAGTTCACACCTTGAAGGCGTCATTCTGGCAAACCCAGATAAGGATAACTTCCTCGTGCCTTACTTTCCCGAGTAAGTCATCCCCTCACCGCCCCGTAACATATGATTTCTTAGATTTCGATCATTCTTTTTTTCTAACATTCTGTGTTCTGTGCAGTGACACACATTGCACACTCATCCTCTTAAGCCCAAAATATTCCGCAGCCACGTATTTCGACCCGGATCGTGACTCCAAGATAGACTACACAAATGTCAAGAAAGTTCTTGATGATGCTCTCCCCGGCTACGCCACATCTGGAGGCACCTTTAAGAGGCCAGTTCGTGGGTACGGCAGGCACGTGTTCACCCACAATACGACGTTCCCCTGCGTCAAGCAGCCACCTGGCGGTCAGAAGGATGCCTACTACGCCCTCCATCACATGAGGGCGATCGTACGGGACCATAATCACCTTCTACTACCAAATCATGTCAAAGATTGGGCCGCAAGCTTGGCGGCAATCCAGGATGCGGACCTCCGACAAGAATTCTTTCGCATCCAGTCGGAGTTTGCAGAAATCATCCATCAAGATGTCCTTCGTACCTCGGGGCAGTTCTACCTCAGAGAGCAACCGTCCAACAGTGAGATAGACACAACACTTCAAATGCAGGCTGACAACGCCCGCGACTTCATGACCATCACGAAAGACAGCGGCTTCATCCATGCTCTGGTCCCATGAGTCGAGTCGAAAGTAGTGATGCTATTTGTAGTTCTGAAACATCGATTAGCTCATGTTGTAATTAAACTTTAATGAACTTGTATGTCTCTTTGGTTTGGACAGTCGTTCAACTTAGATGTAATAGATGCTATTTATTAGTAGGACCATGAATCATGCTATTAATGTCTTGCTTTTCTCTTTCGATCCTTTTGCTGCATACTTATATATTGCTTATGTATTGTCTGTTGTCTGGCTTGTGCATAGAGATGCCGTCGTATCTCGTGTACAAGGGTAAGGTTCCCGGAGTCTACGACGATTGGGAGAAGTGTCGGAGACAGGTTCACCATTTCAGCGGTAACAGTTACAAAGGGTACATCACTTGGGTGGAGGCGGAATCTAGATACGCCCGCTATCTAGCGGGACAGAGGAGGGAGCGTTGGAGGAACCGGGTGAAGACCAGTTTCATCGCGATGATGCTCATCGTGATGACCGCAGCTCTCTTCTATGTGATGGTAGTTTAGATGATCGATATCGACTTGTAATGTGAAGACAAACTCGCTACTCGCGGTCTCTGAGACTTGTAATGTTCTATCTTCGTTCGGTCTTTTGTATTCGAAGACTAATATGATGAATTGTATTCGGAGACTTACCTTCTATTGTATTCGATGAATCTGCTGTTGTTGTGTGGTGTTGTCTATATTGTTAAATAATATATTTTGTAACCTGTGAAAAAATCAGAAAAAAAACAAAAAAACTAATATTAATACTAATGGCGCACCACACAAGACACTAATGGCGCACTGTAATAATCACACTAATGGCGCATCATCCACTGGTGCGCCATTAGAAAGCCAAGGCACATGGGTACATATGGCCCCCTGGGAGGAATTCTAATGGCGCACCATAGGCAATTCTAGTGGCGCACTGCTTGGTGCGCCATTAGAACACCAGATACTAATGGCGCACCAGTTGTGCGCCATTAGAATTTAATTCTAATGGCGTGATGCTAGTGGCGCACCAGTAGTGCGCCATTAGTGGGCAAAACTGGTGCGCCGGTAGCATGCCTTTTCCTAGTAGTGTACTCCTGGTCGTCGGCGGCCTCCATGTAGTAGTCAACGGGGGTGGTATCTGGCTCTAGGGATCCACCATCTGGTTGCATCAACCGGAAAGAAGAGGAAAAGGGGGTAGCAAAGCAACCGTGAGTACTCATCCAAAGTACTCGCAAGCATCATATCTATACTAAGTATGCACTAGTATCAAAAGGAAGGTTTGTATCTGTGGACTGAACTGCAGAACGCCAGAATAGAGGGGGAAGGCCTAGCCTATCAAAGACTAGCATCTTCACGCAGCTCCTCGCATCCTGCAACATGTAGAAGAGTAAAGAATAGCAGTTTAATATTTAACAAGCATGTTGTAACATTAATGCCTAGAGATCCTTCCTCGACTCCCTGCGAGAAAGCAATCCCGAAGCCACATATCCAAGTATCCATTCGTAGTTGTATACAATCAGGATATAAGTCTGAACGTCTGTTACCGTGGACACGACTATTAATAGATAATCTTCCCTGCAGGGGTGCGCCAGTTTTCCAACACGCTCGATCACTCTGGTCGGACACACTTTCCTGGGTCATGCCCGGCCTCGGAAGATCAAAACATCACAGCCCTACCTAGGCTCAGCAGAGAGGTCCCCGTCGGTCTACATCGTAAGCACTCCGGAGTTTGGGCCATCGCTCGTTGCACTCCGGATCATTGCATGCTGGGCGATCCAGGCCACCTCCACTGGGGCACCGACCAGGCCGTGCCGCAATGCTGAACTGGACGTCTAACAAAGCTTCGGCTGATACCACGACGTCGAGGCCCATAACTATTCTCACCTGGTGGTTGGTGTGTAAAGGCCAAAGGCCAACTCAGAACAAATACCCAAACCATAGTGTATTATTAGCTTGCGGAGATGAGCAGAGACTCACGATAAGGTAACCCTGTCGCCCCGTCTCGAGGAAATACGGCAAGGGCTAGCCCAGCCCACTCCGGGGTAGCCTGCCTGCCCGGCCGTGCCTCGTAACCATCTTGCGGGGGCTCTCCGGGGCCGCCCAACTTTCACAACGGTCTCAAGTGAAGTCAAGGTAACTGTGTGTCCAGACATCAAGGGGAAAACCCGAGGAATCACCCCGGTGGATTCCACTCAATGTAATCATCAAGGTGAACGTAAGAGGGACCACCCTCGAGGTTCACACTTGAGGTGTTGAACGACAGAGCCGTATCGGGAATGGTGAAAGAGGAAATCACCCTCGATGACCACGATCGAATAGCTACACTACAGAATTATCATCAGGAGTGCGTTATGAGGGATCACCCTCGGCACTCGATAGTAGCTCTGCAGAGTCAATCAACAAAAGGGGCGTGATTTGATGTGAGGTGTCGGCCTCTGGTCGTCGATCACGCTGATCGAGTCGTCGATGATGAAGCAAGGGCAACAAGGACAAGGTGGGGGTCACTGATGGATCACTAACCAACCTATACTAAGCAGTTTAGGATAAACAGGTAGGTAACAATAGCAGGTACAAAAGCAGGCTATGCATCAGAATAGTAGCAAACAATAACAATAGCAAAATCTAATGCAAGCATGAGAGAATAGAATGGGCGATATCGGGATGATCAAAGGGGGGCTTGCCTGGTTGCTCAGACAAGAAGGAGGGTCATCATCGATGTAGTCAATCACAGGGGCATCAGCAGCAGTCTCGAGGTCTACCAGAGAGAAGAGGGGGAAGAAACAGTAAATACACGCAAACATATGCATAACAAGACAATAAGGGGGCTAGAAGTGTTCTGACGCAGCGCTAGGCGATACTGGCGAAGGGGGAAACATCCGAGAAAGTTTTCCCGGTTCCGGACGTCTGTTAGTTAGATGAACCGGAGGGGAAAAGTTCAACGTTTGCTATGATAGGTACGTGTGGCGGACGAATGGACCGCGTGCTCGGATTCATCTCGTCGGTCTGAGCAACTTTCATGTAGAAAACATTTTCATCCAAGTTACGGATTATTTTAAATGATTTTCTAAAGTTTTAAACAATTTTCTGAAATTATTATTATTAAATTAATTTGAAACTAATATTATTGCATCAGCATGACGTCAGCAGTCAACAAAGGTGTTGACTGGTCAAACTGGCGTGCGGGGCCCACCTGTCATACTCTGTTTAGATTAATTAGGATTTAGCTAATCTAATTACTATCTAATTAAACTAACTAGTTAATAATATTTATTTAACATGATTAATTAACTTAATTAAATCACTAACTAATTAATTAATTTATTAATTCATTTTTATTTTATTTTACTTTTACTTTTTTATAAAAACGTTCTGGGGTGGGGCCCCTTATCAGTGGCCCAAAGGGCCACAGCGGTTTGGACACCGCTGGTATGCGGGCGTGCAGGTTACGGGCGCAGGCACCCGGCCCGATTGGGCATATGCCCAGATCGACCAGGGGGCGCCGGCCATGGGCACGGCAAGGCCAACCGCCTGGGGCGGCAGCGGCGAGGCCACATCGGGGTGGCGCCTGGGCGGGGAGTGAAGGTGCGACACGGGCAAACAGCGTGACGGCGAGGGCCGGTGCGGGGGGCGCGGTGAGCGCGTCGAGGGGAAAGCAGGTGGGCGTCCACGCACGAGCCACAGATGGCGTGGGCGGGCCTATGGGCGAGCAGAGGCGGGGTCCGGACCAGGCATGTGCGCGCGCATGCAGGAAAGCAGCAGCCACCACAGTAGGACGGGGCGTAGTACGGTGGTCGCGCGCCGGTGCGGGATGGCGTGCGAGCGAGGGGAAGGGGAGGCCGGGGCCTCACCATGGTTGCAGGGTTCGAGGCAGTGGGGCATGGGAAGGAGGTCGGGGACGACTGGGCGACAGAGAGAAAATAGGTCGGCGAGGAGGAGGAGGCAGGCCGACGAGGTCGCGGTCCGGCGGGGTGGCTTCTAGTGACGGCGTCGAGCGGCGGGGTCGGGGCGATGGGATCGGGCTCCCGATCCAGATCCAGACGAGGGAGTGGGGGAGTGGGGGTGGTTACGGTTTAGGGTTCGGTCTCCAGGGGGGTTATGGAGGAGTGGAGGGGGCGACCCGGGCCAGGTGGGCCGGTTGGGCGGCTTGGTGGCCTGCTGGGCCTAAGGCCAGTGAGGGGGGGTCCTTTTCAATTTTTTGTTTTATCTTTTAACTTCTTATTTATTTTCTATATAGTTGTTGTTTTAAATTTAATTGGTCCACCAATTCAATTTTGACATACCAGAAACTTGTCACATAAATTATGTACAATATTTTGGTGTTTCACAAAAAGTTTCTGGGCACTTGGGATAGTTTAGATATTTCCTTTTGAAAAGGAAAAGGTCAATTAAATGGTTGTTGTGCCCTAAATAAATTTACAGGGGCACTCTGGGAGTCCAAAAGAGGTTGGTTCTAACATGACAAATATCCAGGGATTATTTGCCACACTTTGAACATTTTAGCTTTCATGTTTGAAAACTTTGCATTTTGGACTTTAATATGAATTTGAATTTGGTTGCGATTTGGATCAGCCGAGGATTAGCAACAGTAAGAGTGGTGACATGGCACTATTAACTTGGGATTTCTGTAGCTTAATTATCGAGGCGTCACATTAGGTGAAGCCTATTTATACCCCTCCACCCCCACCTACCCTCTAAGAGAGCCATCGGAATGAAATTGTACTTCCACCATTCATTTTCTGAGAAAGAACCACCTACTCATGTGTTCAGATCAAGAGATTCCAATCCAACCATTTGAACCTTGATTTTAGCCTTTCCAAGTTCCTTTCCACTCCAATCCATCTCCTACCCAAGACGAATCTATGATAAAGTGATTGAGTGTCATTTGAAGCACAAGTGCAAGGAGTTCATCATCAACAACACATCTATTACCTTTTAGAGAGTGGTGTCTCCTAGATTCGTTAGGTGTCACTTGGGAGCCTCCAAGATCTTGTGGAGTTGAACCAAGGAGTTTGTAAGGGCAAGAAGATTGCCTACTTCGTGAAGATATACCCTGAGTGAGGCTAGTCCTTGGCCGACGTAAGACATGATGGAATAGATAAGGTTGCTTCTTCATGGATCCTTTGTGGGTGGATCCCTCCACGGGCTCGCGGAGCCGTTACCCTCTGCTAGTTGAAGTCTCCATCAATGTAGACGTACGATAGCACTACCTATCGGAACCACGCCAAATATCACTATGTATTCATCGTTGTTTGATTTCTCTAATCCCTCCATTACATTCATATGCAAAGTCTTTACTTTCCGCTACTCAACTCTTAGACTTGCATGTGTAGGGTGTTACTTGACTTGGTAGAATTGATAAAACTTGCCTAGGACTAAAATTGGGAAAAGGATAAATGTTTTATTTGGTCAAATAGTCTAATTACCCTCCCTAGACATACTTTTGATCCTACAAGTGGTATCAGAGCATTGGTCTTCATTGCATTGGTTTCACAACCTAAGAGAGTATGTCATCTAGTGAGGGTAATTATCACTGTAGAGGTCCACATTTCGATGGTACAAACTTTGCTAGTAGGAAACATAAGTTGAAAATGCATATTCTTGGTCATAACTCTGCTGTTTGGGTTGTTGCTCATGTTGGCTTGCAAGGTGAATTCTTTGACGATGGAAAAGAGCAGGATCATGAAGAAATCATGGAAGAATTGAAGATGTTGCAATAAAATGCTCAAGCATGTGACATTCTCTTCAAAGGTTTGTGCCCCGAGGAGTTCAACAAAATTATCTGCCTCGAGAATGCAATGGAAATTTGGGATACTTTGGTGGATATGCACAAAGGTACCGAGTCCATCAAGGAATCCGAGTTGGATGTGCTTCAAAGTCAACTTAACAAGTTCAAGATGAAGGATGGTGAAGGAGTCGCTGAAATGTACTCTAGGCTCACTCTCATCACAAATGAGATTGCCGGCTTAGGAAGTGAAGAGCTGACCAACAAGTTCATCATCAAGAAGATCCTTAGAGCCTTGGATGGAAAATATGACACAGTGTGCACATTGGTCCAAATGATGCCCAACTGCAAAGATCTCAAGCCCGCGGAAGTCATTGGAAGAATTGCTGCTCATGAGATGTTACTTAAGGACAAGGAGGAGCTCCATAACAAGTCAAGTGGTGCATACAAAGCCTCAAGCGATGCTCCAACAACATGAAGTGACAAGCTAGTATCCGGTGAAGAGATAAGCCTAATGGTTAAGAACTTCAACAAGTTCTACAAGAATAGGAGCAAAGAGAAAAGCTCCAACTCAAGTCACTATGAGCAAAGATCATCAAGTCATGACCGTAATTGCTACAATTGTGGAAGACCCGGACATTACTCCAATGAGTGTACGACACCTCACAAGAAAAGAGATGAATCACCTAGAAGAAAGAGTAGAAGAGATGAATCGCCTCATAGAGAGAGAGGAGTAGAAATAATCGTTATGAACAAAGACCTTCTCAGAGAAGCAAGGATTCAGAAAGGAAAGACAAATCATCCAAGAGCTACTCTAGAAGAAGACATCAAGCTCATGCTAGTGAATGGGTTTCCAGCTTCGACTCCGACAACCAATTCGAGAGTAGTTATCACTTCAACCCCGACTATAGTCAATACGAAGGTGTGGCCGGATTTGCTCTCGTATCCTCCAACTCCTATGACCTATTTGATTCATCAAATGAAGAAATTGGAAAGAGCTTCATGGCTAAAGGCCCCAAGGTATAACACCCCGAGTATCTTGATTTCATTAGTGATGAGGATGGTATGCTAGGTGATGATGATTTGCTTGTTGATAAAGCTAGTAATGTGAGCTATAATGAACTTGCTAGTAATCATGATAGTCAAGATGAAATGGTTGACAATGCTAAGAAGGAGATTGAGCACCTAACTAAAGAACTAAACACTCTTAAGTTAGCTCATGAAACAACTCAAGAAGATTGTAGAGATCTCCTAAAACTTATGAGAATCTACCAACGTGCAGCACACCCCTTAAAAATATCATGAACATTTTTTTAAAACATATGAACATTTATTTTGAAAGCTATCCACTTTTGAAAAAAAATTGCGCAAATATTTTTGCATTTCATGATTTTTTTTCTAAATGTGCTATGAATTAAAAATGTAAGCACTTTTTTAGTTCATAAATAAACACAAAATACTAATAAAACATAATAAATAAATAAAAACACGTGGTAGGGAGTCAGTGCAACTGCCGTGCTGGTCCGACCCTTTTAGGGCGTCCTAGAGGCGGGGGTTCTTTCGTCTTGCATAAAGCGAGACAAAGGTGCGCCCCTCTATTCGAGCTGCTGCTTTTTTGGTTTTTTTCGTTCGTTTTTTCATCCGGACTTCCATCTGTTTGTCTCTAATTTTTTAGTCTCTGGTTTCACTTTCCATTTTCTAAATTCGTTAATATATTTGTAAGTTCATGAATATTATTAGATTCTACAAATATTTTAAAAATTCCTTGAATTGTTTTTCAATTCTTGAGAAGTTTTAAAAATATGTATGAACATTTTAAAACCATGATCTTCTTTAAGATAAGTGAATTTTTTTAACACAAAGAATTTTATTAAATTTTGAATATAAAGCTGCAAATATATTCACAAAAAAAATCATATCTATCAAGAAAAGGGCAGTCTATTTTTCCTAAGCTAGAAGCGGCTAGTTTTTCTTCCCATCAATTTCTCCCTTTCAATGGGCGCATCACTTAAAATGAAAAAGGAAAGACCAAAAGGTAGCGAGTGAGCGCAGATGGTATTGCCCGAAATGCCCCGCCCAAGATATCTAACAAAGGTACATTGTAAGGCCCATTAGGACGGCCCGCATCATAACTTTTCTTTTGGCAAACAAGTGAGTTCATCATCTACAAGATCATTCCCATGATCCAGGTTGTATCCCACAAACTGTAGTTTTTGATCAATAAAATTGGCATCGAGCCCTAAATAAATCTTCAAGATCGTCCCCAACCAACACTACAAATAAAAGAAGATCATTCCGAACTGGAAAGTCTAGCTCTACAGTACAGACGAAAGTCAAGGCATAAACTCAGGCCTCACCGAAGAGCCACTGTTTCATCCCAATTGGAAAGTCTATTTTTAAATTAATGAAGTCTTTACAACCAATGAAACTGACATAACACCACAATACAAACAAAACCAAAGAAAAGAAAAGGGCGACAAGATACAAAGGTGCTGGGCAGCAACAACAACAAAGCACCGTAGACAGCAGGGAAACATTTAATTAGTATAAGAACTCCTACCGTATGAAGTTCCTTTGGTGCAATCATACGATCTACTAAAAGGTCGAAACACTTTTTTTTTCTTCCTTAAGGCCATGATCCTCTATTTTTCCTCAACAAATAAAAGTATTTTGTTCTCAAGTGGTCCAGATTGGGATACTACCTCGCGCTAGTGTTTCAGAGTGGCAGAGCCCAGTGGGATCATTACTTTTGGTTAATAATGAATTAATCATGTGCACCGGCAAAGGAGTGACCAGATCAAGCCAGTTGTGAATATAATGCTAGCTGCAGCTGGAGCACAAGGCTAACCAATCCACACCATAACTTACGCTCTGAATCTGCACCCACTCACTCCGCTCCTAACACTTCTTTGTTCATAAGCCCATAATTTGGCTCTGCAGGGCTAGCAGTGGTTAACAGTGGAGGGGTAGGTTATCAATTACCATGAGTGGTTAACAGTGAACTAATCAATGTCTACGTGAACAGAGGCCAATTAATAGTGAAATATTATAAATGCTGCTTCAGCTCCACTGTTCCTCTACACGCGCGCACACAAATACACACGCAGGCCCTTTTTGGATCCATGGTTAAAGTTAGTTTGGGTTAGTTTGGACTCAACTAACCCAAACAATCCAAACAGAAGGGTTAGTTTGGGTTAGATGCATCTAACCCATTTAAAAAATCTAACCCATGCAAGAGGTGCTTATTTGGGTTAGTTCTTCTCAGGACCACTAAAAAAACACATTTTTCTCTCGCTCTCCCCATAGCAGATCCCTCCCCACTTCCTCGAAGCTTCTCGTCTTCTGGCTCCCTCCCTCTCGCATCGCCCGTGAAGGCGCCTCGCTATATCCACGCTCCATCTAACCCTGCCATCCAAACACCTCTTTGGTTAGAGTTAATTCAGGATTAGTTTAAGATTAGAACCTAACTCTAACCTCTAACTGATTTAGAGTATC
>NC_041381.1:66937858-67003413 GCF_002162155.2 Triticum dicoccoides
GCAGGAAGGGAGCAGAGCAAGTCAATGTGCTCAGGAACAGAGAGGAGAGGAGCGGAGAAGATGAGGCCAAATTGTAAATGCGGTTTTACTGTGTGGCAGCACTCGGAATGTTTATGGGTGGAGACAAAGTATTGAGATCTCCTCCCCGCGTGCAGAGAGACGCAGACGTACGTACTGCTACTGCGTAGGTACGTGGTCCACCTCTTCTTCTCCTCTCTTCTCCATTGCAGATGGAGAGGCAGGCCCAGAGAATTGCAGCCATGCGCACTGTTGGCGCATGCACAAGCATTGATCCGACTGATCTCATCTCACTCGGCGTGCATGCCATGGCCAGTGAGTAGTGATCCCTCCACTCCCCACCTCTAGCTAGCTTCCTGCTCCCTACTACATCCATGGCATGGCAGACAGACACATCAGCATTTTTTTTTTCTTTTGCTCTCTGTCTACTGTTGGTGAGAGAGGGGCGTAGGGGGAGGCAGAAGAGAAGGTGGCGTGAGGGAGAAGAGAAGCAGGCAGAGGGAGGAATGAGACGAGAGAGAGAGATGATTTAAGAGATGATGAGGGAGTGGTCACATCATCCATAGACTGTGGATCAGAGGATCCTGCCACTACAACACACCTGCATGCACAGCGCCGATCCGTCCATTCACGCGATACGTCCATGATCCGTCGTCGTCGTCGTCTGCCATGTGATGCCCGGCTGTCCCTCCCTGTCCCTGCATGCGCGCGTACGCGTACGCACACGTACATGCATGGCCATATAAGTGAACCATACACACACCTACATATGTGTAGTGGTACGTATAGCACATGCGTGACGATCGGCTAGGTCAGCTAGCTACAGTGGCCGCGCGCCACTGTGGCATGCAGCTGCATGCAAGGCTTTTATCACCCTTTTGTTACTCTGTCTGTCTCCCCACACAGTTTTCTTGAGAAAGAATGCACTTCTTCCTCTACGTCAACTGCATATCTGTAAATGTTTTCTCTGCCGTGCTTGCTACTGCTACTGTGCTGTGCTGGTTCGCTGTGCCGCTTTGTATGCAAATGGTGCGTGCCGGAAAGTGGCCGGCTTTTTGGACCTTCGGCTCCCTTCTGTTATGGACACTGCCGTCCATCCTTGTCCCCCTCCTCTCTATCTCTCTCCAAGTTTTAACCAGTGTGTGCATGAGAGATGCTCTTGCGGCCGGGCTTGACGTGCAGCACGCGCCCGACATGCATGGCTATCTAGAAGTAATGGGGTGACACGAACATGACACTGCTTTCTGGATCCGTAGCCACTCTCTAGACTGCATGTTATCGATCACTACTACTTCCTCTGTACCAAAATAATTGTAGTTGGGGAAACTAGTACAAGTTCCTCCAACTATAAGTATTTCGGGACAGAGGGAGTAGATAACAATGGACTCGGCATTGCTCATCTTTGCTTCTTGCACTATCGGAATATCCATCATGCGGCAATAGCCATACTAAACTCGCCAAAGTGTTTGCCGACTGCAACACAAACTCAGCTTAACCCATGCCGGCAAAGTCCAATATGTTGCACTTTAGTTATACGTATAAGTCGCCTGAAAATCGATTTTGGGTAAGTCGATTTTTTGCCATTGGTTTCTGCATTAAGATTTGTGTTTTCTTGGACTGTTCTAATTGTTTGGGCTGGTTCTTTCCGCTAACCAGGAATTTAGGTTAGTCAATTTCTTGATGGGCTAGCTGAAGCCCGTCACCTGTGCGGCCCAACCATTCCCTTTCTCCCTTTGATTTTTTTTCCGTTTTTTGTTTCTCATGTGTTTCACACTTGATTTTTTTATAAGTTGTTTTTTGGATATATTTGGGACGTTAGGTTAGTGTAAATAATAACACACTAATACTATAAAATATACACACAAAATACTCTATTATATGATTATTCTTGCATGCTAGTACAAGGTAGTGCAATTTCAGTGCAAAGTTGTGTGCAACCTTTTTCTTTAAAAGGTAATACAAATGCCATTAATTCATTGTTGCATATTAAACTTGTTTCTTTAGTTATAATTTTAATTTATTTCTTCTCAAAGGGTGACACCAATGTGATTAATTCATTCCTTCTTAGAAAACTTGCTTTTCGCAAACATTCCACTATGATAGGCTTATTATTGCGTATTAAAGAAACACATTTTTATATAGTGTGCAAATTTGGTGATTGTTTGTTTTAGATTTGTTTCCTTTTTCTTTCTTCTTAAACGGTAATACCAATTCCAGTAATTCGTTCTTCTTTATGAAACCTCACTATTTTGATTTTGTACTAGTTTTTGTTTCATTTTCTTTCTTCTTAAACGGTAATACCAAAGCTACTAATTCAGTCTTTATTAGGAAGCTTCATCATTTTGATTTTGTTTTAGTTTTTATTTTACTTCTTTCTTCCTTATTGGTAATACAAATGTGACTAATTTATTCATTCTTAGGAAACTTCCTTCTTAATGCAAATTCAACTATCATATGTTTAGTCTTGTATATTAAAAAATTGTAATTCATGTGTAAATCTCTTTTCCAGTTTTTGTCATTTTTGTTTATTACTTCCATTTTTTTTCCTTCTTAAAGTGTAATATCAATGCCACTAATCCGTTTTTTCTTTAATTTTTTTTAGTTTTTGTTTCATTTCCTTCTTCACTAATGGTAATACCAACGTAACTAATTTATCCCTTCTTAGAAAACTTTATTTTTTGTGAAAATTCTACTGTTATATGGTTCTTCTTGTATATTATAAAAACGTAATCTATGGAAACCAACACTCAAATAAAACTCAGTGGAAAGTACTTTTGAAAGTTACAAAAAAATCTGAGAAAAATGTGGGATGTTAAGAAGATGATGTTCTATTGTCATGTGAAATTTCAAGTAAAAACACATTAGGGGATGTGACCTATGACAAAGATAAATTCAGTAATTAATAGTGACATTACTATTCGGCACTATCCAATGCTGACTCTGTCTTTTTCATAGCTCACATCCTATAATGTGTTTGAACTTGAAATTTTTCATGGCAATAGGACATCACCCTCTTAACATCGTCCCATTCTTTTGAGATTTTTTGAAACTTCAAAACATTGTTTTTGCTTGGGTTTTCAATGGTTTCCACCTAATGTTGGTTTCCGTATGATATTCTCCCTCGCACTTGGTCATCATTCCTCCAGAATAGTTGAAGGTGCAATAATTTGCTTTAAATAAACCATGCAGGGATATATCCTCATTTATACTGTTTTGAGCTTTTATGTAAGCATCTGGTGGTGCCTATATTCATTGAAGTTTGGATGTGTATACTTCCATAGGATGTTTTGGACTTTTGGTATTTAGTTCAAATTTCAACTAAATTCCGAACCCACTAAAAAATACCCCAAATCCAAACATCTCTAAAATATAACTGGGAGTTATTTATCCTTCAAATAAATCTAATCTAAACAGCGACTCTTTGGTGAGGCCTAAGTATATGCCTAGACTTTCATCTGTACTGTAGAGATAGACTTTCCAGTTCAGAATGATCTTTTTTTTGTTGGTTGTGAATGATCTTGTGGATAATGAACTCACTTGTTTGCCAAAAATTTTTTTTATGATACGGGCCATCCTAGTGGGCCTACCTTTGTTAGATGTGTTGGGCGGGGCATCTCAGGCATTGCCATATGCGCTCGCTCACTACTCTTGTTTTTGGGAAAGGTCCGATTTTATTGTTCAAAATCCACAATATGTGGGATAGAACTTGGGTCATGGGGATGGACCAGCAACACATGGTGCCACTGTCCTAATGAAAGCAAAAATCTAGCTAAACTATGAAATTTGGCATTTGCAGTGCGGCCTTCAAACAAGAATTTGCAATTGAAACCAAGAGCATGAAGCTTGCTCACTACCGCTTTGTATTTCTTTCCTTTTAACCGCTGCCCTCACTGCAAGGGAAAATGATGGAAAAAACTGGCTGCTTCTTGCTCAGGAAAAATCGGCTACCTTTTTTTGATAGATCTGAAAAAATTTGCGAGTTCTGAAAACATTTGCAGCTTTAATAAAAATGTTCACAAATTTACTAAAATGTTTGTTTTAAAATATTCACCAATTTTAGAAAAATATTATGTTTTGAAATGTTCATGAATAATTAAAACTTCTAAAGAATTTAATAAATGTTCAAGGAATTTTAGAAAATATTTGTGGATTATAATACTATTTAGGAATTTTAATATATCTTCACAAATTTAGTATATGGATAATGAAACCAGGAACCAAAACAACCAAGAGACAGATGAATGGAAATCTGGAAGAAAAAACGATTGAAAATTAAAATAGAAAACCAAAAGAAAAAGAAAAAACTGGTACAGAAAACCCCAGAAAAGCAGCAGCTGGAAACCAGCAGAGGCTTTGTGGAAGATGAAAGAGCCCCCGCCTGTAGGACACCCTAAAAAGACCAGCCCAGCGCGGCAGGAGCGCTGGCTCCCTAGCACGTGTTTTTTTTTAACCTTTTCTGTTCTATTACTTTTATGTATATTTCTGAAATGGAAACATTTTGCTTATTTAAAAAAAAAGATTGATAGCACATTTAAAATTTGTACATACAATAAATATTCACTACTTCTAAAAAATGTTAGCCTTCAAAATAAATGTTCATGCGTTTCAAAAAATATTCATGATATTATAATGGGCTTGCTATGCGTCGGCCGACTGATATTTTTAAAAGATCATCTGCCTCAACAACCGTTAGATCTGGCTCAACGCAGTGGCTCAGCGCCGTCATAGCCACTGCAACAAATATATTGTTGCGGAGCCCTTTGCAACAGGGCTCATGTTGCAAAAATGTTTTTGCAACATTGGTGTTGTTGCGGAAGAAAATTTTGCAACACATATTATGTTGCCGAAAAATTTGCAATGAAGATGATGTTGCAGAAAAGCTGTCGTTGTTCGCATCGCCATTTGAACTTCGTCATTGCAACAGCAACAGGGAGGTAGCCAGTGATGGTCGGGGACGACACGGAGGAGGTCGGAGGAAGACGTTCCGAGCTCGGGCGCATTGTGCAGGTCGACGATGGGTGAAGGTCATGGTGGAAGTGGGCATCAACGACGGCGACTGTGCTACACCCCGGTAGCAATAAGGCACCGCGGAGGCCGACTGCCATAGTGAAGGCGGGTGGCAGCGGCGGCGGTGTCGCCAAACCCCGGCTGCAATGACACTAATTTTCAGGTCACCTGCTACCGCCATCTCACATGGCCGCGATGCTTATATGGGCCACACAATGCCACACAATACCTAGAGATAGCATTAGATGGGCCACGAAAGACGCACGTCGCACGGAGGACGCAACAGACATTCGTGTGTGATCTGCTGGCTAAAAAGAACAATTTTTCATATTTTGGACAATGTTTATACAATGTAAAAAATGTTCATGGATTTCAGAAAAACGTTTCATGCCATTCAAAAATAATGTACGTGACATTTTAAAGAAATGTTTACACATTTAGAAAAAACAATTCCCGACACTTTGACAAATATTTGTTCAATATAGACATGCTTAGTTTTTTAAAAATCGTGCGACTAATATTTTTACATGACTTTTTTAGAGATGTTTGTGTAGTGTTAAAAATATGTTTAATGACATTAAAAAATTATTCAACGTGTATTTGATTTTTTAACATGTATTTTAGAAAAATGATCAAAACATGTACTTAGAAAGTTGTATCATGCATTTCAAAAGTGATCAACGTGTATAAAAAAATGGTCCGCTTGTAACCTACAAATGTACAATGTGTAGGGACAAAAGTTGAGATGTGTTGAAGAAAAAAGAAAAAAAAAGAAATACCCCAAAGAAAACTGGTGAAGAAAATTTGAGAAAAAACAAAGAAACCGATAGAAAAACACATAGATGTGAAAGAAGAAGAAAATATGTATGGAAGGTTCTAAACTGATACAAACCGGCGCACAGAACCATCCTAAAACCATATAAGATATACAGTGTTGGGCCGGCCCATTTAGGTGGGTGAGGCGAGACTGCCATTGGTCTTGCAGTAAGCAAGAAATAGTCCTAGCGCTTGAACAGAGGCAAGAAATGAAATCCGTCACCCGAATTGGGCTGCTCAATGTAGTGATATATACGTGTGATTTGTATTGGGCGAGTATCGTTCTTAGTTGCAAGCTGAGAGCAACTCTAATTGAGTCCTTATATTGGGGTGATCAGTAATAACCGTTGATATGGTGATTAGGTCGGAAAGGCCAGTCTAGCAGAGTTGCCAAACACCGCTCGGCCTGCATAATTATGGAGCGCGTTCTATATCGTGCCCGTGAGCCTCCTTTATGACACATGACTATTATCAAATATAGTGTTAACTAGCATATTGCACCTTCGCAAAAGATATTCTTTGTATTGATAAATGCATGTTGATTTTTTATGTAATTAACGACCAACATATAAAGTGTGAATTGTAGGTAGGTATTAGTGTACATTGTAACCTCAAATACCACATCTAGGAGACTGTCATAATTATGCATATTCAAAATTACAATATCAAGTGCAACAAGGTCATTCTAGTCACAACATGCAGATATAATCTAAAAGTGCTTCTTTGCACTATATCAATTTACCAAGAATACGATGAGAGTAATTTTACTCTTTCAAAAAACAAAGCTATTGGAAGATGGAAACACAATCGGAGTATGATCCAATTGCGCATGACATACCTTCATTTTCGTTCGGTGCTTATATTTTTCTTTATTCATATACTTTGCTACCCTCATCTGTAGATTAATATCCATATATACATGAAGCTAAACTGCTACTTATAGACCAAGAGAAGATAAGTCATAAAAGGTCGAAAAGTAATAATGCTTACAACATCCACCAACTATGTCAGTCACATAATCTTTAGAAACTTATGCATATATGAAGGCTATAAGCCTTACTTCAATTTATGACGTTCTTAATCCGCGTGGTATACTTTGACAAATCTTACATCCTTAAGAAGTTGGTCCCAATTCTCTCAACATGCAAAGTGTTCACCTCAATATCTCCACCCAACCTTGCATTTAAGTCTACTCTCCTACTAAGCCATGCAAAATCTATCACATAAGTGAACTTAATTATTACAATTATTTTTACATTTGTATATGCATGTAATGCTGCCACATCATACATGCATGTTAGTCATCCTTTAAATTTTTGTTTGAAATGATATTTTTAACAGTGATTCAAAAAGATTTATTCTATTTTTAGACACTTTCTTTTATTGATTTTCAAGCTTATATTTCCTTTCGCTAGATTTAGTTATTTTTAGCAACTATTTACGCATTTTAACAAAGTTACCACAACAACGCGCGGGACATCATCTAAGAATTAGCATGCCAGCTTTAGCCAATTAGCCTCGTCACGATCATCTTGAGCTTTTGCGCCACTTTCTCCCTCTGTCATCTCAGCTTTGACTCAGCTACACTTAGGGAATATTGTGCATTTAAGCATCCTAATACTCCATCGTGATGTAAGCCCGATGGGACACGAATGCATCGAAGCATGCGTGTTCAACCTGCTGCTTGGTCATGGGCTCTTGCTCCCACCCTGCGATTCTAATTGACTCTTCTTCGACTGTCGCAAGAAGGCATAGATGTTGTCTATAAAGCTTTCCCCAATATCAAACAATGATGCTTTGAACTTACCATTCTTCATACAATCTTGGAGGTCCAGTTGGTTTTTGGCCTTCCACCCCCAAGGTTGCAGCATAATGTTTTCCCTCGTGATGTCCACAGTTACAAACATGATTCTATCATTGTCGAAGAATTATTGCAGCCACATAGATTCATCCTTCCAGTTGACAATCTGGTACACTAGCCACTTTGTGCCTACATAGAACTGGAAACGGCAGCCCGCCACGGACCGAATTTGGATGCTTCGGTGGTGTACTCCACGTCCAGGCCAACGATGAACCTCTGATGCCTGTTGACCTCTAGTGCAAACTTCATCCAGTATATCCTTGATGAACTTATCAACGATTGCACCAATCCTTGTCACTACGGCCTGAATCAGAGTACCGTAGGGGGCTTTGACCATGTGCATAGATGTCTACACTATTTGAAGAACCGATAGATGAAAAAATGACTGAGTACAGGAGGACTGAGAGAACAACTACTAACCAGGATAAAAAAGAACGTGTTTGTGCGTGTGCGACGTGGATGAGTGCCGGCGACCGAGGAGGCTTGCGCGGGGAGAGACGCCATGGGGTTGGCAATGAACAAAACCTGCCTCCGATACGTAAATGGCATGAAAATTTGCCTTACGAAAATCCTCTGATACGTGAACCTGCCTTTGATACGTATCAGAGGCAGGTTCTCTTCATTGGCACCCCCATGGCCTCCCTCCCCGCGCAAGCCTCCTCGACAACCGGCACTCATCCGCGTCGGACACACACATGCAAGTTCTTCTTATCCTGGTTAGTAGTTGTTCTTTTAGTCCTCCTGCACTCAAACATTTTCCATCTGCCAGTTGTTCAAATGGCGTAGACATCTATGCACATGGTCAAAGCCCCCTACGGTACTTTGATTGAGGTCATAGTGATAGGGAGTGAAGCAACCGTCGATAATTTCATCAAGGATATACTGGATGAAGTTTGTACTAAGGTCAACACACATCAGAGGTTCATCATCGCCCTGACCAAGGAGTACACCACTTAAGGATCCAAATTCGGTCTACGACGGGATTTGTTATCCAGTTCTGTGTAGGCACAAAGTGCCTAGTGTACCAGATTATCAACTGGAAGGATGAATCTATATGACTACAACAATTCTTCCGTGATGACAGGATCATGTTTGTAACTGTGGACATCACGACAGACAACATTATGTTGCAGCCTTGGAGGTTGAAGGCGAAAAACCAATTGTACCTCCAAGATTGTATTAAGAATGGTAAGTTTACAACATCATTGATTGATATTGTGGAAAGCTTTATAGACATCAACTATGCCTCCTTGCGACAGTCGAAGAAGAGTTCAATTATATCGCAGGTTGGGAGCAAGAGCCCTTGACCAAGTAGCTTTGATGCTTTGATTGCCTTGCTGTCTGTTGGTCTCCGCGTATCCGAGTGAGTCCTACGGTCGAGTGGTGGACTGTCATCTGAGTGGATGGTACACTGCTTGTTCGAGTGGATAGTATGTTGCTTGTCCGAGTGGATAGTATACCTGTATGAAATTTATCTAGAGCCATCTGATGTGTGGACTCCATGCTTTAATATATTTTAACCATTCATGGGCCTACCTGTTATGTGTTTCCCTAACAGTTCATGCTTGATGAAATTCAAGTGTTAGATATTTATTCTGCAGGAGATAAGGCAGAGAATGCCCTCCAGTGCATGGGCGTGTCTTCTAGCAGTAGATATGGCAAACAATGTGTATGGAGATCCTTCTTTGTGTGGGTTTTGTAGACTACTTGCTGTGTATCCGCGAGACAAATTGTTATTTTATGGTTGGAAATATTTATGGCTGCAAATTTAATAGGCTGAGATGAAAGCATTTTAATCATTGGGAGACATGAGTGTTGTTACTTGCCCTCCGAGTCGAGGGTGCCGATGAAATGCCACTCCAGGTATTTCCGAGCCACTGGCTGGGCAGCTATGCTCGACCAGAGGGTCTGTATAAGTTCACTTCTTTATTTCACGCAACATTGTACAAAAGCATGAAAGCCAGTAGCCCCGACCCTTTGGTCGGGCACAAGTGGCCGAACTAAGGGTTGATTATTTTGTCCAATCCTAATCAAGTTGTATTATGAAGGCTTCTCGACAAAAGATCCAGCAATTGTCCAATGAGCTAGTGCAGGACAAGAGCCAGCCGACTCCGAGAAGGTGGAGGATGAATAGAGAGATGTGCTATAAATTCCCACAAAATATGCGGAACATCTAGCCATTGGATTGGTGTACATTTTAATACTAGATAATTCAGGACATTTGGTCCAAAATACATATTGAAGACATGTGCAAGGAGCAAACCAATGTAAAAAATGTCAAATAGTAGTAAACAATTGTAATGGCTATTCACCATATGTATTTTTTGCACCTGAATTCCTAATATGTTTATCCTAAAATCAGATTCTCCTATTAAAAGTTATCTGAGATTAGCACCAATTATTGATAAGATTGTCCCAATAAATATTAGAAAGTTTGAACACAACACGAAGAAAACTTGCTTACTTGCCTTTCTGGAAATTGAAGAAAATATGTGCAATCTGCTAAACAGCTTGGTTGAGATAATAATGCATATAAATTAAATTTTTGACCAACCTTCAATTTAGTAACGTACCCACTCCAATCTAACGACATGCATATGAGTGAAATCAAATTAACAGGTAGATATCCGTAGGTAAAAATAGGAAATCACTATGAAAATAGAAGGGATGAGTAGCACAGTTTAGAGGACATTGGGCATCGTTGTTTGCAATACCTTATGGTGACAGTGCATACATAGGAGATCCTTCAGCAGATGAGCTCATCCTCCCTGTGAAGAACTCGGCTAGTGTAGCACCACCAGGGCGTTGATGTGACCACCATGCAATCGTACGCTAAGACACGATATACCCGGATAGGAAGGAGCCGCTTGGTTGTGTGACGCAGATGGACGAATCTGCATGCGCCGGAGGCGGTGCCGCCGATGGGGATGGGGAGTCTCCTACGTGGATGTGGCCGGGGTTGGGCGTGTCTAGTCTGTAGAGTACCGGTACGGTTCCAACGCGTCTCTCGTTGGCTGATGCTGCCGGCACGCTTGGATGTGAAGGGAGGGGGTTGCATTAGATGGGCCACACAAAGATGCACGTCGCACGGAGGACACGACGGACATTCCTGTGTGATCTGCTGGCCAAAACGAACAATTTTTCATATTTTGGACAATGTTTATACAATGTAAAAAATGTTCACGCAATTCATAAAAATATTTCATGCCATTCAAAAATAATATACGTGACATTTTAAAGAAATGTTTACACATTTAGAAAAAACAATTCCTAACACTTGACAAATATTTGTTCAATATAAAAAAATCTTAGTTTAAAAGTTTTAAAAAATCGTGCGAATAATATTTTTACGTGACTTTTTAAAATATGTTTATGTAGTGTTAAAAATATGTTTAATTCCATTAAAAAATTATTCAATGTGTATTTGACTTTTTAACATGTATTTTAGAAAAATGATCAAAACATGTACTTAGAAAAATGTACATCATGTATTTGAAAAGTGATCAACGTGTATAAAAAAATGGTCCACATGTACACTACAAATGTAAAATGTGTAGGGACAAAAGTTCAGATGTGTTGAAGAAAAAAGAAAAAAAAGAAAAAAAGAAGAAAAACCCCAAATAAAACCGGCGAAGAAAATTTGAGAAAAAGCAAAGAAACCGATAGAAAAACACGTAGATGTGAAAGAAGAAGAAAATATGTATGGAAGGTTCTGAACCGATACAAAGAACCATCCTAAAACCATATAAGATATACAATGTTGGGCCGGCCCATTTAGGTGGATGAGGCGAGACTGCCATTGGTCTCGCAGTAAGCAAGAAATAGTCCTAGCGCTTGAACAGAGGCAAGAAATGAATCCGTCACCCGAATTGGGCCGCTCAATGTAGTGATACATACGTGTGATTTGTATTGGGCAAGTACCATTCTTAGTTGCTAGCTGAGAGCAACTATAGTAGAGTCGTTATATTGGGGTGATCAGTTGTCGTGGAATTGTCACGTCAGATGTCCTCGTGAAAGGACTTAGTTGTGGAGCTATCGCAACTAGGAAGCTTGAAGGGGTTAATCGGGACAAGGGACACGAGAGGTTTTATACTAGTTCGGCCCCTTACGGTGAAGGTAAGGCCTACGTCTAGTTGGGTTGGTATTGATATTTCGATGACCAGGGAGCGAGATACACTATGCTCGGCTCTCGATGAGTTGTTTCTTGCCTTAAGCCGCCAACAGGTCGTCCCCTTATATACACGACTTGACGCCCTGCGGCTTACAGAGTCCCGGCCGGCTTATAAACAGTGTCCGGCTCGGTGACTAGTTAAGTCTACCTTATGATACAAGTCATATTACTATGGCGGTTTATTACAACGGGCCTTAAGTCACCTGCGGGCCTTAAGCCCTCTATAAACCGCCATCTTCATGCTTTGGTCTTGGGCTTCTCTCTGGTAAGTCTTCTTTGCGTAACTCGGCCCCTCCTGGGCGGCTTATACAAATAGTTATATCCCCAACATTAGGCCCCAGATTGATTTGAACATGTTCATGTCAATCTTAAAATACCTTACAGAACTGTCCTTCAGTCTTTTGTCTTGCGCGAAAATTTTAACCCGCCGTGACATCATCATCTGGATCCGGGTTAAATGACCGTGATGTCATCTTCAATAAAACTTATTTTTACTCCGTCATATCCTCCAACGGATCTTTGCCTTTACTGACCATCCCGAGAATCGAGGCGTCAGGGCCGCTGGATAATAAATTTTATCTCCTTGTTTCTCGCGCCGCCTCAGTTATCCTTCTCTTATAAATAGGCGCGACCTAGGTCTTCCCATTCTCCTCCTTCCAGTCGTCTCCTTCCTCTCGCTGCTTCTCTGTCGCTCGAGCTCTGCCGCCGCCGCCGTCGCAGATCTCGTCTTCACCAACTGTAGCCGCTGCATCAACCTGGTTTGACCAGAGAAACGCGACGAGCCTCCGCTGCAACCCTGCATCCGTAAGTCTCCTCTTTCCTGTCTCTTAGATCCACATTTGGACCATTGAGTTCGTCGGAGTTCATCACCATTAGAACCAAACCCTGGTTAGTTCTCTTCTCAGATGCCTCTTCTGATCTGAGAATGATATAAAATGGCCTCATTCAAGCCTATGAACACGTCTGCATCAGCTTTTAGGTCTAGAAAATGTTCTTATCAGAACAGATCTTTGATCTCCAACACCAGTAGCAGATTATAAAACCTGTTTGTATCACCCGGAAAACTGCTTCTGTTGAATACGCTTAAACTCAACTGCCTATGTAGCCGGTTCAAATAGATAACACTGATCTGTTAATCTTACTTGCTTCTTATGACCTTAAGAGGTTTGAACTGCTTTTGATACATGTGGCGGCTTAAACACTGTTGCACAGCTATCCTTATATCATTAGGCCCCTTATTAAGCCGCCACCTTGAATAATTAAGATATTTCTTCCGGGTTAAAATTGAATCGGATCTTCTTATTTTTCCATAGGCCAATTGTTGTCATGGCTCCTAAGGCTGCCAAAGCCCCTGTCACCTGCAATTGGGTCCCATCCATAGTTACCAAGAGTAAACTGGCTGAGTTCGTGAAATCTGGCCACCTGCCAAAAAAGGAGGTCATGTCTTATCGTGCCCCTGACCCGTCTGAAGAGAGGCCTCAACCCAAAGAAGGGGAGGTAATAATTTTTACGGATCATATGAGCCGGGGATTTGCTCCTCCCGGCTCAAAATTCTTCATGGAGGTTTTGAATTTCTTTGACCTTAGACCTCAAGACATCGGACCCAATTCCGTGTCAAATATTTGCAATTTCCAAGTCTTCTGCGAGGTGTACCTGGGAGAGGAGCCAAGTCTGCTATTGTTCAGGGAACTTTTCTACTTGAACCGGCAAAATGAACGTGCCAACGGGCCCAGTCTTGAGCTTGGCGGCATCTCGATCCAGCGACGGAGAGACTGCCTTTTTCCTTATGCTGAGCTACTGAGTCACCCAAAATCTTGGAACCAAACGTGGTTCTACTGTCATGACACTTCTCCGGCTGATGAGAAGCCTCTGGCCGGCTTTCGCGCCCTGCGCCTTGAGTCCAACCATCCACTAACAGACAAACTGACGGCCGTTGAACGTCTGCCTCTTAATCCCACCATCAAGAAGATCAAAGCTCTCTTGGGAAACGGTTTAAACGGCATCGATCTGGTCCGAATCTGGGTCACTTGGCGAGTACTTCCATTAAGCCGCCATTCCGGCTTAATGTGTACTTACACAGGCGAAAAGAATGACCCGTTACGCCATAGTCCTGACGACTTACCAGATGATGTGGTGGATGCTATGACCCAGTCGCTCCCGAAGGAGGGCACTGTGACGAGTAACACCTTCGGCTTACTTCCCTTTTGCAAGAAGAATCCGGCCCCTACAGTAAGTTATCAATCTTAATAAATACTCTTTGCTATATTATACCTTTTTTTGGTACTCATAATTCCTTATCCTTTTCCACAGGCCGATGATAACTTCTGGAAGGTCAAATATGACCATGAGGCTGCCAAACAAGCCAGGACGACCAAGAAAACCGAAAGGAAAGCCGCCAAGACGGGAACCTCAAAGAAGAAGAAACCCAGCGCCTCCGACTTACTCAAATTGGATGATAGTTCTTCGGATGATGAAGAGGTAATCTTTAAATTTTCTTAATTCCCTTGTCATTACCTGTCCGACATTCTATCCCTTCAGGAGGATACGGGGAACAGTCAAGCAGCCGATGAAGAGGTAACTATAATATCCTCCGACTCAGAGCCTTTGCCAAAGCAAAAGATCTGAAGGGTGACCCAGAAAGTAATATTTTCACATGCTCTTGCTTATCAAGATCCTCAATTTCTTTTGAAGCAACAACAACTTGTGAACAGGAGGCAGACCCGAAACAACAAGGATGCAGAACTCTCCTCCGGCTTACCTGACGTAACCAGGAAGCATCGGACTGAGGTTATCTCCGATTTACGTTCTGTCTTACCTTTAGCGGGCTTAATTCGTCAACCTCTCAATTCGTCTGACTCCAATTATCAGGATACTTCTCCTTCTTCTGGTGAATCCATGCAATCAAACATGCCGGCTTTCAAAACTGCTCCCAGGTAATGTAACCTTATGTACCTTGAGCTTTACTCTACCCATGCTTGTGTATTCATCCTTCTGCCTTTGTTAACAGCATGCAAGTAAAACCCAGCAAGAGGGCAAAGAAGAATAAGCCGTCCCAAGACCCGATTCTAACTGAACCGGTGATTAATACGTCTGCTCCAGACAGCTCTACCCATCAGCCGCCGCCTGAACCGGCTTCTGATATTCCAGTGCCAACCTCTGATCCGCCGCCGAAGATACTCTCAACAGTTCTGATAACCCGGAGACTCCTAGCCCGATCAAGACAAATGACCCGAAAGTTGAGATTGTGAGGTCTCAGTTTGTTGAACTAGGGCGGCCTACCGTCCTTGCCAAATGTACTGCCAAGGAAGAACTTGCCGAACGCCGAAAAGCCAAGCAGGACATTACTGATTATACTCACTTAAGCATTGGTGATATAGTCTCGGGCTATCTGAATCAAGTGCATAATAGCCGTGACCTGGAAATTGACATGGTAAAACAAATACAGCACAAATCTGAGGTATAACTTATACTATTTACCTGAATCTTACATACTGTACCAGCCCCCAAGTCTATTGCTTATGAATAAATATGCTGTAGACTTAGAAATCTGCTTTACTTGTTAGCTTATCTGGTTCAAAGAGAATATATTTAACCCGATTATAACATGATAGTTTTAAATTTGCAATATACATTAGCCCCCAAGGGTCAAGTATCTTTACTTGTAAAATGCTTGAGACTTAATATGTGTGACCCGGTATGATAGGTTTAAAATTCTTCAGCATACATTAGCCCCCAAGTGCCAAGTATCTTTACTTGTAAAGTGCTTGGGACTTGAATGTTACCTTACTATGATCCTTACCATAACCTGGTGTCAATGCAGGCCACCATAAGTCAATTTGAATTGGAGTTTACTGTCCTGAAGAGTCGTCTGAAAACTCAAGAACTTGAAACTCAGAAGGCCAACTCCAAATTTGAATTCAGTGTCTCTGAAAATGAGAAGTTGAAGAAAAATTTTGAGTCAGAGACAAAAGCTTGGGCTAATGAGAAGGCTTTACTGGTGACTCGGGCCGAGACAACAGAAGCATCTCTTGCAGAAGCAACAAACGAGCTGTCCGACTTAAAACGGTAGATATCTCAAATGGTCTCAGCCATCTTCGGTAAGTTACTGTGCAAAACCTCAAACATTGTAACCTTACAATAAATATTGTAATAATTACTTCCGGCTGACTGTTATGCTTGTGCATACACATGCCCCAGGAGTACCAACCTTAAGCAAAACATGCTGATCAAGCTTAAAGCAGTTTACACCTTAGTGGAACAGCTGTACTCCGGGTCACAACGTGCCTTGGCCGTTGTAGCTTTATCAAATACCAGTCCCCACCTTTTGCAAGACGTGTTGAAGGGCCTCGCTGTACTACCTCAGCGGATCCAAGATTTAAGGCGGGCGTCCTCAAGAGCCGGGGCCGTAGCCGCATTGAGCCGGGCTAAAGCATGGCTCCGAGAACTAGACCCGGCCGACCTTGCCCTTGGATACCCAAGTCTGAAGGAGGACGGTACTGTATTTGACGACCATGATTTCACCGCCTGTGTCAAAGCCATATGTCCCGTGGCAACCCTTGTTGGAAACGACACTGACCTTACCAAGTATGCCTCGGGTTATGATAGTGAGAACCGGAGAATTTCAAACACTCCATATGATCAAATCAGCCTGATCCCTCCAATTCGTAAGCATACTTTTGCCCCTGAAGTGGACCCAGCCGGTTTAATAGATGATGAAGCTGAGTTTGAAGCTTTGAGCGGCATTGACTGGGCCTCGTCAACTTTCCAGGACAAAATAGCCGACGGAGAAGTGGAGAAGGATAACCCGGAGTCTTCAAGCCCGCCGAAGGAGTGAATCGCCAGGTGTTTTGAAAAAAAACAATGCTTCATTTATTCAGACTCGGGGAGTCTTGTAATAGGGTAGAAAAAACTTCCCAATGTTTGTCATGCCTTCGCGCATGTTCCTAGCGCTTAACACTTTCATAGCCGCCACTGCTATATATTTCTGGCTTTTATTTCCTTGGCGTGTTAAATTTGCTTGCCTTATTATGCACATAAAGCAAGCAAAATTCCCTTGGCATTTTATCGCGTCCGGGGTCACGGAAAGTATTGGTAACCCGGAACGCAAACCAAAAAACATCATAAACAGACTGGTTTATGACTATACTTTGCTAAGCATAAGCATAATAGCATACCCGCGATCCTTTGATAATCTTTCCTGCTGATATGATGCTCACCTCGTAATTAACAACCTGGTGTGACCAATATTAAACCGGAAAGACAAAAAAACATCTCATAATGCTTTTCACAAGGTCTCAGGATAGTCAAAATAATTTATAGGCTTCTGATTCGAATACGATTAGTAAACCATTCCAAAGGGGTTAAGCTAAGATTCAGATACGATCATATAGCCCCAAGTGGCTTTGGCGATGCCGATCAAGTGGGTATCGACAGATATGTTCTCTTTGGTTCGAATACGACCTATGTTTGAACAGGAAGCCCCAAAGTGACCATAAAAGTTGTTTAATGATGCTGATTCGAATACGATCCACGTCAGACCCAAAGGGGTTAAGCTGTGATTCAAATATGATCATGAAGCCCCCAAATGAGTTTGGCAGTATGCCGATCAAGCGGGTATCGACAGCTATGTTCTCTTTGGTTCGAATACAACCTATGTTTGAACAGGAAGTGTTGGGTAACGTAGTAATTTCAAAAAAATTCCTACGCACATGCAAGATCATGGTGATGGCATAGCAACGAGAGAGGAGAGTATTGTCCACGTACCCTCGTAGACCGTAAGCGCAAGCGTTATGACAACGCGGTTGATGTAGTCGTACGTCTTCACGATCCGACCGATCCAAGTACCGAACGTACGGCACCTCCGAGTTCAGCACACCTTCAGCTCGATGACGATCCCCGAACTCCGATCGAGCAAAGTGTCGGGGATGAGTTCCGCCAGCACGACGGCGTGGTGACGATGATGATGCTCTACCGGCGCAAGGCTTCGCCTAAACTCCGCGACGATATGACCGAGGTGAAATATGGTGGAGGGGGGCACCGCACACGGCTAAGGAACAATCCGTAGATTAACTTGTGTGTCTATGTGGTGCCCCCTGCCCCCGTATATAAAGGAGTGGAGGAGGGGAGGGCCGGCCCTCTCTATGGCGCGCCCTAGGGGAGTCCTACTCCCACCGGGAGTAGGATTCCCCCTTTCCTAGTCCAACTAGGAATCCTTCCAAGTATTAGGAGTAGGAGACAAGGAAGGGGGAGGGAGAAGGGAAGGAAGGAGGGGGCGCAGCCCCTCCCCCTAGTCCAATTCGGACTAGGCCTTGGGGGGCGCGCGGCCTGCCCTAGGCAGCCCCTCTCTCTTTCCCGTATGGCCCAATAAGGCCCAATACTTCTCCCCCGTATTCCCGTAACTCCCCGGTACTCCGAAAAATACCTGAACCACTCGGAACTTTTCCGAACTCCGAATATAGTCGTCCAATATATCGATCTTTACGTCTCGACCATTTCGAGACTCCTCGTCATGTCCCGGATCTCGTCCGGGACTCTGAACTCGTTCGGTACATCAAAACTTATAAACTCATAATAAAACTGTCATTGTAACGTTAAGCATGCGGACCCTACGGGTTCGAGAACTATGTAGACATGACCTAGAACTATTCTCGGTCAATAACAAATAGCGGAACCTGGATGCTCATATTGGCTCCTACATATTCTACGAAGATCTTTATCGGTCAAACCGCATAACAACATACTTTGTTCCCTTTGTCATCGGTATGTTACTTACCCGAGATTCGATCGTCGGTATCCAATACCTAGTTCAATCTCGTTACTGGCAAGTCTCTTTACTCGTTACGTAATGCATCATTCCGTAACTAACTCATTAGCTACATTGCTTGCAAGGCTTATAGTGATGTGCATTACCGAGAGGGCCCAGAGATACCTCTCCGACAATCGGAGTGACAAAACCTAATCTCGAAATACGCCAACCCAACATGTACCTTTGGAGACACCTGTAGTACTGCTTTATAATCACCCACTTACGTTGTGACGTTTGGTAGCACCCAAAGTGTTCCTCCGGTAAACGGGAGTTGCATAATCTCATAGTTACAGGAACATGTATAAGTCATGAAGAAAGCAATAGCAACATACTAAACGATCAAGTGCTAGGCTAACGGAATGGGTCATGTCAATCACATCATTCTCCTAATGATGTGATCCCCTTAATCAAATGACAACTCATGTCTATGGTTAGGAAACATAACCATCTTCGATTAACGAGCTAGTCAAGTAGAGGCATACTAGTGACACTCTGTTTGTCTATGTATTCACACATGTATTATGTTTCCGGTTAATACAATTCTAGCATGAATAATAAACATTTATCATGATATAAGGAAATAAATAATAACTTTATTATTGCCTCTAGGGCATATTTCCTTCAGTCTCCCACTTGCACTAGAGTCAATAATCTAGTTCACATCGCCATGTGATTTAACATCAATAGTTCACATCTATATGTGGTTAACACCCATAGATTACATCGACATGTGACCAACACCCAAAGGGTTTACTAGAGTCAGTAATCTAGTTCACATCGCTATGTGATTAACACCAAAAGAGTGTTGGGGAATGTAGTAATTTCAAACATTTCCTACACACACGCAAGATCATGGTGATGGCATAGCAACGAGAGGGGAGAGTGTTGTCCACGTACCCTCGTAGACCGTAAGCGAAAGCGTTATCACAACGCGGTTGATGTAGTCATACGTCTTCACGACTCGACCGATCCAAGGACCGAACGTACGGCACCTCCATGTTCAGCACACGTTCAGCTCGATGACGTTCCCTGGGCTCCAATCCAGCAAAGCGTCGGGGATGAGTTCCGTCAGCACGACGGCGTGGTGACGATGATGATGTTCTACCGGTGCAGGGCTTCGCCTAAACTCCGCGACGATATGACCGAGGTGGAATATAGTGGAGGGGGGGGCACCACACACGGCTAAGGAACGATCCGTAGATCAACTTGTGTATTCATGGGGTGCCCCCTGCCCCCGTATATAAAGGAGTGGAGGAGGGGAGGGCCGGCCCTCTCTATGGCGCGCCCTAGGGGAGTCCTACACCCACCGGGAATAGGATTCCCTCTTTCCTATTCCAACTAGGAGTCCTTCCATGTAGTAGGAGTAGGAGACAAGGAAGGGGAAGAGAGAAGGGAAGGAAGGAGGGGGTGCGCCCCCCCCCCTAGTCCAATTCGGACTAGGCCATGGGGGGGCGCGCGGCCTGCCCTAGGCAGCCCCTCTCTCTTTCCCGTATGGCCCAATAAGGCCCAATACTTCTCCCCGGCGAATTCCCGTAACTCTCCGGTACTCCGATAAATACCCGAATCACTCGGAACCTTTCCGAACTCCGAATATAGTCGTCCAATATATCGATCTTTACGTCTCAACCATTTCGAGACTCCTCGTCATGTCCCCGATCTCATTTGGGACTCCGAACTCCTTCGGTACATCAAAACTTATAAACTCATAATAAAACTATCATCGTAACGTTAAGCGTGCGGACCCTACGGGTTCGAGAACTATGTAGACATGACCTAGAACTATTCTAGGTCAATAACCAATAGTGGAACCTAGATGTTCATATTGGTTCCTACATATTCTATGAAGATCTTTATCGGTCAAACCGCATAACAACATACGTTGTTCCCTTTGTCATCGGTATGTTACTTGCCCGAGATTCGATCATCGGTATCCAATACCTAGTTCAATCTCGTTATCGGTAAGTTTCTTTACTCGTTCCGTAATACATCATCCCACAACTAACTCATTAGTTGCAATTCTTGCAAGGCTTTAAGTGATGTGTATTACCGAGAGGGCCCAGAGATACCTCTCCGACAATCGGAGTGACAAAACCTAATCTCGAAATACGCCAACCCAACATGTACCTTCGGAGACACCTGTAGAGCATCTTTATAATCATCCAGTTACGTTGTGACGTTTGGTAGCACACAAAGTGTTCCTCTGGTAAACGGGAGTTGCATAATCTCATAGTCACAGGAACATGTATAAGTCATGAAGAAAGCAGTAGCAACATACTAAACGATCGTGTGCTAAGCTAACGGAATGGGTCAAGTCAATCACATCATTCTCCTAATGATGTGATCCCGTTAATCAAATGACAACTCTTTTGTCCATGGCTAGGAAACTCAACCATCTTTGATTCACGAGCTAGTCAAGTAGAGGCATACTAGTGACACTATGTTTGTCTATGTATTCACACATGTATTATGTTTCCGGTTAATACAATTCTAGCATGAATAATAAACATTTATCATGAAATAAGGAAATAAATAATAACTTTATTATTGCCTCTAGGGCATATTTCCTTCAAAGAGTACTAAGGTGTGATCATGTTTTGCTTGTGAGATAATTCTAGTCAACGGGTCTGTCACATTCAGAGCCGTAAGTATTTTGCAAATTTCTATGTCTACAATGCTCTGCACGGAGCTACTCTAGCTAATTGCTCCCACTTTCAATATGTATCCAGATTGAGACTCAAAGTCATCTAGATTAGTGTTAAAACTTGCATCGATGTAACCCTTTACGACGAACCTTCTTTCACTTCCATAATCGAGAAACATATCCTTATTCCACTAAGGATAATTTTGACCGCTGTCCATTGATCTACTCCTAGATCACTATTGCACTCCCTTGCCAAGCTTAGTGGTAGGGTATGCAATAGATCTGGTACACAGCATGACATACTTTATAGAACCTATGGCTGATGCATAGGAAATGACTTTCATTTTCTTTCTATCTTCTGTCGTGGTCGGGTTTTGAGTCTTACTCAATCTCACACCTTGTAACACAGGTGTTGACACCGGATTTTGGCAAGGTACAAAAGGCAAGTAAGATGGCCTCAAGTGAAAGAGTTTTCAGCATGAAAAGTTTCAAGTCGCCGAGTGGAATAACTTTGATGTTTGAGTCATCGACATCTGACCTCATCTTAGGGGCTGAAACTGTACTCCGAGTGGCAGAATTTAGTGCTCTGAGTGCTTTTCAGCCGATTACTCCTTCAAGACGACCTTGGATGAAGTACTCTAAAGGAATTGTCTTTGTCTCGTCGAGGCAATCAATTTTGATAGATAGATCTTTTCAATCCGAGTTCGTATGCAAAAGTTAGAGGCAATACACTGCAGACCGAATCTAAACAGAAATATGGCGCAAGGTACCAGACACCCTGTCTGATGGGTTGCGCGAGCAATTCGGACCTCAAGAAGGCCTTGAATCGGAAAACCTACAACACAAGAAAGTTTCGTCTCGTCAAGCCGATCGATTTTCATATATAATTCTTCTCAATCCAAGGTCGTATGAGACCTGGGGAGACAAATCAAGATCAGGCTATGTTTTCGGTCGAGTGAAAAACGTATCATCCGAGTGAAAACTTACCGGTCGAGTGAAAGCTTACCTTTCGAGTAAAAACTTACCGGTCGAGTGAAAACTTACTTTTCGAGGGAAAACTTACCGATCGAGTGAAAGTTTATCATCCGAGTGAAAACCTACCGATCGAGTAAAAGGTCGAGTGAAAACCTACCGATCGAGTAAAAGGTCGAGTGAAAACCTACCGATCGAGTAAAAGGTCGAGTGAAAACCTACCGATCGAGTAAAAGGTCGAGTGAAAACCTACCGATCGAGTAAAAGGTCGATCGAGTAAAAGGTCGAGTGAAAACTTATTGATCGAGTAAAAGATTGTCTTCCGAGTGAAAATATAGTCATCCGAGTGAAAAAGTCCAGTCGAACCATCCGAGTGAAAGACTCTAATATCCGAGTGGATGAGCTCAAATCCGAGTGAAATTGAATATGTGCCCAAAAGTTTATCAAGATGATTTCGGATGGAGAAGTGTTCAATACAGAAGTTGTGTGTATCGTAAAAACGGTGAAATTTGGTTTTGGGATCATCATCATCAGAGATAGCATATGGCATGCAAATTCACTACGAGACTCGGATAATCCAGTCTGCTGCAAGAACAAATCCGACTGGAACGTAAAGATGGCTTCGTGAAGTATTCAAGATGACCTTATTTGAAGAAGTGATCAACATGAGAGTTGTTCGTATCGTCGAGGCGCACAAGTTTGATATTTGGGCCGTCTTGATCTGAGATCATATGCAAGCTCGGCGGCCCGCGCAAGAAGGAAGACAGAGTTTGGGCCAGATTCAGACTGAATCCGAGTTGGAATAGAACTAGGACTCTAGGACGCGAATTGATGTAATTTTTCTTGTAAGGAAAGCCTAGATGAATCCTTTACTTGTACGGGAAGTCCAGCCGCCTCTTATATATGTTGGGGGTGACGGCCGATTGAACAACACCAATCGAACCAATCAATCTATTACACTTTTGTGTTCATCTATCTTTATCCCCTACCCTTGTATCTTTCTTTCTCGTTCTTCGTTCGTTCTTCGCGTTGGAGGGCAGCGATCTACGAGGCTCTAGGGGCGAGCGAATCGACCTAGGGCAGCCCATAGACACCCCACTCCCTGACGGGGTCCCTCCCGGGCGTGTGGGGTTTCGGGTCTTCAAAAGCGCCTGCCGACTGTCCTGTGTATCGCGCTGTCGGTCGGGTCTCCTTCGACGTGAGCTGCGGTGCATCACCCGCGGCGTCGAGGGTACACGTGACGTGTTCGTGTGTCAACAACAGGCAAGAACTCTTTCTTTGACTGTTCCATTTTGAACTACTTCAAAATCTTGTCAAGGTATGTATTCATTGAAAAACTTATCAAGCGTCTTGATCTATCTCTATAGATCTTGATGCTCAATATGTAAGCAGCTTCACCGAGGCCTTCTTTGAAAAACTCCTTTCAAACACTCCTTTATGCTTTGCAGAATAATTCTTCATTATTTCTGATCAACAATATGTCATTCACATATACTTATCAGAAAGGTTGTAGTGCTCCCACTCACTTTCTTGTAAATACAGGCCTTTCCAAAAGTCTGTATAAAACCATATGCTTTGATCAACACATCAAAGCGTATATTCCAACTCCGAGATGCTTGCACCAGTCCATTGATGGATCGCTGGAGCTTGCACATTTTGTTAGCACCTTTAGGATTGACAAAATCTTCTGGTTGCATCATATACAACTCTTCTTTAAGAAAACCATTAAGGAATGCAGTTTTGACATCCATTTGCCAGATTTCATAAAATGTGGCAATTGCTAACATGATTCGGATAGACTTTTAAGCATCGATACGAGTGAGAAAATCCCATTGTATTCAACATCTTGAACTTTGTCAAAAACCTTTTTCGACAAGTCTAGTTTTGTAGATAGTAACACTACTATCAGCATCTGTCTTCCTCTTGAAGATCCATTTATTTAACATGGCTTGCTGATCATCGAGCAAGTCAATCAAAGTCCATACTTTGTTCTCATACATGGATCATATCTCAGATTTTATGGCCTCAAGCCATTTCGCGGAATTTGGGCTCATCATCGCTTCCTCATAGTTCGTAGGTTTATCATGGTCTAGTAACATGACTTCTAGAATAGGATTACCGTACCACTCTGGTGCGGATCTTACTCTGGTTGACCTACCAGGTTTTGGTAGTAACTTGATCTTGAAGTTTCATGATCATCATCATTAGCTTCCTCACTAATTGGTGTAGGCATCACCGGAACTGATTTCAGTGATGAACTAGTTTCCAATTCCGGAGAAGGTACAAATTACCTTATTAAGCTCTACTTTCCTCCCACTCACTTCTTTCGAGAGAAACTCCTTCTCTAGAAAGGATCCATTCTTAGCAAAGAATGTTTTGCCTTTGGATCTGTGATAGAAGGAGTACCCAACAGTTTCCTTTGGGTATTCTATGAAGACACACTTTTCCGATTTGGGTTCGAGCTTATCAGGTTGAAAACCTTTTTCACATAAACATCGCAACTCCAAACTTTAAGAAACGGCAGCTTAGGTTTACTGCTAAACCATAGTTCATACGGTGTCGTCTCAACGGATTTAATGGTGCCCTATTTAACGTGAATGCAGCTGTCTCTAATGAATAACCCCAAAACGATATTGGTAAATCGGTAAGAGACATCATTGATCGCACCATATCAAATAAAGTGCGGTTATGACGTTCGGACACACCATTACGTTATGGTGTTCCATGTGGCGTGAGCTGTGAAACTATTCCACATTGTTTTATATGAAGGCTAAACTCGTAACTCAAATATTCTCCTCCACGATGAGATCGTAGAAACTTTATTTTCTTGTTACGATGATTCTCCACTTAACTTTGAAATTCTTTGAACTTTTCAAATGTTTCAGACTTGTGCTTCATTAAGTAGATATACTCATATCTGCTCAAATCATCTTGTGAAGGTCAGAAAATAACGATACCTACCACGAGCATCAACACTCATTGGACCGCATACATCGGTATGTATTATTTCCAACAAGTCAGTATCTCGTTCCATTGTTCCGAACAGCGGAGTTTCAGTCATCTTGCCCAAAAGGCACGGTTCGCAAGCATCAAATGATTCATAATCAAGTGATTCCAAAAACCCATCAGCATGTAGTTTCTTCACGCGCTTTACACCAATATGACCCAAACGGCAGTGCCACAAATAAGTTGCACTATCATTATTAACTTTGCATATTTTGGCATCAATATTATGAATATGTGTATCACTACGATCGAGATCCAACAAACTATTTTCATTGGGTGTATGACCATTGAAGGTTTTATTCATTTAAACAGAACAACAATTATTCTCTGATTTTAAATGAATAACTGTATTGCAATAAACATGATCAAATCATATTCATGCTCAACGCAAACACCAAATAACATTTATTTAGGTTTAACACTAATCCCGAAAGTATAGGGAGTGTGCGATGATGATCATATCAATCTTGGAACTACTTCCAACACTCATCGTCACTTCCCCTTCAACTAGTCTTTGTTTATTCTGTAACTCCTGTTTCGAGTTACTAATCTTAGCAACCAAACAAGTATCAAATACTTAGGGGCTACTATAAACACTAGTAAAGCACACATCAATAACCTGTATATCAAATATACCCTTGTTCACTTTGCCATCCTTCTTATCCACCAAATATTTGGAGTAGTTCCACTTCCAGTGACCATTTCCTCTGCAGTAGAAGAACTCAGTTTCAGGCTTTAGGTTCAGCTTTGGGCTTCTTCGCGGGAGTGATAACTTGCTTGTCATTCTACTTGAAGTTCCCTTTCTTTCCCTTTGCCATTCTCTTGAAACTAGTGGTCTTATCAATCATCAACACTTGATGCTCTTTCTTGATTTCTACCTTCGTCGATTTCAACATCACGAAGAGCTTGGGAATCGTTTTCGTCATCCTTTGCATACTATAGTTCATCACGAAGTTCTACTAACTTGGTGATGGTGACTAGAGAATTCTATCAATCACTATCTTATCTAGAAGATTAACTCCCACTTGATTCAAGCGATTGTAGTACCCAGACAATCTGAGCACTTGCTCACTAGTTGAGCGATTCTCCTCCATCCTTTAGCTATAGAACTTGTTGGAGACTTCATATCTCTCAACTCGGGTATTTGCTTGAAATATTAACTTCAATCCTGGAACATCTCATATGGTCCATGACGTTCAAAACGTCTTTGAAATCCCGATTCTAAGCCGTTAAGTATGATGCACTAAACTATCAAGTAGTCATCATATTGAGCTAGCCAAACGTTCATAACGTCTGCATCTGCTCCTGCAATAGGTCTGTCACCTAGTGGTGCATTAAGGACATAATTCTTCTATGCAGCAATGAGGATAAACCTCATAACACGGATCCAATCCGCATCATTGCTACTAACATTTTTCAACATAATTTTCTCTAGGAACATATCAAAATAAACATATGAAAGCAACAACGCGAGCTATTGATCTACAACATAATTTGCAAAATACTACCAGGACTAAGTTCATGATAAATTTAAGTTCAATTAATCATATTACTTAAGAACTCCCACTTAGACAGACATCTCTCGAGTCATCTAAGTGATCACGTGATCCAAATCAACTAAACCATAACCAATCATCACGTGAGATGGAGTAGTTTTCAATGGTGAACATCACTATGTTGATCATATCTACTATATGATTCACGCTCAACCTTTCGGTCTCCGTGTTCTGTGGCCATATCTGCATATGCTAGGCTCGTCAAGTCTAACCTGAGTATTCCGCGTGTGCAAAACTGGCTTGCATCCATTGTAGATGGACGTAGAGCTTATCACACCCGATCATCACGTGGTGTCTGGGCATGACGAACTTTGGCAACGGTGCATACTCAGGGAGAACACTTCTTGATAATTATTGAGAGATCATCTTAAAATGCTACCGTCAATCAAAGCTAGAATAAGATGTATAATAGATAAACATCATATGCAATCAAAATATGTGACATGATATGGCCATGATCATCTTGCGCCTTTGATCTCCATCTCCAAAGTATTGTCATGATCTCTATCGTCACCGGCACGACACCATGATCTTCATCATCTTGATCTACATCAATGTGTCATCACATGGTTGTCTCACCAACTATTGCTCTTGCAACTATTGCTATCGTATAGCGATAAAGTAAAGCAATTATTTGGCACTTGCATCTTATGCAACAAAGAGACATCCATAGGGCTTCTGCGAGTTGCCGATAACTTCAACAAAACATGATCATCTCATACAACAACTTATATCTTATCACGTCTTGACCATATCACATCACAACATGCCCTGCAAAAACAAGTTATACGTCCTCTACTTTGTTGTTGCAAATTTTACGTGGCTGCTACGGGCTGAGCAAGAACCGTTCTTACCTACGCATCAAAACCACAACGACAGTTTGTCAAGTTAGTGCTGTTTTAACCTTCGCAAGGACCGGGCGTAGCCACACTCGGTTCAACTAAAGTTGGAGAAAGTGACACCCGGCAGCCACCTGTGTGCAAAGCACGTCGGTAGAACCAGTCTCGCGTAAGTGTACGCGTAATGTCGGTCCGGGCCGCTTCATCCAACAATACAGCCGAACCAAAGTATGACATGCTGGTAAGCAGTATGACTTGTATCGCCCACAACTCTCTTGTGTTCTACTCGTGCATATAACATCAACGCATAAAACCTAGGCTCGGATGCCACTGTTGGGGAACATAGTAATTTCAAAAAAATTCCTACGCACATGCAAGATCATGGTGATGGCATAGCAACGAGAGAGGAGAGTATTGTCCACGTACCCTCGTAGACCGTAAGCGGAAGCGTTATGACTACGCGGTTGATGTAGTCGTACGTCTTCACGATCCGACCGATCCAAGTACCGAACGCACGGCACCTCCGAGTTCAGCACACGTTCAGCTCGATGACGATCCCCGGACTCCGATCCAGCAAAGTGTCGGGGATGAGTTCCGTCAGCACGACGTATGGTGACGATGATGATGCTCTGCCGGTGCAGGGCTTCGCCTAAACTCCACGACGATATGACCGAGGTGGAATATGATGGAGGGGGGCACCGCACACGGCTAAGGAACAATCCGTAGATCAACTTGTGTGTCTATGGGGTGCCCCCTGCCCCCGTATATAAAGGAGTGGAGGAGGGGAGGGCCGGCCCTCTCTATGGCGCGCCCTAGGGGAGTCCTACTCCCACCGGGAGTAGGATTCCCCCTTTCCTAGTCCAACTAGGAATCCTTCCAAGTATTAGGAGTAGGAGACAAGGAAGGGGGAGGGAGAAGGGAAGGAAGGAGGGGGCGCAGCCCCTCCCCCTAGTCCAATTCGGACTAGGCCTTGGGGGGCGCGCGGCCTGCCCTAGGCAGCCCCTCTCTCTTTCCCGTATGGCCCAATAAGGCCCAATACTTCTCCCCCTGTATTCCCGTAACTCCCCGGTACTCCGAAAAATACCCGAATCACTCGGAACCTTTCCGAACTCCGAATATAGTCGTCCAATATATCGATCTTTACGTCTCGACCATTTCGAGACTCCTCGTCATGTCCCCGATCTCGTCCGGGACTCCGAACTCCTTTGGTACATCAAAACTTATAAACTCATAATAAAACTGTCATCGTAACGTTAAGCGTGCGGACCCTACGGGTTTGAGAACTATGTAGACATGACCTAGAACTATTCTCGGTCAATAACCAATAGCGGAACCTGAATGCTCATATTAGCTCCTACATATTCTACGAAGATCTTTATCGGTCAAACCGCATAACAACATACTTTGTTCCCTTTGTCATCGGTATGTTACTTACCCGAGATTCGATCGTCGGTATCGAATACCTAGTTCAATCTCGTTACTGGCAAGTCTCTTTACTCGTTACATAATGCATCATTCCGTAACTAACTCATTAGCTACATTGCTTGCAAGGCTTATAGTGATGTGCATTACCGAGAGGGCCCAGAGATACCTGTCCGACAATCGGAGTGACAAAACCTAATCTCGAAATACGCCAACCCAACATGTACCTTTGGAGACACCTGTAGTACTCCTTTATAATCACCCAGTTATGTTGTGACGTTTGGTAGCACCCAAAGTGTTCCTCCGGTTAACGGGAGTTTCATAATCTCATAGTTACAGGAACATGTATAAGTCATGAAGAAAGCAATAGGAACATACTAAACGATCAAGTACTAGGCTAACGGAATGGGTCATGTCAATCACATCATTCTCCTAATGATGTGATCCCTTTAATCAAATGACAACTCATGTCTATGGTTAGGAAACATAATCATCTTCGATTAACGAGCTAGTCAAGTAGAGGCATACTAGTGACACTCTGTTTGTCTATGTATTTACACATGTATTATGTTTCCGGTTAATACAATTCTAGCATGAATAATAAACATTTATCATGATATAAGGAAATAAATAATAACTTTATTATTGCCTCTAGGGCATATTTCCTTCAGGAAGCCCCCAAGTTATCATGGCTAGATTCAGATATGATCATAAGCCGGACCAGAGGAAAAGCCGGATTCAGATATGATCCGTTCCCTATTGGTTGTTTCCACCATCTAACAAAAAGACATATAGAATTTTGAGGGTAAAGAAAAAGGACAAAGGTCCTGTTTTATTGCTTTATAATATATACATCATCAAAATATATACATCTTGAGAGCCGGTGGCTCAAGTATAGTAAGGCCGAAGATGGGCTATATTCCACGACCGGCGGGTCTCTTCCTCCGACTTACGTGAGTCCTTGTGCTCTCGAATATCAATGAGGTAGTATGACCCGTTGTTCAGATTCTTGCTGACCACAAAGGGTCCTTCCCAAGGTGGAGATAGCTTGTGCATGAGGTCTATCAGCACCTGAGCCGGTGGGCGCACAGGGCCACCTACCCCGTCTGTCCCTATCCCTGACGTAACTGCCGCAACGGATGTAGAGTTTTGGCCAGGTTGAGTCCCAGCCATGAAGACTCCTGCCCAATTCGGCGACTCACAGGGGTCCGGAATACTGAAGCCATCGGAACAGCCCCCGAGCACGCCATCTTGTACTTGATACAGCGAATCTGTTGAACCGGCGGACGAATCACCGTCAGAGAGGACGGCCGTCTCACCACCATCTTCAGGTCCTTCAGAAAGCTCTTTTCCGTGGACGCAGCCCACAAAGACACGCTTCATGCCGGGTTGAGCTTGGGCGGGTTTCGCACGCTGAGCCGTCTCGACGAGGTTGGTGTAGTTGTCCGGCTTAGGTCCCAGCTCACCAATCCGGCCGATGAAGACGTGGATCCCTCCGAAGGGGACCCGGTACCCGTACTCAATTGAGCCAGCGTCGGGGCCCCAGCCTTCGTCGTCGATGTAGATCTTGCCACGACGACTCTTGGTCATCCGACCCACTACGTATCCCTTGAGCCCTTCGAAGTTGTCCTTCAATAACTCAAATCCACCGTGCGCTGGCCCCACAATGGGCGCCAATTGTCGTGGAATTGTCGCGTCAGATGTCCTTGTGAAAGGACTTAGTTGTGGAGCCATCGCAACTAGGAAGCTTGAAGGGGTTAATCGGGACAAGGGACACAAGAGGTTTTATACTAGTTCGGCCCCTTACGGTGAAGGTAAGGCCTACGTCTAGTTGGGTTGGTATTGATGTTTCGATGACCAGGGAGTGAGATACGCTATGCCCGGCTCTCGATGAGTTGTTTCTTGCCCTAAGCCACCAGCAGGTCGTCCCCTTATATACACGGGTTGACGCCCTGCAGCTTACAAAGTCCCGGCCGGCTTATAAACAGTATCCGGCTCAGTGACTAGTTAAGTCTACCTTATGATACAAGTCATATTACTATGGCGGTTTATTACAACGGGCCTTAAGCCCTCTATGAACCGCCATCTTCATGCTTCGGTCTTGGGCTTCTCTCTGGTAAGTCTTCTTTGCGTAACCCGTCCCCTCCTGGGCGGCTTGTACAAATAGTTATATCCCCAACATCAGTAATAACCTTTGATATGGTGATTATGTCGGAAAGGCCAGTCTAGCAGAGTCAACATACATCGCCTGACCTGCATAATTTATGGAGCGCGTTCTATATCGTGCCCATGAGCCTCCTTTATGACACATGACTATTATCAAATATGGTGTTAACTAGCATATTGCACCTTCGCAAAAGATTTTCTTTGTATTGATAAATGCATGTTGATTTTTTATGTAATTAATGACCAACATATATAGTGGAATTGCTAGGTAGGTATTAGTGTGGATTGTAACCTCAAATACCACATCTAGGAGACTGTTATCATTATGCATATTTAAAATTATAATATCAAGTGCAACAAGGTCATTCTAGTCACAACATGCAGATATAATCTAAAGGTGTTTCTTTGCACCATATCAATTTACCAAGAATACGATGAGAGTAATTTTACTCTTTCAAAAAACAAAGCTATTGGAAGTTGGAAACACAATCGGAGTATGAGCCAATTGCGCATGACATACCTTCATTTTCGTTCGGTGCTTATATTTTTCTTTATTCATATATTTTGCTACCCTCAGCTATAGATTAATATCCATATATACAAGAAGCTAAGCTGCTACTTATAGACCAAGAGAAGATAAGTCATAAAAGGTCGAAAAGTAATAATGCTTACAGTATCCACCAACTGTGTCAGTCGCATAATCTTTAGAAACTTATGCATATGTGGTCAACTTAATTTATTGTGCAGAACCAAGAAATGTGCATGCATGAAGGCTACAAGCCTTACTTCAATTTATGATGTAAGAAATGTGCATGCATGAAGGCTACAAGCCTTACTTCAATTTATGATGTTGTTATTCCACGTGGTATACTTTGACAAATCTTACATCCTTAAGAAGTTGGTCCCAGTTCTCTCAACATGCAAAGTGTTCACCTCAATATCTCTACGAAGCCATGCATTTAAGTCTACTCTCCTATTAAGCCATGCAAAATCTGTCACATAAGCGAACTTAAAGATTAGAATTATTTTTACATTTGTCTATGCATGTAATGTTGCCACATCATACATGCATGTTAGTCAGCTTCACATTTTTGTTCAAAATGATATTTTTAACAGTAATTCAAAAGGATATATTCTATTTTTAGACACTTTCTTTTATTGATTTTCAAGCTTGTATTTCTTTTTGTTAGATTTAGTTATTTTTGGCAACTATTTACGCATTTTTTAACAAAGTTACCGCAACAACATACTGGGCATCCTCTAAGAATTAGCGTGCCATCTTTAGCCTCGTCACGATCATCTTGAGCTTTTGCGCCTCTTTCTCCCTCTGCCATCTCAGCTTTGACTCAGCCACACTTAGGCAATATTGTGCATTTAAACAATCCTAATACTCCATCGTGATGTAAGCCAGATGGCACACTAACGCATCCAAGCATGCGTGTTCGACCTGCTGCTTGGTCATGGGCTCTTGCTCCCACCCTGTGATTCTAATCGAACTCTTCTTCGACTGTTGCAAGAAGGCATAACTGTTGTCTATAAAACTTTCCCCAATATCAACCAATGATGCTTTTAACTTATCAGTCTTAATACAATCTTGGAGGTCCAGTTTGTTTTTGGCCCTCCACGCCCCAAGGTTGCAGCATAATGTTTTCCCTCGTGATGTCCACAGTTACAAACATGATTCTGTCATCGTCGAAAAATTATTGCAGTCACATAGATTCATCCTTCCAATTGACAATCTTGTACACTAGCCACTTTGTGACTACATCGAACTGGATAACAGCAGCCCGCCGTGGACCGAATTCGAATGCTTCGGTGGTGTACTCCACGTCCAGGCCAACGATGAACCTCTGATGCGTGTTCACCACAGTGCAAACTTCATCCAGTATATCCTTGATGAACTTATCGACAGTTGCACCACTCCTTGTCAGTGCGACCTCAATCAAAGTACCGTAAGGGGCTTTGACCATGTGCATGGATGTCCACGCCATTTGAAGAACGGGCGGATGAAAAAATGTTTGAGTATAGGAGAACAAGGAGAACAACTACTAACTAGGATAAGAAAGAACTTGCTTGCTAGTATGCGACGCAGATGAGTGTCAGCGGTCGAGGAGGCTTGCGCGGGGAGAGAGGCCATGGGGTTGCCAATGAACAAAACTTGCCTCCGATACGTGAATGGCATGCAAATTTGCCTTAACAAAATCCTTTGATAGGTGAACCTGCCTTTGATACGTATCAGAGGCAGGTTCTCTTCATTGGCACCCCATGGCCTCCCTCCCCGCGCAAGCCTCCTCGACAGCCGCCACCCATCCGCGTCGGACACACACATGCAAGTTCTTCTTATCCTGATTAGTAGTTGTTCTTTTAGTCCTCCTGCACTCAAACATTTTCCATCTGCTAGTTGTTCAAATGGCGTAGACATCTGTGCACATGGTCAAAGCCCCTGCGGTACTCTGATTAAGGCCGTAGTGACAGGGAGTGGAGCAGCCGTCGATAATTTCATCAAGGATATACTGGATGAAGTTTGTACTGAGGTCAACACACATCAGAGGTTCATCATCGCCCTGGCAGTGGAGTACACCACTTAAGGATCCAAATTCGGTCTACGACGGGCTATTGTTATCTAGTTCTGTGTAGGCACAAAGTTCCTAGTGTACCAGATTATCAAATAGAAGGATGAATCTATGTGGCTACAACAATTTTTCAGCGATGATAGAATCATGTTTGTAACTATGGACATCACGACGAACAACATTATGCTGCAGCCTTGAAGGTTGAAGGCCAAAAACCAATTGGACCTCCAAGATTGTATTAAGAATGGTAAGTTTACATCATCATTGGTTAATATTGCGGAAAGCTTTATAAACATCAGCTATGCCTCTTTGCAGTAGCTGAATAAGAGTTCAATTATAATCGCAGGGTGAGAGCAAGAGCCCTTGACCAAGTAGCAGGTGGAATACACATGCTTGGATGCGTTCGTGTGCCATTGGGGTTACATCACAATAGAGCATTACGTTTGCTTAAATGCACAATATTGCCTATGCGTGGCTGAGTCAAAGCTGAGAAGGCAAAGGGAGAAAGAGGCGCAGAAGGTCAAGATGACCGTGAAGAGGCTAATTGGCTAAAGATGATACCCTAATTCTTATATGGGCCCTTCAAAAAAACCAAATTCTTATATGGTGCATAGTTTCTTCTATACCTATTTCTGTTGCGAACTAATTTGAACTCAGCTGTAATGTTTGTGTTGTGAACTACTTGGAATTCAGTTTGAATTCAGTGGTGAGTGAACCTAAGTCATGGTCTTTTAACGTAATGTGTGAACGAAATTCATTTCGCTTGAGTAGAGCCTCCGCGGTATATGAAGTTCATGCTTGATAAAATTCAAGTGTTAGATATTTATTCTGCAGGAGACAAGGCAGAGACTGCCCTCCGGTGCATGGGCGTGTCTTCTAGACGTAGATATGGCAAACAACGTATATGGAGATCCTTCTTTGTGTGGGTTTTGTAGACTACTTGTTTGTGTATCCGTGAAATAAATAGTTATTTTATAGTTGGAAATATTTGTGGCTGCAAATTTAATAGGCTGAGAAGAAAGCATTTTAATCATTGGGAAACATGAGTGTTGTTACTTGCCCTACGAGTCGAGGGTGCCGACGAAATGCCACTCCAAGTATTTCCGAGGCACTGGGTGGGCAGCTATGCTCGACCAGAGGGTCTGTATAAGTTCACTTTTTATTTCACATAACATTATATAAAAGCACGAAAGCCAATGGCCCCTGACCCTTGGGTCGGGCACGAGTGGCCGAACTAAGTGATAAGGGCGAGGGTCCCGATCTTTCGATGAGATGGTAGTCATGTTCTCATCACTAAGGGTTGATTATTTTGTCCAATCCTAATCAAGTTGTCTTATGCAGGCTTCTTGGCAAAAGGTCCAGCAATTGTCCAAGGAGCTAGCGCAAGACAAGAACAAGCCTGCCGACTTGCAGAAGGAGGTGGAGGATGAATAGAGAGATTTGCTATAAATTCCCACTAAAAAGCGGAACATCTAGCCATTGGATTGGTATACGTTTTAATACTAGATATTTTTGGGAAATTTGATCCAAAATACATATTGAAGACATGTGCATGGAGCAAACTAATGTAAAACATGACAAATAGTAGTAAACAATTGTAATGGCCATTCACTATATGTATTTTTTGCGCCTGGATTCCTAATATGTTTATCCTAAATCAGATTCTCCAATTAAAAGTTATCTGAGATTAGCACCAATTATTGATAAGATTGTCCCAATAAATATTAGAAAGTTTGAACACAACACGACGAAAACTTGCTTACTTGCCTTTCTGAAAAATGAAGCAAATATGTGCAATCTACTAAACAGGTTGGTTGAGGTAATAATGTATATGAATTAAATTTTTGACTGACCTTCAAGACCAGTGGAAATAGTTAGCCATCATCCCCAACCATGGGCAGAAATACATTTTTCCTGCCTGCGAGAATTCTCCTTTTAGATTATCAAACGACGAAGACCAGTGTAAATCTAAAAGAAGGAATTAAGTGCAGCAAAAGAATATGCAAGAATCAAGAATAAAATTGAATAGACCCGCTGAGGATGCACGACAAAAGAAATCAATGGCAGGAAAGCACTAATGCAAAAGGACATGCACACCTAGTAACGTACCCACACTCCAATCTAGCGACACGCATATGAGTGAAATCAAATTAACAGGTAGATTAAGCACAATCCGTAGGTAAAATGGAAAATCACTATGACAATAGAAAGGATGAGTAGCACAGTCTAGAGGACATTGGGCATCGTTGTTTGCAATACCTTATGGTGACAGTGCATACATAGGAGGTCCTTCAGCAGATGAGCTCATCCTCCCTGTGAAGAACTCGGCTAGTGTAGCGCCACCAGGGCGTTGATGTGACCACCATGCAATCGTACGCTAAGACACAATATACCCGGATAGGAAGGAGCCGCTTGGTTGTGTGACGCAGATGGATGAATCTGCATGCGCCGGAGGCGGTGCCGCCGATGGGGATGGGGAGTCCTCATATGCGCGGATGTGGCCGGGGTCTGCAGAGTACCGGCACGGTTCCGACGCATGTGTTGCTTCTCTCGTTGGCTGATGCTGCCGGCAAGCCTGGATGTGAAGGGTGGCAGCGGCAGGAAGCGACGGTCCGTCGCCAGACCTGGCTGGGGCTGCCCTACCTTGCGCGGCCAGTGGGGATACCGCAGCGGCGTTATCTAGCTGGCACACCCGACGACGGCCGGCTACAGAGAATCCCCGTCGCTGTCCGACGCTGGCAGCAGCAGGAGGCAGCGGTGGTCCTGCACCAAACCTGCCGGGGCTGCCTTACCACGCGTGGTGTGCGGGGATATACAGGAGCGGCTTGGTGCCGATGATTGTAGTCGATCTTTAAGAGACACGATGAAATCGGCTCCATTGGCTCTTGATTTGCCGGCGCATCGGTTACAAGAAGGCCAAAGAGCAACCGACTGTTCGCTTCATTGACTAGGCATAAGGCTAGTACATACTAAAACTAAATTGAGTCACACGATTTTATTGAAAAAAGATTAGAGACAAAGAAAAAAAGATCCGGGAGGCTCCCTCTCTAGGGCTGGAAAAAAAAGTTCGAACCTCGTGAGCTAAACGAGTAACTCGTGATTCGGCTCGAATCGACTCGAACTCGAAGAATAACAAGTCAAGCCGAGTTTTGGTTTAAGATTGTCTATAGACCAAGTTAAAGATGACGGACTGCTCTGGCGACGGCGCTGGCGATCCCAGGGGCGACTCATCCGGCGCAGCGTCTCCCCCTACCACGCCGCCTCCGCCCTCCCCCTCGGCCGCGCCTCCCTTCCCCGACCTCCTTGCCGCGACTTCGCCGCCCGCCTCCCCGTCGCGCCCCCCGTCGCCCATCCCCCCCGCACGGGTCATCTAGGCTGACCTAGCGGAGGCCGACGACATCGAGGCCGGCCGCCCCGTGGTGTGCCGCGACCGCGTCCCCCTCCCGCTCCTGCTCGTGCCCGATGGCCGGATGGCGCCGGTGGCCTTACTCCCAGGGGTGGGAGTTCGGCCACCCGCCCGTCTGCCCGGCGCCGGCACCGGACGCTGAGCTCGTCTCAGTCGCCGGGGAGTAAAGGGGCGACATTGGGGTCGGGCCGCCGCCGTCGTCGCCAGTTGCAGGGCTGGGGGTCGCGGGCCGCGCCGACCGCGGTGTCGCTCGACTGTCGTGGCGCGCTGGTGCCCCCTAGGGTCCGGTCGCGAGCTCGGCCATGGCATGGCCGACACTGTCCTCGGTCATGTCGCGACATTCGCCGTTCCGCCCTTTCATCTCTGCCTTTGGCGCCCCCTCCCCCGTTCGCCGGTGCCCTCTCGTGCCCTCCTCCGGCCGCGCCCGCCCAACCCTGCCCCGACCGCGGCACCGGCGGCGGCGCTGGGGGAAACCCTGCCTCCTCGTGCGGGCGCGATGCGGGTGCTGGGCCGCCCGTCGCTCCTGGACCCTCCCATGGGCCGGCCTGTGTGGCCTTCTGCGAGTGCGGGCGGTATTGGGCCGCGGCCATCCCTGGCTGCGGGCCCACCCAGGCCACACATGTGGCTTTCCCTAGGGTTCCCAATCCAACCGGTCTCCTCCCCTGCGCCTCCCTCCAGCCGCCCCGACCCATCCCCTCCCCTCCCCGCGATTGCGGCTGCCCCTCCGTCTCCGGCTCCAGCGGCGTCCCCCCTCCTCCCCCCTGCAGCCATGAACCGGGACTGGGGCGCCTGTCGGCTCAAGCGCGGCCGCGATGAGCGCCGGGACGCTCCCCGTTCCTTCCCGGACGGGCTGCGTCGTGAGGCCGACCTCCGGGAGCAGCTCACATCCCGGCCTCCCTCCCGCCGGTTCCCCGCCCGTGAGACCCACCACTCGCCGACGTGCGCGGAGCGTCACTCCCCGGACCACGACCGTCGCTTTCTTGGCCGTCGTGCTTCCCCTCGAGAACGCCCTCGCTCGCCCACTGATGAGCAGTGGCGCTCCTCTCGGCGTCGTTCGCCGTCTCCCTCTCGACGCCGAGACCGCTCCCCCTCCCCTCCAAGGCTTCAACAGCAGTAGTCCGGCAACTCCCAAGCCCCACGCCGGTACCAGCCTCCCCAAAATCAGCCATCCTTCCCTCCGGCTAATGGTGGCAACGGTAACCGGGGCCGCCAAGGGGCTAAGAAGAAGAAGAAGAAAGGCCCGGCTCGCCCTCCCGTCCCTGCTCCGTCCTCTGCGCCGGCCCCTCTGACGGACTCCGGTGCCCCACGTGACTCTTCGCCGTGCTTCAAGTGCGGGCTCACCGGTCACTTTCAGGTGGCATGCCCCAACCCGCTGATGTGCTACCTCTGCAAGGACTCCGTTCACCCCGCGGTTCTCTGACCGGACCGGCCGGTGACCGAGGAGATCATGATGTACGGCCACAACATCGACGGCATGGGTTTCTTCCACGTCGAGGTGTGCTACCTCTTGAGCACTGCGTTGGACTTCCCCGAAGAGGAGAGGATGATGCACTAAAGTAGCGTAAGTATTTCCCTCAGTTTTTGAGAACCAAGGTATCAATCCAGTAGGAGACCACGCACAAGTCCCTCGTACCTACACAAAACGATAGTAACTCGCAACCAACGCTTAGGGGTTGTCAATCCCTTCACGGTCACTTATGAGAGTGAGATCTGATAGAGATAATATTTTTGGTAGTTTTGATAGATAGATGCAAAGTAAAAAGTAAAAGGCAAAGTAAAACAAAGCAAGTAAATAAAGTAATGGAGATTGATATGATGAGAATAGACCCGGGGGCCATAGGTTTCACTAGTGGCTTCTCTCAAGAGCATAAGTATTCTACGGTGGGTGAACAAATTACTGTTGAGCAATTGACAGAAAAGCGAATAATTATGAGATTATCTAGGTATGATCATGTATATAGGCATCACGTCCAAAACAAGTAGATCGAAACGATTCTGCATCTACTACTATTACTGCACTCATCGACCGCTATCCAGCATGCATCTAGAGTATTAAGTAAAAACAGAGTAACGCCGTAAGCAAGATGACATGATGTAGAGGGATAAATTCATGCAATATGATAAAAACCCCATCTTGTTATCCTCGATGGCAACAATACAATACGTGCCTTGCAACTCTTTCTGTCACTGAGTAAGGACACCGCAAGATTGAACCCAAAGCTAAACACTTCTTCCATTGCAAGAACTACCAATCTAGTTGGCCAAACCATAAAGCTAATTCGAAGAGACTTGCAAAGATAACTCAATCATACATAAAAGAATTCAGAGAAGAATCAAATATTTCCATAGATAATACTGGATCATAAACCCACAATTCATCGGTCTCAATAAACACACCACAAAAAGAAAATTACATCGAATAGATCTCCACAAGAGAGGGGGAGAACATTGTATTGAGATCAAAAAAGAGAGAAGAAGCCATCTAGCTAATAACTATGGACCCAAAGGTCTGAAGTAAACTACTCACACTTCATCGGAGAGGCTATGGTCTTGATGTAGAAGCCCTCCATGGTGGATGCCCTCTCCGGCGGAGCTCCGGAACAGGCCCCAAGATGGGATCTCGCGGATACAGAAGGTTACGGCGGTGGAATTAGGTTTTTGGCTCCGTTTTTGATCTGACGGGGGTACGTAGGTATATATAGAAGGAAGGAGTACGTCGGTGGAGCAACAGAGGGGCCACGAGGCAGGGGGCGCGCCCTCCACCCTCGTGACCGCCTCTAGCACTTCTTGGAGTAGGGTCCAAGTCTCCTGGATCACGTTCGGTTGGAAAATCACGGTCCTGAAGGTTTCATTCCGTTTGGACTCCATTTGATACTCTGTTTCTTCGAAATACTGAAATAGGCAAAAAACAACAATTCTGGGCTGGGCCTCCGGTTAATAGGTTAGTCCCAAAAATAATATAAAAGTGGAAAAGAAAGCCCAATATAGTCCAAAACAGTAGACAAAGTAGCATGGAGTAATCAAAAATTATAGATACGTTGGAGACGTATCAAGCATCCCCAAGCTTAATTCCTGCTCGTCCTCGAGTAGGTAAATGATAAAAAAGAATTTTTGATGTGGAGTGATACTTTGGCATAATTTCAATGTAAATCTTCTTAATTGTGATATGAATATTCAGATCCGAAAGATTCAAGACAAAAGTTCATATTGACACAAAAATAATAATACTTCAAGCATACTAATCAAGCAATCATGTCTTCTCAAAATAACATGGCAAAGGAAAGTTCACTACAAGAAATATGTCAACTAGTGACCTTCTGTCAGTGACCCTGGAAGAATTGGTCATAGATCTATGACCATTTCAGACCAATTGGTCAAAAGCTGTTCGAGGGGCTCCAAACCCTAAAACATTGCGACCATTTTGGTCAGGAAGATCATAATTTCCTTACACGAAAAGGTCATAAAGCAAACAGCGCTAGTCCGCTGCCTTATTTCTAGTTGTTAACGACCAATATAGATGGTCATAGCCTTGTAAATTGTGGTGGGTTGCTATGACTAGGTGCCACCTCATCAGTTTTGCCTATGTGTCATGTCCATGTGGCGGTTTTTGCCCTAGGTTGTGAAGCAACCTATATTTCTATCATTCCCAAAATTCCCAAAAAAATCTCATAAATTCTTTGGGTCATATCTTCGTTAAATATGTAAAAACCTTCCTTGCCTAGTTCAAAAATAATTCAAAAATATTCATTTTCCTGTTCTGTTCAGAACAACAGTTTGTGAAGGAAGTACCACTTTGGCATGTCCAAATAGTATCCATTTTCTACAGTGCTTTTCTATGCCCAAATAACCATCCTCCACCAAATGCCAGCTCAATCCATTCATTATTTTGAGCCGAGCTTCAACATTCGTATTTATGTCCAATGTGGTAGTTTGCAAAGCAAGTACCACATAGGCTCCTCCTTTTGAGCTGAAAATTTGTGAAGACGGTCTTCTTAGTAACTGATCATCCTCGGCCAAAACTCACGCCCATTAGCCATGTGCATTTCCCGTACCGCAAATCAAACACTTGGCTACTTATTCATGTTTGAGCATCGATCGGTCCCCTCGTGAGAATCTTATGTTGTGATTTTCTTCCTAGCACCTACCTGGAGAGTGCCCAACTCACTAGACATACCTAGGCCGCCCAGAACAGATGGCAATGCCACAGTCACGCGGTGACCACACGGCGGGCATGCAAGTTTACAGGCTCTAGAGTTGGGGCCCTCGGCCACCGCCCAAACCTCGATGTATCGCCACAAAACCATATATTTATGATTAAATAGGTACTTATGTAACTAGAAATGATTTTTGGAAAAAATAAATAGCAAACTATGAGGCAGCTGCAGTTCAAATTTGACCCGCTTCCAGCTGAATCGGCGGAAATTTGTCTTTTTCACGAGAGGTGGATCAAAACTTTTTGCACCCAACCATTTTGTCAATTGTGCATTAAATATGTCCTAGTATTTTATAAAATTTATTAGGTCCAATTTTGCAACAATTATTTGGTAGTTCCTTCACAAAAAAACCTCCTTTTGGGCACTCAGAAAATGAAAAATGGTTTTTTCATCCAAAGAAAATGAAAACTTCCTTAGGCAACATTGTTTACCATTCCAATATGCACCCTTTTGCACAATATGAGATCGTTTGAACAAACTATGCCACGAATGTGGCCATAAGATTGATCATTTGGCTTGAAAGCCATGAATCTTGAGAGATGATAGCTCATTTATGAGAACACTTTTTTAAAATAATTGCCGTATTACAAGTTTGTTATTTTTCCTGGGAACTTGGCCACATATAATGACACAATGCGAAGGTTTCTCAATTTTTTGATTTTTTTTGAATTTTTTATGTCCGTTTCAAAATGCGGTGAAAACGGCGGGAATGTCCGTTCCTAGCTAGTGGTTGAATCTTGGAATTTTTTTGGTGTTTCTTTGATTAAATAGGTACTTATGTAACTAGAAATGATTTTTGGAAAAAATAAATAGCAAACTATGAGGCAGCTGCAGTTCAAATTTGACCCGCTTCCAACTGAATCGGCGGAAATTTGTCTTTTTCACGAGAGGTGGATCAAAACTTTTTGCACCCAACCATTTTGTCAATTGTGCATTAAATATGTCCTAGTATTTTATAAAATTTATTAGGTCCAATTTTGCAACAATTATTTGGTAGTTCCTTCACAAAAAAACCTCCTTTTGGGCACTCAGAAAATAAAAAATGAAGTTTCCCTGCAAAGAAAATGAAAACTTCCTTAGGCAACATTGTTTGGAATTCCAAGATGTACCCTTGTGCACAATATGAGATCATTTGAACAAACTATGCCATGAATGTGGCCATAAGATTGATCATTTGGCTTGAAAGCCATGAATTTTCACGAATGATAGCTCGTTTATGAGAACACTTTTTTAAAATAATTACCGTATTACAAGTTTATTATTTTTCCAGGAAACTTGGTCACATATAATGACACAATGTGAAGGTTTTCCAATTTTTTGATTTTTTTTGAATTTTTTATGCCCGTTTCAAAATGCGGTCAAAACGGCGGGAATGACCGTTCCTAGATAGTGGTTGAATCTTGGAATTTTTTTGGTATTTCTCTGATTAAATACGTACTTATGTAACTAGAAATGATTTTTGAAAAAAATAAATAGCAAACTATGAGGAAGCTGCAGTTCAAATTTGACCCGCTTCCAACTGAATCGGCGGAAATTTGTCTTTTTCACGAGAGGTGGATCAAAACTTTTTGCACCCAACCATTTTGTCAATTGTGCATTAAATATGTCCTAGTATTTTACAAAATTTATTAGGTCCAATTTTGCAACAATTATTTGGTAGTTCCTTCACAAAAAAACCTCCTTTTGGGCACTCAGAAAATGAAAAATGAATTTTCTGTGCAAAGAAAATGAAAACTTCCTTAGGCAACATTGTTTGTAATTCCAAGATGTACCCTTGTGCACAATATGTGATCATTTGAACAAACTATGCCATGAATGTGGCCATAAGATTGATCATTTGGCTTGAAAGCCATGAATCTTCACACATGCTAGCTCGTTTATGAGAACACTTTTTTAAAATAATTACCGTATTACAAGTTTATTATTTTTTCTGGAAACTTGGTCACATATAATGACACAATGTGAAGGTTTTCCAATTTTTTGATTTTTTTTGAATTTTTTATGCCCGTTTCAAAATGCGGTCAAACGGCGGGAATGACCGTTCCTAGCTAGTGGTTGAATCTTGGAATTTTTTTGGTGTTTCTCTGATTAAATAGGTACTTATGTAACTAGAAATGATTTTTGGAAAAAATAAATAGCAAACTATGAGGCAGCTGCAGTTCAAATTTGACCCGCTTCCAGCGGAAATTTGTCTTTTTCACGAGAGGTGGATCAAAACTTTTTGCACCCAACCATTTTGTCAATTGTGCATTAAATATGTCCTAGTATTTTAGAAAATTTATTAGGTCCATTTTTGCAACAATTATTTGGTAGTTCTCACAAAAAACCCTCCTTTTGGGCACTCGGAAAATGATTAAAAATAGCTACAAAGATCAGAAATGCATACAAATCGGTCCTTACCCATGAAATGTGGTCTAACTCTAATGAAAATTTGTGTGATGCCCTTTTGCAATATATTTTTGATAGCTACTTCACAAAATCAATGAATTTTTAGTACTTCGAAACTACTTAAATCACTGGTTTTTCCAAACCAATCAAAACTCTTCCCACGGATCGATGACATGGCACCCATCCATCCATCCATACATCTCTCCATCCCACATCCATCCATCCATCCATCCATCTATCTACAGAAAAAAAGAAAAAAACTGAAAAGGAGATACCCCATCCGCAGCCCAAACCCTAGCTCAGATCCCCCATCTCCTCGCCGCCGCCGCCCCCTTCCGATCCAGTCCTTCACCTCATCCGCCTCCTCTCCATGATCCCATCCCTCCCCTCATCTCCCACATCGCCGCTGCCACCGATCCAATCCTCGCCGACCGGTGGCCTCTCCCTCTCCTCCCACCTTAGGCAGAGCCACCACCCATCCATCTCTCTCTCCTCCCACCTCAGGCAACCCCTCTTTCGCTCGTCTCTCCCTCTCCCATGCACTACTCCTATGTGCCACAACCACCTACAGATCCTGCTTGATTCCGGCATCCTCCGGCATCGCCAAGCCAACCCACAGCTTCCTCTCACTGCGCTCTCTCTTCACCGCCGCGTCGATTTGCTTTACCCCGCCTCATGTGGTCGCCCGAATCACTTCCTCCCGCTAGGGTTCCGGTGGTGGGGTGGACCTCTTCGTTGCGCACGGCTGAGATGAACTTCCTCGGCGGTGGTGGCGGTGCGCGTGAGATCCTCCTACAAGGCCGCCGCCGGATCAGCTCCTCTTCGCCGGTGGATCCTCGCCTCTCCGACAAGGCCGCCACCGGATCCCCTCCTCTCCGACAGCAACGCCTCCGGATCCGCTCGTCCTCGACAACGATGGCACCGAGGGGCACCAGGAGCTTCGGATCAGGTAACTTATTATCTCCCTCTCTCCCTCCCGCAGGGCATGGAAGCAGTACCTACTTCGGATCAGGGCTTTACATATAACTCTGATGTAGCCGACTTCCATTTTGCGATATAACTAATCATGCTGTTTTCTGTTCTTGTTGTGCAGTGTGCCAAGCTTAGTTTGGTCCTTGCCGGTGAGCATGCTATTCAGTACCTCTGTTTCTTATGTTCAGTGTTTTTTTAGCTCTCCCGCTCATGGTGCGTGAATTTTCTTTGCGATTTAAGGACCTCAACTGCCCAAGAAGATCCACGCTCTCCCGTCCTTCAAGGAATACACCTTTGCTATATACGGAAGCGATATTGCGGTTTTTAAACGGACCGATCTGGTAAGGGAATTGTTGTGTTTAGGATAGCTGAATTAGTATTATCAGTCATGTTAGCTATTAGCAGTCAAGGCCTTGCGTGCTAATGATTTATTGCTGGAACAGTTGGGCATTGGTCCATTTTGAAAGTAGTCTAAAGTGTTGATTCATTGTTGGAATAGTTGGGCATTATTCCATTTTGAAAGTAGTCTGTCTAAGTGTTGATTCATTGTTTGGTGCCTACCGAATGAAATTATTATCGGCTACTTATTCCAAACTTCCAGAATTGAGTTCCTGACCAGAAAGTACCTTTGTCTCAGATGTACTTGTAGATCTCTTGTGAAATCAGATGTTGATTGTGGATTAATAGGTGCACTTGTAATGTTCTGCGAAACAGCATGTTTGATTGTGTGGCTATACAAAAAAAGATAAATTGTGGGCACTTTCAGTTTCTATATTAGCTCCTTTTCCTTATTTTTACAGCACATAAAAACAAACTTGTTGTGCCTCAGTTTGTGGATCTTAAAAAACTCACCTATGCTTTCCTTGCTCATACAAAAAGCCCAACTGTTGTTCTTGTAAATACAAGTGTGCATACCATCGGCACCTTCACCAAAAAGAAAAGGTTCTAGCCATTTCTTATGACAAGAAAAATAGAAGTGCCCCTAAATTTAAACATATTCCTCTTTACTGAAAACTCATTGTTCTTTTCTAAACTATTGCAAAAATCAAGCAGTGGTACTAATTATATAAATTTTATATTGTCTTGGTAGCTTCACTCGTGTCTGCCACTGATTGGTTTCTTCTTAACCCATGTGCAGAGGACGTGTACAAGAATCTGAAGAAGAACAACAGTGGGGGGCAGGAGCCAGAGGCGACCGGCGTGACGCCGGCTGTGTACGGCGGTGACCACAAGCTCTCCGGTGAGTCGGCTCCATCTTCTAGCCCTAGCACCCTATTTTCTGCTCCTATATTTTTATGCTCTGTTGGTTTAGAACACTAGCAGCAGTAGCCTACCATGTATATGTACTAAACAGCAGGATTTCAATCACCTTGTGTACACTAGCAGCTTGCTTACATAGTTGTCACGTTTGCTTGTGGTAGCCATTATGTGTATGAATCATGTCTGTGTCTACTAATCATCAGTTAATAGCATTTGGCTTCTTTGTGATGTTCTGGGACTATTTTATGGTGATGTGGATATACTTTCTGATTTAAAGTTACTAATCTGTGGTCTGGTGTCATATTATGGTCTAATATTCTTTGTTTTGACTCTTTCTCTGGTGCGAGGAAAGCTGTGAGTAGACGTCAATGATGCCTACTTGCTTGGCTGCTACAGTGATGCATGCGCCGGTCAAGCAAGCACACATGCATATACGTACATGTTGGGATAGTAGCAGATATTCCCTCTGTTCCTGCTATATGCCTACTTGCTTGGTTTGCAAAATGCTGTGATGAATCATGAAATCTACAACGTATGTCAGACTTCAGCGATGCCATGTAGCATTGATGAGAAGATATTTCATATTCTGAGCAATAATGTTTGCATTTCATACCGATAGTTGCCAAACTATAAATTGTTATAGCCTTTTTTCTTGCTGTCCATGCATGCTTATATGTTTGAGGGTCAAGTGATGAGGAATAAACCATCAACAATATGATGGAGCTATGTTGCTCTGATTCTTAGTATTTAAGTCTCTGATGATACCTCAACACCCTGATATGTTTGTGGCTTTTTATGATGTCTACATACTAAAGGAAGTCCTACTATCTTCACAACAAATATAATTTTTCTTGAACGAGTTTATAAATTGAACTATCTCCACAACAAAGATACTTACCATTTGTAGTTCCAATCTAAAGTGTTGCCTGATTTCATTTGTGGTTCAAGTGATGATGAGAAACTGCAACAACATGACAGGAGTTACCTTCCTGTGATTCGTAGTTTAAAGTCTGATGATTTCTTATCTTCAAATAACCGTTGTCTTGTGAAATGCAATTCTGCTCACGTTCTTGTTTTCTTATGAATTGCTTGATGCAATTTCTAAGTCTGGTTGAATAAATTTCAGCAATATGAGAGGACCATGTTTTGTACTAGTTTTCTGTTTGATTTCTCTATCCAAAATTTTCCTTTGCCTTCTGTTTTGCAATCTTGTTTCACTTGTCTTCTGTGACTTCTACCATGATCATTTCCGAATGTGTTGTCTTAACTACCAATGATCACTTCTTTTGATCATGATCATGGTTGTTACCTCACCATGCCAGTTACTAGCTATTACCATCAAGGAAACTCGAAGTATTTAATAACAAGAAAGCTTATGGTTTGGTTGGATTAAGGATGTAAAGAAAACGAATTTTGTCGCTCATAGAGAATTGTATTTGTTGTTGACAATGCTGCGTACATAGAATACCTAATTGTCTTATGTAACTTAATTTCCTTGCATTTTCAACTCTGATTTTGAACGACTAAGGTTACTCCCATGAACAATTTTGCTAAACATTTATCACATCTTAGATCTTCTCTACTGCTTACATTAGTGTTGCCATTCAAGTTGTTTGGTTCTGGTCTCACCAACAGTACAATCTAATGCTGCTTTATGTTCACTCTCTTACAGGAGCTCCCTGCCTATTCTTTCTGGAGTGTGAAGCCGTGAAGCCAAGCAAGCAGTGAAGCCCTATTTAGCAAAGAGTTTTTGATCTGTCTGACTGTAAATTGTAATATTGTAACATATTGGAAAAGACTAATGTAGTGTTATTTGATGAATTATATTTGTCCTGTCCTATTTGAAGTAGTGATTGTGTATGTTAAAAATATGTGAAATGGAAACATGACCAGCGGGACCAATTTATGTCCCACTTATGAATATAATCTGAGAAATTCTGAAATTTTTGACATGTGGGACCACCATCTGACTAGTGGGACCAACTCTAAAATAAATGATTGAAACATAGAAAATCAATTGATGGTAAGAAGGCCACGACCCAACAATAAAAAAGGCTACAATGTTGGGCTTGGCCCATGAACCCAACCAAAATTTGATGGAAAAAAACACAAATAGGCTAAATTAATGGGCTCGGCACATGTAAAACACCGAATCGGACCGGGCTGAATCTTGTCAATGACCTTTTCAATTGGTCGCAATTTTGCCACGTCAGATTGCCACGTCGGATCCGACGTGGCCTGGACAGACAACCAGTGACCAAAACAAAAGGTCATGGGTACAACGACCTTCTGTTTTGGTCGTAAATGTCTACGACCTTCTCACAAAGAAGGTCACTATAGTCAGTTTACGACCGTTAGCTTTTGACCTTCTGTTTTTGGTCACAAAAAGGTCACAAATGAAAAACTATGACCTTTCAGTGACCAATAGTGGAGGTCACAAGATAGCATATTTCTTGTAGTGGTTCATCCCTACAAAATCATATAGTTACGCTATGCTTCATTTTCGTCACACAAAGATGTTCCCAACTTCTATACCCCCGATGACAAGCCAAGCAATTGTTTCATACTTAAATAATCTCAAACTTTTTCAACTTTCACGCAATACATGAGCGTGAGCCATGGATATAGCACTATGGGTGGAATAGAATATGATGATGGGGATTGTGTGGAGAAGACAAAAAAGGAGAAAGTCTCACATTGACGAGGCTAATCAACGGGCTATGGAGATGCCCATCAATTGATGTCAACATGAGGAGTAGGGATTGCCATGCAACGGATGCACTAGAGCTATGAATGCTCAACAAAAGAAAACTAATGGGTGTGCATCCAACTTGCTTGCTCACGAAGACCTAGGGCATTTGAGGAAGCCCATCGTAGGAATATACAAGTCAAGTTCTATAATGAAAAATTCCCACTAGTATAAAAAGGACAACTTATGAGACTCACTACATGAAGAACAAGGTGCTACTTTGAAGCACAATATATGAGACTCACTACATGAAGAACAAGGTGCTACTTTGAAGCATAATATATGAGATTCACTACATGAAGAACAAGGTGCTACTTTGAAGCACAAGTGTGGAAAAAGAGATAGTAGCATTGCCCTTTTTTTTCTTTTTTTTGGGCCTTTATTTTTTTCTTTCTTTTTTGGCCGTTCTCTTTTTTTTATTTGGGCAATGCTCTAATAATGATGATCATCACACTTCTATTGATTACAACACAAGGATTACAACTCGAAACTTAGAACAAGATATGACTCTATATGAATGCCTCCGGCGGTGTACCAGGATGGTGCAATGAATCAAGAGTGACATGTATGAAAAATAATGCATGGTGGCTTTGCCACAAATACGATGTCAACTACATGATCATGCAACGGCAATATGCCAAAAGTAATGTATGTCATGATGATGATGGAACTTGCATGGCAATATATCTCGGAATGGCAATGGAAATGCCATAATAGGTAGGTATGGTGGCTGTTTTGAGGAAGATATAAGGAGGTTTATGTGTGATAGAGCGTATCGTATCACGGGGTTTGGATGCACCGGCGAAGTTTGCGCCAACTCTCAAGGTGAGAAAGGGCAATGCACGGTACCGAAGAGGCTAGCAAAGGTGGAAAGGTGAGAGTGCGTATAATCCATGGACTCAACATTAGTCAAAAGAACTCATATACTTATTGCAAAAATTTAGAAGTCGTCAAAAATTCAAGTACTACGTGCATGCTCCTAGGGGGATAGATTTGTAGGAAAAGACCATCGCTCGTCCCCGACCGCCACTCATAAGGATGAACAAGCCAGGTACACTTCATGTTTCAAATTTGTTACACAACTTTAACCATACGTGCATGCTACGGGACTTGCAAACTTCAACACAAGTTTTTCTCAAATTCATAATCACCCGACTAGCACGACTTTGATATTATCACCTCCATATCTCAAAACAATTATCAAGCATCAAACTTATCTTAGTATTCAATTCACTCAAAAGAAAGTTTCACATATCTTGAATACCAAGTATATTAACATTAAGCAAATTACCATGCTATTAAAGACTCTCAAAATAATCTAAGTGAAGCATGAGAGATCAAATAGTTTCTTTAAAACAAATCCATCACCGTGCTCGAAAAGATCTAAGTGAAGTACATAGAGCAAAACTATCAAGCTCAAAAGATATAAGTGAAGCACATAGAGCAAAACTATCAAGCTCAAAAGATATAAGTGAAGCACATAAAGTATTCTAGCAAATTCTAATTCAGGTATGGCTCTATCAAAAGGTGTGTACAGAAAGGATGAATGTGGAAAACTAACAAGCAAATACACAAATAATACAAGACGCTCCAAGCAAAACACATATCATGTTGGTGAATAAAAATATAGCTCCAAGTAAATTATCGATGGAAGTAGACAAAAGAGGGGATGCCTTCCGGGGCATCCCCAAGCTTTGACTTTGTGGTGTCCTTGGATTATCTTGGGGGTGCCATGGGAATCCCCAAGCTTAGGCTCTTTCCACTCTTTGTTCCATAATCCATCAAAAGAATTCACCCAAAACTTGAAAACTTCACAACACAAAACTCAATAGAAATCTCGTGAGCTCCGTTAGTGAAAGAAAACAAAAGACTACTTCAAGGTACTGTAATGAACTCATTATTTATTAATAATGGTGTTAAACCTACTGTATTCCAACTTCCTTATGGTTTATAAACTAATTTATTAGCCATAGATTCATTGAAATAAGCAAACAACACACGAAAAACAGAATCTGTCAAAAACAGAATACTCTATAGCAATCTGTAACTAACGCAAACTTCTGGAACTCTAAAAATTCCAACCAAAATAGAACGTACTGGACAATTTGTTTATTGAACAGAAGAAAGAAGAATCAATGCAAAATCTCGTTCCTGTGATTTATTGAATTTTTTCTCGTGAGCGCAAAGTTTCTGTTTTCAGCAGAATCAAATCAACTATCATCATAGCTTATCCTATAGGTTCTACTTGACACAAACACTAATTAAAACATAAAACCACATCTAAAAAGAAAATAAAAACAAAATTTAACACTAAACAGGAACAAAAACAAAGAACACAAAATAAAATTGGGTTGCCTCCCAACAAGCGCTATCGTTTAACGCCCTAGCTTGGCATAAAAGCGAAGATAGATCTAGGTATTGCCATCTTTGGTAGGCAATCCATAAGTGGCTCTCATAATAGATCCATATGGTAATTTTATTTTCTTTCTAGGTAAGTGTTCCATACCCTTTCTCAAGGGAAATTGGAATCTAATATTCCCTTCCTTCATATCAATAATCGCACCAATCGTTCTAAGGAAAGGTCTACCAAGAATAATAGGACATGAAGGATTGCAATCTATATCAAGAACGATAAAATCTACGGGCACATAATTCCTATTGGCAACAATAAGAACATCATTAATTCGTCCCATAGGCTTTTTAATAGTGGAATCCACAAGATGCAAATTTAGAGAGCAATCTTCAAAGTCACGGAAATCTAGCAAATCACATAAAGTTTTGGGGATAGTAGAGACACTAGCACCCAAATCACACAAATAATAAAACTCAAAATCTTTAATTTTAATTTTGATAGTAGGTTCCCATTCATCATAGAGTTTTCTAGGGATAGAAACTTTCAACTCAAGTTTTTCTTCATAAGATTGCATCAAGGCATTAACAATGTGTTCGGTAAAGGCCTTATTTTGACTATAAGCATGAGGAGAATCTAGCACGGATTTCAACAAGGAAATACAACCAATCAAAGAGCAATTTTCATAATTAAATTCCTTGAGATCCAAAATAGTAGGTTTAGCAACATCACGGTTTTTATTTATTTCAATCCCACTTTCATCAATTTCATCATCAAGATCTAGAAACTCCGAATTCTTAGAATTCCTTCTAGGTAAAGTAAGATCATATTCAGTTTCATCAAGATTCATATTGCAAAACAAGGATTTAATAGGGGACACATCAATAACTTTCAGATCTTCATCTTGATTTTCATAGGAATCGGAAGAACACGCTTTAATAAAGGCATCTTTGGAAGCACGCATCCTAGCGGTTCTTCCCTTGCACTCATCAATGGAAATTCTCATAGCTTTGAGAGACTCATTGATATCATGCTTAGGAGGAATAGATCTAAGCTTTCAAGAATCAATTTCAAGAGAAATTCTATCAACGTTCCTAGCCAAATCATCAACCTTAAGCAATTTTTCTTCAAGCAAAGCATTAAAATTCTTTTGTGAATTCATAAACTCTTTAACACTACTATCAAATTCAGAGGGAATCTTATTAAAATTTCCCTAAGAGTTGTTGTAGGAATTTCCATAATTATTAGAAGGATTACTAGGATAAGGCCTAGGATTAAAATTCCCTCTATAAGCGTTATTTCCAAAACTATTCCTTCCAACAAAATTCACATCCATAGATTCATTATTCTTCTCAATCAAAGTAGATAAAGGCATATCATTGGGATCAAGAGAAGTATTTTTAGTAGCAAACATCTTCATAAGTTCATCCATCTTTTCACTCAAAACATTGATTTCTTCTATAGCATGCACTTTTTATTAGAAGTTCTTTCGGTATGCCATTGAGAATAATTAGCCATAATATTATCAAGCAATTTGGTAGCATCCCCTAACGTAATTTCCATCAAAGTGCCTCCCGCGGCCGAATCTAAAAGATTTCTCGAAGCAAAATTCAATCTGGCATAAAAAATTTGTATGATCATCCATAAATTCAAACCATGAGTAGGGTAATTGCGAAGCATTAATTTCATTCTTTCCCAAGATTGGGCAACATGCTCATGATCAAGTTGTTTAAAATTCATGATATTGTTCCTAAGAGTGATAATCTTAGCGGGAGGAAAAATACTTAGAGATAAAAGCATCTTTGCACTTGTTCCAAGAATCAATACTATTTTTAGGCAAGGATGAAAACCAAACTTTAGCACGATCTCTAAGTGAAAATGGAAATAACTTTAATTTGACAATATTGTTATCCGTATCTTTCTTCGATTACATATCACACAAATCAACAAAATTGTTTAGATGAGTAGCGGCATCTTCACTAGGAAGGCCGGCGAATTGATCGTTCATAACAAGATTCAACAAAGCGGTATTGATTTCACAAGACTCATCATTATTAAGAGGAGCAATCGGAGTACTAAGGAAATCATTATTATTGGTATTCGAGAAATCACACAATTTGGTATTATCTTGTTCCATGGCAACAAGTAATCCAGCAACAAGCAAAGGCAAACGAGAAAAAGGCAAACGAGAAAGAGGAGAGGAGATTGGGAAAGAGAGGGCGAATAAAACGGCAAGGGTGAAGTGGGGGAGAGGAAAACAAGAGGCAAATAATGTAATGCGAGAGATAGGGATTGTGATGGGTACTTGGTATAGTTGACTTTTGCGCGAACTCCCCGGCAACGGCGCTAGAAATTCTTCTTGCTACCTCTTAAGCACTGCGTTGGATTACCCCGAAGAGGAGAGGATGATGCAGTAAAGTAGCGTAAGTATTTCCCTTAGTTTTTGAGAACCAAGGTATCAATCTAGTAGGAGACCACGCACAAGTCCCTCGTACCTACACAAAACGATAGCAACTCGCAACCAATGCTTAGGGGTTGTCAATCCCTTCACGGTCACTTACGAGAGTGAGATCTGATAGAGATAATATTTTTGGTATTTTTGATAGATAGATGCAAAGTAAAAAGTAAAAGGCAAAGTAAAACAAAGCAAGTAAATAAATTAATGGAGATTGATATGATGAGAATAGACCCGGGGGCCATAGGTTTCACTAGTGGCTTCTCTCAAGAGCATAAGTATTCTACAGTGGGTGAACAAATTACTGTTGAGCAATTGACAGAAAAGCGAATAATTATGAGATTATCTAGGTATGATCATGTATATAGGCATCACGTCCAAAACAAGTAGATCGAAACGATTTTGCATCTACTACTATTACTCCACTCATCGACCGCTATCCAGCATGCATCTAGAGTATTAAGTAAAAACAGAGTAATGCCGTAAGCAAGATGACATGATGTAGAGGGATAAATTCATGCAATATGATAAATAGCCCATCTTGTTATCCTCGATGGCAACAATACAATATGTGCCTTGCAACTCTTTCTGTCACTGAGTAAGGACACCGCAAGATTGAACCCAAAGCTAAACACTTCTCCCATTGCAAGAACTACCAATCTAGTTGGCCAAACCATAAAGATAATTCGAAGAGACTTGCAAAGACAACTCAATCATACATAAAAGAATTCAGAGAAGAATCAAATATTTCATAGATAATACTGGATCATAAACCCACAATTCATCGATCTCAACAAACACACCGCAAAAAGAAAATTACATCGAATAGATCTCCACAAGAGAGGGGGAGAACATTGTATTGAGATCCAAATAGAGAGAAGAAGCCATCTAGCTAATAACTATGGACCCGATCGAAGGTCTGAAGTAAACTACTCACACTTCATCGGAGAGGCTATGGTGTTGATGTAGAAGCCCTCCATGGTGGATGCCCTCTCCGGTGGAGCTCCGGAACAGGCCCCAAGATGGGATCTCGCTGATACAGAAGGTTGCGACGGTGTAATTAGGTTTTTGGCTCCGTTTTTGATCTAACGGGGGTACGTAGCTATATATAGGAGGAAGGAGTATGACGGTGGAGCAACAGAGGGGCCACGAGGCAGGGGGGCGCGCCCAGGGGGGCGCACCCTCCACCCTCGTGACCTCCTCTGGCACTTCTTGGAGTAGGGTCCAAGTCTCCTGGATCACATTCGGTTGGAAAATCACGTTCCTGAAAGTTTCATTCCATTTGGACTCCGTTTGATATTCTGTTTCTTCGAAATACTGAAATAGGCAAAAAAACAGCAATTCTGGATTGGGCCTCCGGTTAATAGGTTAGTCCCAAAAATAATATAAAAGTGGAAAATAAAGCCCAATATAGTTCAAAACAGTAGACAAAGTAGCATGGAGTAATCAAAAATTATAGATACGTTGGAGACGTATCAAGGTGCCTGACGCCCCTCCGCCCTCCCCCTCGCTCCTAGCGGTGGTCTCCGTTGTGGGCAAGGGTGTCGCTTCCCCCGCGATGATCGAGGCCGAGCTCAACCACCTGTGTAGGTGCAAGTGAGATTGGCAGGTTGCCCCCACTTCCGCCAACACCTTCACGGTGGTCTTCCCTGACGCCATCAGCATGGGCTACTACACTAGCAGCGGCAACATCACCTTGGTTCTCAACCAGTTGGTGGTGGACATCTCCGAGCCGAAGTGGGATCCCAAGGCGGTGGCGGTTCTTAACACGGCTTGGATCCTTATCACCGGCCTTCCCGATATTGCCCGGTCCGAGCGTGTCATCCACAGTATGTCCAAGATCCTCAGCAAGGTGGTAGTGGTCGACGAGCTCTCCCTCCGCAAGGAGGTGGAGGTCCGGGTGAAGGTGAAATGCCTGGACTCCTCCAAACTCCGCGCCACTGTCCGTGTGTTCTTCAATTACGAGGGCTTCGACATCAAGATCTGCCCCGAGCCGCCGAACCATGTCGGCCGCCCCTGCTCCTATGATGACGGCCACAAGGGGAGTGGGCCGGACGATGCCGACGACTCTCACCACCGGCGCCCTCGCCCATCTCGCCACGACGACAATCCTGAGGACGATGACGAGATGTCACAACTCTCCCGCTCACCCTCCCACGAGCCCCCTGCGGGTCGGGGCAGGTCCGGAGCCGGGCGCACCCGGGTGACGGCCTCTGCCCTCGCATCTAACCTCGGGCTGGCCGCCCCACCTCCGGCATCTCCTGCTTCATCGGCCGAGGTCAGCGACATCTCCAGCGTAGGCCTACTCGTGCTTCCGCCATCGTCACCCCGCTCCCCGTCCGCCGACTCCGCTCCGATCCAGTCTCCATAGAGCTCACCGCCCTCGCCTCTTCCTGGCCCGACTCCTTCGGCTCCCATGGACGGTGATGGTGGGGGCCTGATTGCCGTGACGCCACCTTCTTCTCCACCTGCGATGGACCCAACTGGGGGCTCCCTACCCTCCCGTCCTGCCTCCTCCGCTGGTGGCCCCCGACGACGCTCTCGCCTCCCCTGCCCCCCTGGCCGTGGTGGTGCCTGATACGTCCATTTTGCATCATGCTTTTATATCAATATTTATTGCATTATGGGCTGTTATTACACATTATATCTCAATACTTATGGCTATTCTCTCTTATTTTACAAGGTTTACCAAGAAGAGGGGGAATGCCGGCAGCTGGAATTCTGGCGGGAAAAGGAGCGAAGATTGGAAACCGCAGACCTGGCTGGGGCTGGCCTACCTTGCGCGGCCAGTGTGGATACCACATCGGCGTGATCTAGCTGGCACACCCAACGACGACCAGCTACAGAGAATCCCCATCGCTGTCTGACGCTGGCAGCAGCAGGAGGCAGCGGTGGTCCTGCACCAAACCTGCTCGGGCTGCCTTACCTCGCATGGTGTGCGGGGATATACGGGAGCGGCTTGGTGCCGATGATAGTAGTCGATCTTTAAGAGACACGAAGAAATCGGCTCCATTAGCTCTTGATTTGCTGGCGCATCGGTTACAAGAAGGCCAAAGAGCAACCGACTGTTCGCTTCATTGACTAGCATAAGGCTACATACTAAAACTAAATGGGAAAAGCTCTCCTTCACCCGGTGGATAATCACGTTTGCGTCCGCCTCCTCGGTTGCTTGCCACGCGTCCCGTGCGGACCGCACCAACACATTATTTGCAACAGCCATGGCTCGTAACTTATCCTCATCTCCTCAATCTCCTTTCTGAATCAGCGGTGCCAAGCGAGATGGTCGTCTGCATCATGAGTATGCCCTTGCTTGCCACCGCCACGTGCTGGCAGCCATCCTCACCGGCTAGGCAGGCCTTTGCCGTCGTCACCGGTCGCCACGGCGATGTGCCGTTGCAGCTAGGCCTCGCACCGTTGTCGCCGTTGTCACCCGCTTCCACCATGACGGTTGGCCGCATGCGGTGCGTCACCTCACCGGTGAGGTGAGCTTGTCGTCGCTCCTCCCTCACCACCATTTGACGGAAACAACATGGTAGTTGTTTCTGCAACGCAACCATTGTTTCAGGAATTGTTTCTGCAACGCGGCCGTTGTTTCAGAAATTGTTTCTGCAATCTCCAAATTTTTGCAACATAGTAGTTGTTTCTGCAACGCAGCCGTTGTTTCAGGAATTTCTTCTGCAATGCGTCCGTTGTTTCAGGAATTCTTTCTGCAACACAATCATTGTTTCAGGACTGTTTACTGCGATGCGGCCGTTGTTTCTGCAACTAGTTTGCTGTTTCAGGAATTAGTGTGTCGGGAATGCTGGTGGACGGCGGACAGGGGATTCTGTTTCTGAAACAGAGCGGCTTTTGCAGGAAATAATGACGTGGTCAGTTTGCGGGCGGTGGTTCCATCCCATGGCTGTTAGGTGGCTAATCCAACGGCTCTCTGGGCGGCGGATGATTCTAACACATCCGCCGGCGGACGCATAGCGGTTCCCAAACTAAATTGAGTCACACGATTAGAGAAAAAGATAGAAAAACTGACGTGCAGGATGTGGATAGCTTGCATGTCCGTAGGTAGCATTTTAGCTTTCCTTCAGTACTTGCATGACCATAGAAAGAAAAGCTGAGCATCAACTATTCTAAGGTCGCATCCCTGCATCCCTATTTTCTTTTCTTTCCTTTGTTTTTTTAGAAAAGGAGGATGACCCCGTCCTTTGCATCTGGGCGATGCATATGACCACTTTATTAATTATTCTCACAAGACCTTACAAAGCCATACAACAGCAAGACTAGAGCCACCGTCTAAGCAACAACTGTCGCTACACCTATCCAAATGATGAAGGGGCGCAGATAGTCTGAGCCTAATACCAAACAGACATCGCAACCAAACCTAAACATCTAAGACCTGATGTCTCAACCAGGAAGCTTGCCAGGTATGGGGCACCTACCAGTCCGGCGCACTCCTCAACCAGGACGCCTGCTGGGTATGAGGCCGCCACAGCCACCTGCCACCAATCCATCTTCAGAGCTGTACTGTTGCATGTACTGTATCAGGTCTCTCTACCATCAACACCACCACGACGGTCGACAGCATCATCCTCTTGCGTGAGTCCATCCTCCCACAGCGAACTCCGAATCTGCACTGCGCCATGTTGTCAAGATCCATCGCCATCAGTGTGTAGGATGAAGCACCGCTCCACCAAAGAATCCGTCCTCTGGTCCCTTGATCACGTGTGTACCTTCAAGAATGACGCCCCCAAGGGAGGAACGACACCAAAGCGCCGCCGTCATCCGATCATCCGATCTAGGGTTTCCCCCAGAGGTAGCAGAGAGTGGCCTTGAACTTCTCCACGGCGATGCCTTCAAGAAGGGAACGACGTAGATAGCGCCGCAACCGCCGGCCTTAGCAGACGCCGAAGGCAAGTTTTCACCAGATCAGTTTGAAGGGATCCACCTCTCGTGCCCGGGCCGCCATCACCACCAGCACAACCAGGAAGAACCTTCGAGCACCGGCAGATCAGCGAGCCGACGGCACCACCACATCCAGATCGCCGGCCATGACGGGCCACTGCCATCCCCCGCACCGTCCGGATCAGAGACGGAGCCGCCGACCGTGCACAGGGACCACCGCCGCCTGCACACACCGGAGCACCGCCGAGAGCCCAGCACCCGCCACCGCTTGCTGAGGGCCACCGTCGCATGCCCCGAGCGGACTCCCATGCACACCAGGGGAAACTGCCGTCGCCCCAAGCCCGCGCCGGTGCACCCTGCCTCCAGCGCGCCGCCAACCACCGCCGGATCCGCCCGCCCCAGATCCAGCAAGCCATGGGAGAAGAGATCCCGCCGGTGCCGACACCGACCGGGCTTTGCCCGGCGGCGAGGAGGTGAGATCGGGGTAGGGACGAGGACGTGGCGGTGCTAGGGTTCCCCCCGGTCACCGCGCAGGGGCGACACGGGAGGAGTCCTTGTTTCCTTTGTTGTAGCGGTGTCTTTGTGTTTCTTTAATCCTTGCTGGTTGATGGCTTTGTTAATTCAAAGTTGGGGAAGGATCGAGTGACAAGCCTTTTCTCTAAACAGATACCTTGCATGTTAAGATAAATATGATAGTGAGGTGAATCATTTAGGTATATAGGATCAATAGTTAGTGAATGGATCTTTCATTGATGTATCTAACCAAACTAGACTATTTAGAAAATCATAATTTTATCTCAGTTAGTTATTGTTGAAATATGAGATGGGCCTAGAGCCCATATGACAATTTCAGATTTAATCTCTAAGGGCCCATGTAGGTGGCATGACAAGGTGGTGGGAAGTTTAGTCCCACCATGCTAGTGGAAGGAGAGTTGGAGTGGTTTATAAGGGATTCTCTCCCTCATGCTATTGGAGCTTGAGAAGAAAAGAAGCCCTCGCACACTCCTCCTCCTCCGCTCACCTCACCACGCCACGCAATGCCTCGTCACGACGTGCCGCGGGTTGCGGGATTGAGCAGAGCCGAGCTCACTCCTATGCGCTTATTTTTGCCGGTCAGGAGCAGAGAGTCTTTGACAGGTAGGGCCATGATCTGAGACGTCGGATCATGGGCTACCGACTTGGACGTGGGTTCAGCCCACGTCTCTCAACGCGCGGCCGCACATATATATGTCGGGCGCTGTCAACCCTAGCCGCCGCAAAATAGAACGCATCTCCGCCTCCACGCCTACGTCATTCCTTTGCTGCTGCTGCCGCCAGCGACTCCATCCCGTTCACTGCGTACACGGTTGACGGGAGAGCAGGCCTCTGAAACCCCGCCTCTCTGGATCCTAAATGGGAGAGGGGCGATTAGGTTTTTGGGTAGCGACTACGCGACTGCTCGCTTCTGTTCATCTACGTCCGCATCACCTTCGTCATCACCATGTCGACCGACGCCGACCGTGCCACTGCTGAGAAGGCCGAGGCCGACAAGAAGGCCGCCGAGGATGCCGCGGCTTCTGCCACCGTTACCGCTGCCGCGTGGCCGATTGGAGGGTATACATCGCTGATCCCTCTCGTGTTTCTTTCTGTTGTAGCAGTACTAGCAATATGCGTAGATGTTTCTACTATGTGCGTAGTACATGCTCGGTTAGATCGTAATTAGTGTGTTATCAATGCTGTTCATGTCATGCTCATGATTTATTCATGGATTAATTTAATCCAAAAACTGCCTATTTTCTAATCAATCCAAAAACCTACTGTGTGTAGGAGTTTTCCGAATTCTGGTGTTGCTGCTGCACTGAAACCGTCCCCATTTACGGGGACGCACTTTAAGCGTTGGCAGACTAAAACCACCTTATGGCTCACGGCCATGAACGTGTTCTGGGTCGCCGGTGTGACTCCCACAGGAACGATCGCTCCTGAACAGGAGAAGGCGTTCAAGGAGGCCACTGTCGTGTTCCTCGGGGCGGTTCTGAGCGTGATTGGAGATAAGCTGGTTGACGCATATTTGTATATGCGGTCTGCCAAGGACTTGTGGGAGGCGCTCGAATCTAAGTTCGGGGCTGCCGATGCAGGGAGCGAGATGTATATTATAGAGCAGTTCCACGATTACAAGATGGTTGAAAACCGTCCTGTATTTGAGCAGGCTCATGAGAAATATGCATTGTTAAGGAGCTTGAGCTTCTTAAGTGCGAGTTACCGGGCAAGTTTGTTGTGGGCTGCATAATCGCTAAGCTCCCTAATTCTCTGTGGATGATGTCATTGGCCATTTGAGTGTTGAGGAGAATTCAAGGGCAAAGGACTCGCACAGAAAAGGGGTCGAAGGAACTTCTATGGCCAATATGGTACATCAGAAGAACTCCAATTCCCACAAGCTCAAGGGAAATAACGGTGTCCAACAGAATACCGACTTCAAGAAGAAGGGTAAGAAGACCTTCAAGAAGAACGAGAAGGATGAGGGATGCTTTACTTGTGGTTCGGCTGAACATTGGGCCAACAAGTGCCCAAACAAGTTTAAGAAGTCAGGACAGGACTCCAAGTCTGTCAATATGATTGTGGGCAACAATGAGAATGGTGCATTTGGGTACGGTAATTTATTTACTATTTTTTAGTGTTTCAGCCTACCGATTGGTGGGTGGTTACATGTGCAGGTGTTCACGTGTGTGCTGGCATTTCATTGTTCTCTTCTTACCAGGTCACAGGCCACGGGTTCGTATTGATGGGGAATGGCACAAGTACTTCTGTTCATGGTGTTGGCATGGTCGGTCTGAAGTTTACTTTGGGAAGGATCGTGTAGCTGAAGAACGTGCAGCATGTCCCCGCCATCAAGAAGAACCTCGTTAGTGGCTCCCTTCTATGTAGAGAAGGGTTTAAGTTGGTATTTGAGTCTAATAAATTAGTTTTTGCGAAATATGGACTATTTGTTGGAAAGGGTTATGAATGCGGAGGCATGTTCCGCCTTTCTCTTGCAGATCTATGTAATAAAGTCATGAACAATATTGTCACGCCCAATATGCGACCCTATCCAAAAGGAACTCAAAGGTCCCACCAAGGATAGACCCGCATATTGAAACGCTTTTGCAAGGTGGATATCATTACATCAACATTACATTATAGATGGGGATACATACAAGAGGCATACAATGCCACACGAATACAACATCACAATACATAAGAGCATCATCCGGCTACGGATGAAACACAAACAGAAACTCAAATGACATCCACCCTACTAACCCAAGCTGCCGACCTGGAACCTATCCCCTGATCGAAGAGGAAGCAGAAGAAGAACTCAAGCAAGCAAGCATCGCTCTCGCGTCATGACCATCGCATAACCTGTACCTGCAACTGTTGTTGTAGTAATCTGTGAGCCACGAGGACTCAGCAATCCCATTACCATGGGTATCAAGACTAGCAAAGCTTAATAGGAAAGGAAGGGGTAAAGTGGTGAGGTTGCAGCAACGACTAAGCATATATGGTGGCTAACATACGCAAATAAGAGCGAGAAGAGAGCAAGCGGAACGGTCGTGAAGCTAGCAATGATCAAGAAGTGATCCTGAACTCCTACTTACGTCAAACATAACCCAAAACCGTGTTCACTTCCCGGACTCTGCCGAAAAGATACCATCACGGCTACACACGCGTTTGATGCGTTTTAATACGGATCTGGTGTCAAGTTATCTACAACCGGACATTAACAAATTCCCATCTGCCTATAACCGCAGGCACGACTTTCGAAAGATTATACCCTGCAGGGGTATCCCAACTTAGCCCATGATAAGCTCTCACGATAAACAAAGGATATACCTTCTCCCAGGAAGACCCGATCAGACTCAGAATCCCGGTTTACAAGACATTTCGACAATGGTAAAACAAGACCAGCAAGACCGCCCGATGCGCCGACAATCCCGATAGGAGCTGCACATATCTCGTTCTCAGGGCAACAACGGATAAGCTAAGCGTACAGGTACCGACGTAACCCAAGTTGCCAAGGGATGGTCCCGCACGGTGCTCTAGTTTGGACCAACACTTAGACAAGCATTGGCCCGGGGGGGCTAAAATAAGATGACCCTTGGGTTAATTACTCCCAAGGGAAAACATAGGTGGTGGTGAGGCAAATGGTAAAACCAATGTTGGGCCTTGCTGGAGGAGTTTTATTCAATGCGAACTGTCAAGGGGGTCCCATAAATCACCCAACCGCGTAAGGAATGCAAAATCCGGGAACATAACACCGGTATGACAGAAACTAGGGCGGCAAGAGTAGAACAAAACACCAGGCATAAGGCCGAGCCTTCCCCCCTTTACCAAGTATATAGATGCATTAATTAAATAAGAGATATTGTGATATCCCAACAAAATCCTGTCCACCATGGAGCAATCTTCAACTTCACCTACAACTAGCAATGCTATAAGACGGCTGAGCAAAGCGGTAACATAGCCAAGCAATGGTTTGCTAGGAAGAGTGTCAAAGGTTAGAGGTTCATGGCAATTTGGGAGGCTTGATGAGCAAAAGATAGGTAACGCAGCATAGCGATAGAACGAAGCAACTAGCATAGCAATGATAGTAGTGAGATCCAGGGTAGCGGTCATCTTGCCTGAAATCCCGCAAGGAAGAAGAACGAGTCCATGAAGAAGATGAAGCCACGAAGACGAACCAAGCGTAGACGAACGAATCCTCACGATCGCAACGAAACGGAAACTATCGAGAATCACACAACATAGTAAACACACCACACATGAACAAGGCATGATGCACAAACAAGCATGATGCAAGACAAGACTACATGAAGCTACTCATGGCAAGAGATGATGCAAACAAGAGCAACACATCAAATCAAGTTTAAATGAGGCCGCGAACAACATATAACAATTTCGGTAATTCCTCATATGCAAATTTCGAAATTGGTCCACATCTGAATAAACCTTATGTTCAATTTGTTAAACAGCAAGTTAAGATGCACAAAGATGATCTACGCGAGATTCTAGTCAAGTTACATATAAAGTTCATTTAGTTCGGAGCTACGGCCTAGAAGATATGAGCAAAACAAGTTAAACATGGCATTGATGCAAAATGCATTCAAACATCAAGCAAACACCTCAAAACATGGATGCAACATGATAATATGAAACTACATGCAATTCTAAGCAAGTTTCATATAGAGCGCACTCAAAACGGAGCAACGGTTCAACACACACATGAAACAAGTTATAGCAACAATCTGTCCAAAACAGCAACTAGGCATCTTGCAAGCATCAAAACAACATGCTACAGCATCTCAACATAAAAACAAAAGGCATGGGCATGATGTACAAGTAAAGCATAACAAAACATGAACACTGAGCTATCTCTAGAAATCACTAGAACATGCTCAAACACACATGGCAAGATTGCAAATAATAACAGTTCAGACTTTGCAGAAATAACATCAGGTTGCAATGTTTAGAGCTATCAAACAATATGTTACAGGAACTTATCATGGCAACCAAAGGCATGGAATGAACCTACTAATTGCATAGAACAGAAGTCCTTTACTGACCATGAGCCAATAAGGATCAGAAGATATGATGGCACCCATGTAAACATGGCAAGTTATATGACAGATTCATACATGGCAGAAACAACGATAAGTAGGCATGTTGATGAGCTTGTGCAACTCACTACAGAGCAATAAATGGCATGGCAAGGCAACCAACAGTAAGAAGGCATGTTTATGAAGCTAATCATGGCAAGAGCAAGTGCATAGGGTACATGGATCACTAACAACAATCATGGCAACAACTGAACTTAGTGTTAACAGGCTGACAGCAATATTATTTAGCAACTTTGGAGCAAGATTAAAATAATCTACAACAAGCTATAAATGCAACCAGGGGCACGGATGGATATAGCTTGACATGTATAACAAAACACCCTTAGTGAACATCTCCAGATTATGCATAGAATGACTTGTAGCAGCAGGTTTACATAGCATCACGAAATAATAGATTCAGCCTAGCAAAACAGTAACAGCAAGTACACTACTTAACAAGCTTGATTCACTCACGACAAGTCATTGCATGACAAGATAAGCATAGCATCAGCAAGAAGACATGTTTATGAAACAAACCAAGGCAAGAACAAGTTCATAGCATGCAAGGATCAACTGCAACAACCTTGGCAAAATTGAATAACATGTAAACAATGTGCCAGGAAACATTTTGTAGCAAAAGTAGAGCACGAAAATGACTTGCTAGACTACTCGATAATTGCAACCAGGGGCATGAATGGATAGAGAACAACCATATGTTCAAAACATCCTTACTGAAGTATCTCAAAATATGCATGGATCTCTCTGTAGCATCATGTTTACATGGCATCAAAATAACAGCAGAACAGGGACTAAAATCAGCAACATTACGAAGCCTAGTTTGTGCTAGTCACCAGATTGATCACAAAAATACATGGTAAGCACCTCTGTAAAGATGGCCTGGCATAGATCATAACACATGTAGACATCAACCTCATAGGATGCACACATCAAACATGGCAAAAATGACAAATGAGCACATTCTGTTAAGAAACAGGAACTAACATTATGAAGCACTCTTGCAACGATGATTCAGGCATCAAGATGAACTCAAATGAACATGATGCAATGGAATGAAATGAAGTACTCATTGAGATGAACAATTTGACATATTACATGCACAAAACGGAGCCACGGATGTGGAGTTATGATGCGATGAACATGAGCTAAAAATATGCAATTATCAGGGACTTAGGCGTTTTTCGGGGTCAACCTCCAGTTTTGCACGGACTTCGAGGTGAGGCGGAGAGCTCGCCGGAGTAGGGCGCCGGAGTAGACGAGGGAGAGCCGGAGAGGACGCGGGGCAGGCGGATCCGCGGCGAGGGACGCCGGATCTGGCCGGAGGGCGGCGCCGGCGGGCTGAGCTGCGGCTCCAGCGCGGGGGCGCGGGTCGCGGCAACGGGGTC
>NC_041381.1:67004056-67010973 GCF_002162155.2 Triticum dicoccoides
GATCGAACGACCGAGAGCATGGAGGGGGTTTGGATGGGCCACTTTGGAAGGGTGTTGGGCTGCAAAGAGAAAGGGGGGGGGGGGGTGCGGGCTACGCGGTTAACCATTGGAGTATCAAACAGACTCCAAATGGCACGAAACTTGACAGGCAGTCTACCGGTGCTATACCAAGGCCGCTTGGCAAGACTCGGTCCATTCCGAGAACGTTTAACACCCGCACATGAAAACAAGGTCTGAGAGGGGCGACGGGCGCGCGCGAGAGGTCCGGACTCCGAACGGACAACGGAGAGAACCGGGACAACCCGAACGGATGCAAGTTTTGACAAACATGCGGATGAAATGCAGATGATGACATGGCAAAATGCAACACGCAAGAAAATGACATGACAACGACGGCGAATAACTGGCAGACACCTGGCGCATCGAATCCGGGGCGTTACAACACTCCTCCACTAACAAGAGATCTCGTCCTGAGATCTTAGGACCGAGATGGAAGGGAAAAGGGATGAGGTGAAACGAGAACTGAAGAGAAGAAGCAAAGAATCGAGAGCACTCGAGAAGAAGAGAGGAACAACGAGAATGACAGGAATCGAAAGCTCACGGAATCATATAGTCTATGAAACCACTTCGGTTAGAATGAGATAAGCAACGAATAAGACTGAAAGGATTTAGGTAGCACTCCGGCTGAAACTGCAAGGAATAGAACAAGAACTTCACAAGATGGGATGACACTTGATGAAGGCATGACACAAAACCTCCGGAAAGAATTAAAAGAGTTTAATGAAAAGAACTTAGCAGGAAGGGTTGAACGGAGTTGTTGAGAAAATCAACAACGAAAGAATAAGCTTGTTGTGGACTTATGGAAAACATCTCAAAATTATGAGGTGATAACAGACCACAAACGGAAATAATTGGGTAGCTGAGAAGAACGAAGAAATGCAAAATTCCACTTCAAAAGAATACAGAGACTTAATTGCACTTCGAGATGAGAAGCAAAGATACTTGAACTCTACCAACAAGAATCTTGATGAACTCTTGAAGAATGAATTAAATCATGAAGAACCACCATGAAGAACTCAGGTGACAAAAGGATGATGAGATAAAATGAAGGGTGAAAGAATAAGATGAGCCTTACGATGATTCTGATGGGGGTTCCGACGAAATGGCCGAGGAAATTTGAACTCCGGAGAAGAAAATATGAAACACTTGGAACTAGAATTTATTCATTAAGAACAAACTCCGAAGGAAGGGATTAATCACTTTGAGGAAATAAAAATAAGATTTATTGTATGCTTATCCTTCATCAATTAAATTGATGACAAACAATGGATTTTTGCATACTACTTATTCTTCTTGAAAAGGATTGAGAAGTGACATATCACACACTTGAGAAGGTCTTCATGAACCACCGGTAGGATTGAAAGAACGAATGGATTGAAATGATAATTAAGGAAAAAGAATCATGAACGAACCACCGTTAAAATTAGAAAATGACTGATGAAAGAGAATGAATCACCGGGAAGAATTAGAAGAACAAATATGCTAGAGGGGATTTAGATGCAAAGGACAAAGAGATCATGAACTGATTAAGGAACACTTGAACGAAGCACCGGGATAAATAGAGAACAATAACTGGAATGATGGCCTCTGGCGAAAAGAAACAGAAATCAACTCCCGAAATACTCCGGATGGTTAAGAAAAGAATATCTGAGGAATGGAATAATTCGAGAGGATAACATGAAGTTAGAACCACGAAACTTCAAGAGAACCGACAAGATTTAGAGGAAAACTCTTCTTCGGTCTTCAACTGATGACGAGAAACACCACGAAAATTGTTGAGAAACTCCGGAATAATGAAAAAGAGGAAAGGTAGAATCCGAGATGAAAAGAATTTGAAAGCAATCTTGGAGATGGCATATGACTGATGAAATCCATTTTTACGTCACACTTTGAAAAGAATTGAGAATAACTCCGGGGAAATTAGAAGAGTCAGGTAAGATCCTGGGAAAAGACCTGTGAGTTAGGGCCCACTAAAGAGAAAAACACCGTTGAAAAGGATGTTGAATAGATAGGTGATGCACCAGAACAAATGAAATATTTGAATGAGGTGACAACCTCGAAATAATTGAATGCAAACACGAATCTCCTGAGATGACTTGAACACTCCGGAAAGATAAACAGGTGAGAGACGAACGAGCAGGGAAAACACTTGAGCCGAGGGAAAGAATATAATCACTACCAAAAATTAGAATTGAATCCACCAGAGAAGAAAAAGGGATGATGAATGACGAATGAGACGAGAATTCACCGGCTGAAATAATTGACGAAAGACTGAAGAGGCTCCACACGAATGGAATTGATGCTCGAAAGAGACTCAGGCTCCGGGAAGAAGAGGGTGGGAGGGCGGGAAAAACAAAGGCAACTTGGAAGGGGGAATCGACTAATATCTTGAAGAGAAAACACCGATTGAAATCATTGAGGAAAGAAAGCAAAGACTTCGCACGAGTAGGATGGATACTCGATTACGGACTCTGGTTCCGAGAAGAAGAAGGGTGGGCGGGTGGGAAAGAAAATAACTGAGGATTGAACTTGGCAAAGATGAAGAGGCTCGAGTCAACTTGACGAGAAATGCACCGGATGAAAAGAGGAGAGAACCAACGATCGAAAAACCAACTGCGTGATCCTAAAGAAAATTTGAATGGGGAAGAGAAGTAAGTCAAAACACCTACGTCAAGATTCCTTACCAGTGCGACGAAGGGGCAGAGGAGTAAAAAGAATTCCTACTCTCCGATATAACTAGACTCCGAAAACAGTTTTCTTCTAGACTCGACAATGACCAAACTACACGATCAATCAAGGGGGCTCCTAAGGTCGGTCGAGGCTCTGATACCGACTTTTCACGCCCAATATGCGACCCTATCCAAAAGGAACTCGAAGGTCCCACCAAGGATAGACCCGCATATTGAAACGCTTTTGCAAGGTGGATATCATTACATCAACATTACATAATAGATGGGGATACATACAAGAGGCATACAATGCCACACGAATACAACATCACAATACATAAGAGCATCACCCGGCTACGGATGAAACACAAACATAAACTCAAACGACATCCACCCTGCTAACCTAGGCTGCCGACCTGGAACCTATCCCCTGATCGAAGAGGAAGCAGAAGAAGAACTCAAGCAAGCAAGCATCGCTCTCGCGTCATGACCATCGCATAACTTGTACCTGCAACTGTTGTTGTAGTAATCTGTGAGCCACGAGGACTCAGCAATCCCATTACCATGGGTATCAAGACTAGCAAAGCTTAATAGGAAAGGAAGGGGTAAAGTGGTGAGGTTGCAGCAGCGACTAAGCATATATGGTGGCTAACATATGCAAATAAGAGCGAGAAGAGAGCAAGCGAAACGGTCATGAAGCTAGCAATGATCAAGAAGTGATCCTGAACTCCTAATTATGTCAAACATAACCCAAAACTGTGTTCACTTCCCGGACTCCGCCAAAAAGAGACCATCACGGTTACACACGCCTTTGATGCGTTTTAAATCGGATCTGGTGTCAAGTTATCTACAACCGGACATTAACAAATTCCCATCTTCCTATAACCGTAGGCACGACTTTCAAAAGATTATACCCTGCAGGGGTGTCCCAACTTAGCCCATGATAAGCTCTCGCGATCAACGAAGGATATACCTTCTCCCAGGAAGACCCGATCAGACTCGGAATCCCGGTTTACAAGACATTTCGACAATGGTAAAACAAGACCAGCAAGACCGCCCGATGCACCGACAATCCCGATAGGAGCTGCACATATCTCGTTCTCAGGGCAACACCGGATAAGCTAAGCGTACAGGTACCGACGTGACCCAAGTTGCCAAGGGATGGTCCCGCACGGTGCTCTAGTTTGGACCAACACTTAGACAAGCATTGGCCCGGGGGGGCTAAAATAAGACAACCCTTGGATTAATTACTCCCAAGGGAAAATATAGGTGGTAGTGAGGCAAATGGTAAAACCAATGTTGGGCCTTGCTGGAGGAGTTTTATTCAAAGCAAACTGTCAAGGGGGTCCCATAAATCACCCAACCGCGTAAGGAATGCAAAATCCAGGAACATAACACCAGTATGACGAAAACTAGGGCGGCAAGAGTAGAACAAAACACCAGGCATAAGGTCGAGCCTTCCACCCTTTACCAAGTATATAGATGCATTAATTAAATAAGAGATATTGTGATATCCCAACAAAATCCTGTCCACCATGGAGCAATCTTCAACTTCACCTGCAACTAGCAACGCTATAAGACGGCTGAGCAAAGCGGTAACATAGCCAAGCAATGGTTTGCTAGGAAGAGTGTCAAAGGATAGAGGTTCATGGAAATTTGGGAGGCTTGATGAGCAAAATATAGGTAACGCGGCATAGCGATAGAACGAAGCAACTAGCATAGCAATGATAGTAGTGAGATCCAGGGTAGCGGTCATCTTGCCTGAAATCCCGCAAGGAATAAGAATGAGTCCATGAAGAAGATGAAGCCACGAAGACGAACCAAGCGTAGACGAATGAATCCTCACGATCGCAATGAAATGGGAACTATCGAGAAGAAGCACACAACATAGTAAACACACCACACATGAACAAGGCATGATGCACAAACAAGCATGATGCAAGACAAGACTACGTGAAGCTACTCATGGCAAGAGATGATGCAAACAAGAGCAACACATCAAATCAAGTTTAAATGAGGTCGGGAACAACATATAACAATTCCGGTAAGTCCTCATATGCAAATTTTGAAATTGGTCCAGATCTGAATAAACCTTATGTTCAAGTTGTTAAACAGCAAGTTAAGATGCACAAAGATGATCTACACGAGATTCTAGTCAAGTTACATATAAAGTTCATTTAGTTCGGAGCTACGGCCTAGAAGATATGAGCAAAACAAGTTAAACATGGCATTGATGCAAAATGCATTCAAACATCAAGAAAACACCTCAAAACATGGATGCAACATGATAATATGAAACTACATGCAATTCTAAGCAAGTTTCATATAGAGCACACTCAAAACAGAGCAACGGTTCAACACACACATGAAACAAGTTATAGCAACAATCTTTCCAAAACAGCAACTAGGCATCTTGCAAGCATCAAAACAACATGCTACAGCATCTCAACATAAAAACAAAAGGCATGGGCATGATGTACAGGTAAAGCATAACAAAACATGAACACTGAGCTATCTCCAGAAATCACTAGAACATGCTCAAACACACATGGCAAGATTGCAAATAATAACAGTTCAGACTTTGCAGAAATAACATCAGGTTGCAATGTTTAGAGCTATCAAACAATATGTTACAGTAACTTATCATGGCAACCAAAGGCATGGAATGAACCTACTAATTGCATAGAACAAAAGTCCTTTACTGACCATGAGCCAAAAAGGATCAGAAGATATGATGGCACCCATGTAAACATGGCAAGTTATATGACAGATTCATACATGGCAGAAACAACGATAAGTAGGCATGCTGATGAGCTTGTGCAACTCACTACAGAGCAACAAATGGCATGGCAAGGCAACCAACAGTAAGAAGGCATGTTTGTGAAGCTAAGCATGGCAAGAGCAAGTACATAGGGTACATGGATCACTAACAACAATCATGGCAACAACTGAACTTAGTGTTAACAGGCTGACAGCAACATTATTTAGCAACTTTGGAGCAAGATTACAATAATCTACAGCAAGCTATAAATGCAACCAGGGGCAAGGATGGGTATAGCATGACATGTAGAACAAAACACCCTTAGTGAACATCTCCAGATTTTGCATAGAATGACTTGTAGCAGCAGGCTTACATAGCATAACGAAATAACAGATTCAGCCTAGCAAAACAGTAAACAAGTACACTACTTAACAAGCTTGATTCACTCACCACAAGTCATTGCATTACAATATAAGCATAGTATCAGCAAGAAGACATGTTTATGAAACAAACCAAGGCAAGAACAAGTTCATAGCATGCAAGGATCAACTACAACAACCTTGGCAAAATTGAATAACATGTAAACAATCTGCCAGGAAACATTTTGTAGCAAAAGTAGAGCACGAAAATGACTTGCTAGACTACTCGATAATTGCAACCAGGGGCATGAATGGATAGAGAACAACCATATGTTCAAAACATCCTTACTGAAGTATCTAAAAATATGCATGGATCTCTCTGTAGCCTCATGTTTACATGGCATCAAAATAATAGCAGAACAGGGACTAAAATCAGCAACATTACGAAGCCTAGTTTGCATGCTTGTGCTAGTCACCACATTGATCACAAAAATACATGGTAAGCACCTCTGTAAATATGGCATGGCATAGATCATAACACATGTAGACATCAACCTCATAGGATGCACACATCAAACATGGCAAAAATGACAAATGTGCACATTCTGTTAACAAACAAGAACTAACATTATGAAGCACTCTTGCAATGATGATTCAGGCATCAAGATGAACTCAAATGAACATGATGCAATGGAATGAAATGAAGTACTCGTTGAGACGAACAATTTGACATATTACACGCACAAAACGGAGCCACGGATGCGGAGTTATGATGCGATGAACAGGAGCTAAAATATGCAATTATCAGGGACAGGCGTTTTTCGGGGTCAACCTCCAGTTTTGCACGGCTTCGAGGTGAGGTGGAGAGCTCGCCGGAGTAGGGCGCCGGAGTAGACGAGGGAGGGCCGGAGAGGACGCGGGGCAGGCGGATCCGCGGCGAGGGACGCCAGATCTGGCCGGAGGGCGGCGCCGGCGGGCTGAGCTGCGGCTCCAGCGCGGGGGCATGGGTCGCGGCAACAGGGTCGATGCGGGGGCGGCCGGCGGTGGGGTCAGCGCCCAGAGCCGCGG
>NC_041381.1:67011404-67117837 GCF_002162155.2 Triticum dicoccoides
AGGCGGCGGTGATGACATGACGGCTCCGGATTGGTCGGGCGACGTGGCTGGGTGGCGGTGGACGCGTCCGGCGGCGGGCGGACATGCCCGGCGGCGCGAGGAGGGAGAGGGCTAGGGTTTCATCTGCGCGAAAAATCCGGGAGGGGCACATATATATAGGTAGAGGGAGCTAGGAGACTCCAAATGGAGCACGGTTTTCGCCCACACGATCGTGATCGAACGACTGAGAGCATGGAGGGGGTTTGGATGGGTTTTGGGCCACTTTGGAAGGGTGTTGGGCTGCAAAGAGAAAGGGGGGGGGGTTGGGCTACGCGGTTAACCGTTGGAGTATCAAACGGACTCCAAATGGCACGAAACTTGACAGGCGGTCTGCCGGTGCTATTCCAAGGCCGCTTGGCAAGACTCGGTCCATTCTGAGAACATTTAACACCCGCACATGAAAACAAGGTCTGAGAGGGGCGACGGGCGCGCGCGATAGGTCCGGACTCCGAATGGACAACGGAGAGAACCGAGAGAACCCGAACGGATGCAAGTTTTGAAAAACATGCGGATGAAATGCAGATGATGACATGGCAAAATGCAACACGCAAGCAAATGACATGACAACGACGGCGAATAACTGGCAGACACCTGGCGCATCGAATCCGGGGCGTTACAAATATTCATTTGAGTGTTAACGAATCTGAAGTCTGGCATTCACGTCTTTGTCACATTAGTTTTGGTGTTATGACGCGGCTAGCAAAATCGAATTTAATCCTGAGTTTCACTTTAGCCAAAGGTTCTAAGTGCCATTCGTGTGTGGAATCTAAGCAACCTCGCAAGCCTCACAAGGTAGCAGAGGAGAGACCCTTGGCGCCACTTGAACTCATACATTCTGATCTTTGTGAGATGAATGGTGTGTTGACTAAAGGTGGAAAGAAATATTTCATGACTTTGATAGATGATTCCACTAGTATTGCTATATGTATCTGTTAAATACCAAAGATGACGCTCTACACTACTTTAAAATCTATAAGGCAGAAGTTGAGAATCAACTCAAAAATAAAATTAAACAAGTCCGGTCAGATCATGGTGGAGAGTACTTCTCGAAAGAGTTTGATGCCTTCTGTGCGGAACACGGTATTATTCACGAGAGGATGCCTCCCTACTCACCCCAGTCAAACGGGGTTGACGAGCAGAAAAACCATACTCTAACTGATTTGGTTAACACCATGGTAGATACGTCGGGTTTATCCAAGGCATGGTGGGGGGGGGGGAAGATATAATGACATCATGTCATGTCCTGAATAAAGTTCCGACAAAGGATAACGAGATCACCCCTTATGAGAAGTGGACCAAGAGAAGGACAACACTCTCGTACTTACATACTTGGGGCTGCTTGGCGAAAGTTAATGTCCCGATCCCCAAAAAGCGTAATCTTGGACCAAAGACTGTGGACTGTGTTAATTTGGGATACGCTATGAATAGTGTTGGCTATAGATTTCTAGTAGTGAAATCTGAGGTACCTCACATGAAGGTCGGTACAATTATGGAGTCTAAGGATGCTATATTCTTTGAAGACATTTTCCCCATGAGAGATGTACAAAGCACTTCTAAACAAGAATCTGAGGAGACACCTGAGCCTGCCATTCCTATGGAATATTATGAATGAACACATGATGAAAATCCTCAGGAGGATGACGAGGAAACTCTTGGTAGGGGCAAGAGACAAAGGACTGCTATAAGGGCATATTTATCCCTAAGTGTTTTGGTGATTGATGACAATGCTTTTGCGGACTAATCATGTGCCTTGAGTTTCTCAGATGCTTCATCGTAGGCACAAGACGGTTCGGTGCCCCTCGAAGACTATTGAAGACGACATTTTTCTACATTTCTTTTGGTGGATTTGAGTCGTAGGAGAGCCGTACTATTAAGAGGGGGTCCACGTCGGAAAGGTTCGGGTCGAATCATCACGTACATGTTTCCTTCCTAGTCTCCACCTTTCCCTTGCACCTTGGAGCATCCCCCATTTATCCTCTATGCGATTGTCCGGGCTGCTGTTGCTGAGCTTGCGGTAGTACTGCTCCCTGGAGCGGTAGTAACGCAGGCACCTGCGGTAGTACCATGCCTCTGCGCGGTAGTACCGCGGGAGCTCACGGTAGTACCGCTCCTCTGGAGTCGTAGTACCGTGGCTCCCTGGCCAAGTACTGCGACTTCGCGGTAGTAGGCGCGGATGTAATTTTTTACATCCGCGCCTGCACGGTAGTACCACATGTCGTGCGCGGTAGTACCGCGAAAGCCCACGGTAGTACCGCTCCTGCTGAGCCATAGTACCGTGGCTCCCAGGCCAAGTGCCGCAGCTTCACGATAGTAGGGGCGGATGTAATTTTTTACATCCGCGCCCCATGGTAGTACCGCGCTTTGTTCGCGGTAGTACTGTGAAGGATGTTTGCATCATTTATTTTCCAGCGGAAGTAGGCACGGATGTATTTTTATTCATCCGCGCCCTTCCCAGGCTAGGACTTTCTTGCCTCGCGGTATTACCGCTAGAGGGAGCGGTTGTACCGCGCTGATGGTAGTACTACTCTCAGTCAGGCATGTTATAGTCTCTGCAGCTGCCGCGGTAGTACTGTGGTCCCTCACGGTAGTACCGCGTGGCCTTGCGGTAGTACCGCGTTTCTGGAGCGGTAGTACCGCGTGTCGCAGGCTGGATTAGTGGATAACGGTTGGATTTTGTCCACAGCTATAAAAGGGGTGTCTCCTACCTCTAGTTGACTACCTCTTCACCTCTAAGCTCCATTGTTGCTCCAAGCTCCATTTTCGCCCGATCTCTCTCCCTAGCCAATCAAACTTGTTGATTTGCTCAGGATTGGTTGAGGAGGCCCTGATCTACACTTCCACCAAGAGAAAATTGATTACCCCCACTAATGTTAGAAATATGCCCTAGAGGCAATAATAAAATGGTTATTATTATATTTCCTAGTTCATGATAATTGTTTATTGTTCCTGCTATAATTGTATTAACTGGAAACCGTAATACATGTGTGAATACATAGACCACAACATGTCCCTAGTGAGCCTCTAGTTGACTAGCTCGTTGATCAATAGATGGTTATGGTTTCCTAACCATGGACATTAGATGTCATTGATAAGGGGATCACATCAATAGGAGAATGATGTGATGGACAAGACCCAATCCTAAGCATAGCACAAGATCGTGTAGTTCGTTTGCTAAAGATTTTCTAATGTCAAGTATCATTTCCTTAGACCATGAGATTGTGCAACTCTCGGATACTGTAGGAATGCTTTGGGTGTGCCAAACGTCACAACGTAACTGGGTGGCTATAAAGGTGCACTACGGGTATCTCCAAAAGTGTCTATTGGGTTGGCACGAATCGAGACTGGGATTTGTCACTCCGTATGACGGAGAGGTATCTTTGGGCCCACTCGGTAATGCATCATCATAATGATCTCAATGTGACTAAATAGTTAGTCACGGGATCATGCATTACGGAACAAGTAAAGTGACTTGCCGGTAACGAGATTGAACGAGGTATTGTGATACTGACGATCGAATCTCGGGCAAGTAACATACTGATTGACAAAGGGAATTGTATACGGGATTGATTGAATCCCCGACATCGTGGTTCATCTGATGAGATCATCGTGGAACATGTGGGAGCCAACATGGTTATCCAGATCCCGCTGTTGGTTATTGGCCGGAGAACGTCTCGGTCATGTCTGCATGGTTCCCGAACCCGTAGGGTCTACACACTTAAGGTTCGGTGACGCTAGAGTTATTATGGGAATTAGTATGTGGTTACCGAAGGTTGTTCGGAGTCCCGGATGAGATCCTGGACATGACGAGGAGCTCCGGAATGGTCTGGAGGTGAAGATCAGTATATTGGACGAAGGGTATTGGAGTCCGGAATTGTTCCGGGGGTACAAGGTGATGACCAGCGTGTCCGAAAGGGGTTTCGGAGGCCCTGGCAAGCGTTGGGGGGCCTTATGGGCCAACGGGAGGGGGCACATAAGCCCACTAAGGGGATGAGCGCCCCTCCCACCCCATCTCACGTAACCAGGAGAGGTGGGGGCGCCACCCCTAGGGCAGCCGCCCCTCCCGGCTTGGGGGGCAAGTTTCCTAGGGGGTGGGGGAGCCCAAACCCATCTAGGGTTTCCCATCTGGCCGCCGCCCCTCACCTAGGGAACCCTAGGGCGCCTCCTCCTCCCTTTCCGGTATATATAGTGAGGGAGAGAGAGGGCAGCCGCACCCTTCCCCTGGCGCAACCCTCTCCCTCCTCCAACACATCCTTCTCCTCCGTAGTGCTTGGCGAAGCCCTGCCGGAGAACAACGAGCTCCATCACCACCATGCCGTCGTGCTATCGGAGTTCTCCCTCAACTTCTCCTCTCCCCTTGCTGGATCAAGAAGGAGGAGACGTCCCCGAGCTGTACATGTGTTGAGCGCGGAGTCACCGTTGTTCGGTGCTTAGATCGGATTCGGCCGCGATCTGAATCGCTTCGTGAACGACTCCACCGACCGCGTTCTTGTAACGCTTCCGCATCGCGATATTCAAGGATATGAAGATGCACTCCCCTCTCTCTCGTTTCTAGTCTCTCCATAGATTGATCTTGGTGATGCATAGAAAATTTTGAATTTCTGCTACGTTCCCCAACAGTGGCATCATGAGCTAGGTCTATTGCATAGATTCTATGCACGAGTAGAACACAAGTTGTTGTGGGCGTTGATTTTGTTCAATATTCTTACCATTACTAGTCCTATCTTGTTTCGACAGTATTGTGGGATGAAGCGGCCCGGACCGACCTTACACGTACACTTACGTGAGACAGGTTCCACCGACTGACATGCACTTGTTGCATAAGGTGGCTAGCGGGTGCCAGTCTCTCCCTCTTTAGTCGGATCGGATTCGATGAAAAGGGTCCTCATGAAGGGTAAATAGCAATTGGCATATCACGTTGTGGTTTTGGCGTAGGTAAGAAACGTTCTTGCTAGAAACCTATAGTAGCCACGTAAAAACTTGCAACAACAATTAGAGGACATCTAACTTGTTTTTGCAGCATATGCCGTGTGATGTGATATGGCCAAGAAGGATGTGATGAATGAAATATATGTGATGTATGAGATTGATCATATTCTTGTAATAGGAATCATGACTTGCATGTTGATGAGTATGACAACCGACAGGAGCCATAGGACTTGTCTTTATTTATTGTATGACCTGCGTGTCCCTGAATAACGCCATGTAATTACTTTACTTCATTGCTAAACCGTTAGCCATAGTAGTAGAAGTAATAAGTTGGCGAGACAACTTCATGGAGACACGATGATGGAGATCATGATGATGGAGATCATGATGATGGAGATCATGGTGTCATGCCGGTGACGATGATGATCATGGAGCCCCGAAGATGGAGATCAAAAGGAGCAAAATGATATTGGCCATATCATGTCACTATTTGATTGCATGTGATGTTTATCATGTTTATGCATCTTATTTGCTTAGAACGACGGTAGTAAATAAGATGATCCCTCATAATAATTTCAAGAAAGTGTTCCCCCTAACTGTGCACCATTGCGAAAGATCGTTGCTTCGAAGCACCACGTGATGATCGGGTGTGATAGATTCTAACGTTCACATACAACGGGTGTAAGCCAGATTTACACACGTGAAACACTTAGGTTGACTTGACGAGCCTAGCATGTACAGACATGGCCTCGGAACACAAGAGACCAAAAGGTCGAGCATGAGTCTTATAGTAGATACGATCAACATGAAGATGTTCACCGATGATGACTAGTCCGTCTCACGTGATGATCGGACACGACCTAGTTGATTCGGATCATGTATCACTTAGATGACTAGAGGGATGTCTATCTGAGTGGGAGTTCATTAAATAATTTGATTAGATGAACTTAATTATCCTGAACATAGTCAAAAGGTCTTTGCAAATTATGTCGTAGCTCACGTTTTAGTTCTACTGTTTTAGATATGTTCCTATAGAAAATATAGTTGAAATTTGATAGTAGCAATTATGTGGACTGGGTCCGTAAACTGAGGATTGTCCTCATTGCTGCGCAGAAGGCTTATGTCCTTAATGCACCGCTCGGTGTGCTGAACCTCGAACATCGTCTGCGGATGTTGCGAACATCTGACATACACGTTTTGATGACTACGTGATAGTTCAGTAATGTTAAACGGTTTAGAATTGAGGCACCGAAGACGATTTTGAAACGTCGCGGAACATACGAGATGTTCCAAGGGCTGAAATTGGGATTTCATGCTCGTGCCCACGTCAAGAGGTATAAGACCTCCGACGAGTTTCTTAGCCTACAAACTAAGGGAGAAAAGCTAAATCGTTGAGCTTGTACTCAGATTGTCTAGGTACAACAATCACTTGAATCGAGTGGGAGTTATCTTCCAGATGAGATAGTGATGGTTCTCCAAAGTCACTGCCACCAAGCTACTAGAGCTTCGTGATGAACTATAACATATCAGGGATAGACATGATGATCCTTAAGCAATTCACGATGTTTGACACCGCGAAAGTAGAAATCAAGTAGGAGCATCAATTGTTGATGGTTAGTAAAACCACTAGTTTCAAGAAGGGCAAGGGAAAGAAGGGAGACTAAGTGCTTCTGTAATGAGGGGAACAGTCACTGAAGCAGAACTACCCTAGATACTTGGTAGATGATAAGACTGGCAAGGTCGACGGAAGTATATTGGATATACATTATATTAATGTGTACTTTACTAGTACTCCTAGTAGCACCAGGGTATTAGATATCAGTTCGATTGCTAAGTGTTAGTAACTCGAAATAAAAGCTGCGGAATAAACGGAGACTAGCTAAAGGTGAGATGACGATATGTGTTGGAAGTGTTTCCAAGGTTGATGTGATCAAGCATTGCATACTCCCTCTACCATCGAGATTGGTGTTAAACCTAAATAATTGTTATTTAGTGTTTGCGTTGAGCATAGACATGATTGGATTATGTCTATCGCAATACGGTTATTCATTTAAGGAGAATAATGGTTACTCTGTTTATTTGAATAATATCTTCAATGGTCTTGCACCTAAAATGAATGGTTTATTGAATCTCGATCATAGTGATACACATGTTCATGCCAAAAGATATAAGATAGTAATGATAGTACCACCTTCTTGTGGCACTGCCATTTGAGTCATATTGGTATAAAACGCATGAAGAAGCTCCATGTTGATGGATCTTTGGACTCACTCGTTTTTGAAAAGTTTGAGACATGCGAACCATGTCTATTGGTATGTGCGCATGAAGAAACTCCATGCAGATGGATCATTTGGACTCACTTGATTCTAAATCACTTGAGACATGCAAATCATACCACATGGGCAAGATGACTGAAAAGCCGCGTTTTCAGTAAGATGGAACAAGAGAGCAACTTGTTGGAAGTAATACATTTTGATGTGTGTTGTCCAATGAGTGCCGAGGCACGCAGTGGATATTGTTATGTTCTTACTTCACAGATGATTTGAGTAGATGCTGAGTATATTTACTTGATGAAACACAAGTCTGAATTATTGAAAGGTTCAACTAATTTCAGAGTGAAGTTGAAGATCATCGTGACAAGAGGATAAAATGTCTATGATATGATCATAGAGATGAATATCTGAGTTATGAGTTTGGTATACAATTAAGACATTGTGGAAATTGTTTCACAACTAATACTTCCTGGAACACCATAGTGCGATGGTGTGTCCGAACATCATAGATGCACCCTATTGGATATGGGGCATACCATGATGTCTCTTATCGAATTACCACTATCGTTTATGGGTTAGGCATTAGAGACAACCGCATTCACTTCAAATAGGGCACCACGTAATTCCATTGAGATGACAGTGTATGAACTATGGTTTAGAGAGACCTAGGCCGTCGTTTCTTGAAAGTTTGGGGCTGCGACGCTTATGTGAAAAAGTTTCATCCTGATAAGCTCGAACCCAAAGAGGATAAATACATCTTTATAGGACACCCAAAAAAGTTGGGTATACCTCCTAATTCAGATCCGGAAGCAAAAGTAATTGTTTCTAGAAACGGGTCCTTTCTAGAGAAAAAGTTTCTCTCAAAAGAATTGAGTGGGAGGATGGTGGAGACTTGATGAGGTTGTTGAACCATCACTTCAACCAGTGTGTAGCAGGGCACAGGAAGTTGTTCCTGTGGCACCTACACCAATTGAAGTGGAAGTTGATGATAGTGATCATGAAACTTCGGATCAAGTCACTAACAAACCTCATAGGACGACAAGTACGCATACAGCTTCAGAGTGCTACGGTAATCCTGTCTTGGAGGTCATGTTGCTAGACAACAATGAACCTACGAGCTATGGAGAAGCGATGGTGGGACCGGATTCTGACAAATGGCTCGAGGCCATAAAATCCGAGAGAGGATCCATGTATGAAAACAAAGTGTAGACTTTGGAAGAACTACTTGATGGTTGTAAGGCTGTTGGGTACAGGTGGATTTTAAAAGGAAGACGGACAATGATGGTAAGTATCACCATTAAGAAAGCTCCACTTGTCGTTAAGATGTTTTCCGACAAGTTCAAGGAGTTGACTATGATGAGACTTTCTCACTCGTAGCGATGCTAAGAGTCTGTTGGAATTATATTAGCAATTACTGCATGATTTATGAAATCTTGCAGATAGGATGTCAAAACCTTGTTTCCTCAACGATATTCTTGAGGAAAGGTTGTATGTGATACAACTAGAAGGTTTTGTCAATCCTGAAAGCTGCTAACAAGTACGCAAAGCTCCAGCAATCCTTCTAACGACTGGAGTAAGCATCTCGGAGTTGGAATATACGCTTTGATGAGATGATCAAAGATTTTGGGTTTATACAAAGTTTATGAGAAACTTGTATTTCCAAAGAAGTGAGTGGGAGCACTATAGAATTTCTGATGAGTATATGTTATTGCCATATTGTTGATCAGAAATAATGTAGAATTTCTGGACAACATATAGGGTTATTTGAAAAATGTTTTTCAATGGAAAACCTAGATTAAGCTACTTGAACATTGAGCGTCAAGATCTATAAGGATAGATCAGAAACGCTTAATAGTACTTTCAAATAAATACATACCGTGACAAGATTTTGAAGGAGTTCAAAATAGATCGGCAAAGAAGGAGTTCTTGGGTGTGTTATAAGGTGTGAATATTGAGTAAGACTCAAGACATGACCACGGCAGAAGATAGAGAAAGGATGAAGGTCGTCCCCTATGCTTCAGACGTAGGCTCTATAGTATGATGTGTTGTGTACTGCACCTGAAGTGTGCCTTGCCGTGAGTCAGTCAAGGGGTACAAGAGTGATCCAGGAATGGATCACAGGACAGTGATCAAACTTATGCTTAGTAACTAGTGGACTAAGGAATTTTCTCGATTATGGAGGTGGTAGAAGAGTTCGTCGTAAAGGGTTACGCCAATGCAAACTTCGACACTAATCTGGATTATTCTGAGTAGTAAACCGGATTCGTATAGTAGAACAGTTTTTTGGAATAGCTCCAAATAGAGCGTGGTAGCTGCATCTAGGAGATGACATAGAGATTTGCAAAGCACACAAGGATCTGAAAGGTTCAGATCCGTTGACTGATAACCTCTTGATTCGTCTCCAACGTATCTATAATTTTTTATTACTCCATGCTACTTTGTCTACTATTTTGGACTATATTGGGCTTTATTTTCCACTTTTATATTATTTTTGGGACTAACCAATTAACCGGAGGCCCAACCCAGAATTGTTGTTTTTTGCCTATTTCAGTATTTCAAAGAAACAGAATATCAAACGGAGTCCAAACGGAATAAAACCTTCGGGGACGTGATTTCCTCAACGAACATGATCCAGTAGACTTGGACCCTACTTCAAGAAGTGCCAGAGGCGGTCACGAGGGTGGAGGGCGCGCCCCCCTACCTTGTGGGCCCCTCGAAGCTCCACCGACGTACTCCTTCCTCCTATATATACCTACGTATCCCCGAACGATCAAAACAGAACCTAGATTGGGATTTCCGCCGCCGCAAGCCTCTGTAGCCACCAAAAACCAATCGGGACCCTGTTCCGGCACCCTGCCGGAGGGGGATCCCATCATCGGAGGCCATCTTCATCATCCCGGCGCTATCCATAATGAGGAGGGAGTAGTTCACCCTCGGGGCTGAGGGTATGAACCAGTAGCTATGTGTTTGATCTCTCTCTCTCTCTCGTGTTCTCTCTTGTGTTCCCTCTATGGCACGATCTTGATGTATCCCGAGCTTTGCTATTGTAGTTGGATCTTATGATGTTTCTCCCCCTCTACTCTCTTGTGATGAATTGAGTTTCCCCTTTGAAGTTATTTTATCGGATTGAGTCTTTTATGAGATCACTTGATGTATGTCTTGCCGTGATTATCTGTGGTGACAATGGCATATCATGTGCCACTTGATTTACTTTTTGGTGACCAACTTGCGGGTTCCACCCATGAACCTATGCATAGGGGTTGGCACACGTTCTTGACTCTCCGGTAGTAGCTTTGGGGCACTCTTTTAAGTACTTTTATGTTGGTTGGATGAATCTGAGATTGTGTGACGCATATCGTATAATCATGCCCATGGATACTTGAGGTGACAATGGAGTATCTATGTGAGATTAGGGTTTTGGTTGATTTGTGTCTTAAGGTGTTATTCTAGTACGAACTCTTTTATAGATCGATCCGAAAGAATAGCTTTGATGTGGTTTCGTACCCTACCATAATCTCTATGTTTGTTCTCTGCTATTAGTGTCTTTGGAGTGACTCTTTGTTGCATGTTGAGGGCTTGTTATATGATCTATCTATGTTATTATTGTTGAGAGAACTTGCACTAGTGAAAGTATGAACCCTAGGCCTTGTTTCCTATCATTGCAATACCGTTTACGCTCACTTTTACCACTTGTTACCTTGCTGTTTTTATTATTTCATATTACAAAAACCTATATCTACTATCTATTTTGCACTTGTATCTTCATCTCTTCGCCGAACTAGTGCACCTATACAATTTACCATTGTAATGGGTGTGTTGGGGACACAAGAGACTTTTTGTTATTTGGTTGCAGGGTTGTTTGAGAGAGACCATCTTCATCCTACACCTCCTACGGATTGATAAACCTTAGGTCATCCACTTGAGGGAAATTTGCTACTGTCCTACAAACCTGTGCACCTGCAGGCCCAACAATGTCTACAAGAAGAAGGTTGTGTAGTAGACATCAAGCTCTTTTCTGGCGCCGTTGCCGGGGAGGCTAGGTAAAGGGTACTCACACTCCGTCACTAAGCTCTTTTTTTGGCGCGGTGAGTGCTTGAAGGTATATCTTTAGATCTTGCAATCGGATCTTTTTGTTTCTTATTTTATCACTAGTCTAGTATATAAAAGAAAACTACAAAAAAATGGAGTTAAGTTTGTCTCATACGCTTCACCTTTTTAATATCTTTCGTGAGTATGATGGAAAGGAAAATTGTGCTCAAGTGCTAGAAGAAGAACTACATAGAATTCTTGGCATAAAATATGTGAAAGATGAGCATGATTGCAATGTTGTTACTATGAATTCCTTGAATATCCATGATGCTAATGATACGCAAAGCCACAAGCTTGGGGAAGCTATGTTTCATGAAGATGATATTTTTTGTCCCCCAAGCTTTGATGAGCAAATTTACTATGATGAATGCATGCGTCCTATCTATGATGATTATTGTGATGACACGTATGCTTTAAATAATAATTATAACCATGAAACGTGTCATCTTGATCTTAATTTTCAATCACATGATAGTTATTTTGTTGAGTTTGCTCCCACTACTATTCATGAGAAGAATTTTGCTTATGTGGAGAGTAGTAAAATTTCTATGCTTGTAGATCATGAAAAGAATGCTTTAGGTGCTGGTTATATTGTTGAATTCATTCATGATGCTACTGAAAATTATTATGAGAGAGGAACATATGCTTGTAGGAATTGCAATAATACCAAGTTTCTTCCCTATGTGCTTAAATTCTTGAAGCTATGCTTGTGTTACCTTCCTATGCTAGTTGATTATTGTTCCCATAAGTTGCTTGCTCATAAAATCCCTATGCATAGGAAGTGGGTTAGACTTAAATGTGCTATCCATATTCTTCATGATGCTCCCGTTATGGTTCAATTCTTATCTTTTATGTGAGCATCATTGTCATCATCATGCCTAGCTAAAAAAGGCATTAAAGAAAAGCGCTTGTTGGGATACAACCCAATATTTATCCTTACTGTTTTGTGTGTCCACATGATTATGATACTGTAGTAATCTTGTTTTATATCTTTTGTTTCAATAAAGTGCCAAGTAGAACCTTTGGGAAGACTTGGGTGAAGTTTATGTGATCTTGCTGTGAAAAACAGAAACTTTTGCACTCATGAGAATGGCTGCCATTTTTTACTGGAGAGTGCTTTTAGGTTGATTATTTTTGAAGATGATTAAAAGACAAATCACTCAGGTCCAGCAATTTATTTCATAATTTTTGGGGTTCTAGAAGTATACGTTTTATACAGATTACTACAGACTGTTCTGTTTTTGACAGATTCTGTTTTCTATGTGTTGTTTGCTTATTTTGATGCATCTATGGCTAGTATTAAGTCGTATGAACCATAGAGATGTTAGAATACATTAGATGTTACACCAATATGAATTTAGAATGAGTTCATTACAGTACCTAAGTGGTTTTATTTTCTTATACTAACGGAGCTTACGAGTTTTGTTTTGAGTTTTGTGTGGTTGAAGTTTTCAAGTTTTGGGTAAAGATTCAATGGATTATGGAATAAAGAGTGGAAAGAGCCTAAGCTTGGGGATGACCAAGGCACCCCAAGGTAATATTCAAGGACAACCAAGCAACTAAGCTTGGGGATGCCCCGGAAGGCATCCCCTCTTTCGTCTTCGTTCATCGGTAACTTTACTTGGAGCTATATTTTTATTCACCACATGATATGTGTTTTGCTTGGAGCGTCATTTTCTTTTGTTAGTTTTTGTTTGATTTTAGTTAGAATAATGTTTTGCATCTTTAGTTTCAATAAAAAAGTCAAGGATAGCCTTTGCCATGCTTATTTTGCTTGTATACATGTTGCTGTTTGAAAACAGAAAGTTTACCGCTGTTGCAAAAATTCCCTAGAAAACTTAGAGAATGGTATTACATTGAATCTTTTTGCATGTTGAGATATGATAAATTTATTACAGTGGGAATTTTAGTTCATAATTTTTGGAGTCAGGGAAGTATTGATACTCTTGCATTCTTTACAGACTGTACTGTTTTGGCAGATTGCTGTTATGTTTGCATTGTTGGCGCATGTTTGCTTGTTTAATGATTCTATTTGAGGATAGGAGTATTAAATATTCAGAGACATTTAGTATGCAATGTTTAATAATAATGTTAGTGATTTGTTACAGTAGAAGATGATAAGGTTTTGCATTGGTTTATACTAACCTATCTCACGAGTTCTTGTTGAGTTTGTTGTGAATGAATCTTTTGATAAAAAGAGAAACCGTGACATGAAAGGAATTATGGAGACAAAAAAGCTCAAGCTTGGGGATGCCCAAGGCACCCCAAGATAATATTTCAAGAAGTCTCAAGCATCTAAGCTTGGGGATGCCCCGGTAGGCATCCCACCTTTCTTCTTCAACAACTATTGGTTAGTATCGGTTGAGCCTAAGTTTTTGCTTCTTCACATGAGTTGTGCTATCCTTGCATTGTCATTTTATATTGTTTTTCTTGCTTCTTGAATACAATACCAGGATCTGAAATTCTTTAATGAGAGAGAGTCCTTGCATAGTTGCATAATTATTTTGCTACTCTTTGTTCTTCACTTATATCTTTTTGAGTAGTTTGTCGTTTACTCGTGTGCTTCACTTATATCTTTTGAGCTTGATAATTTTTGCTATAGTGCTTCACTTATATCTTTTAGAGCACGATGGTGGATTTGTTTTAAAGAAACTATTGATCTCTCATGCTTCACTGAGATTATTTTGAGAGTCATTAATAGCATGGTAGTTTGCTTAATGTTAATATACTTGGTGTTCAAGATATGTAAAACTTTCTTTTGAGTGAATTGAATACTAAGATAAGTTTGATGCTTGATAATTGTTTTGAGATATGGAGGTGATAATATCAAAGTCGTGCTAGTTGGGTGATTATGAATTTGAGAAATACTTGTGTTGAAGTTTGCAAGTCCCGTAGCATGCACGTATGGTTAAAGTTGTGTAACAAATTTGAAACATGAAGTGTACCTGGCTTGTGCATCCTTATGAGTGGAGGTCGGGGACGAGTGGTGGTCTTTTCCTACCAATCTATCCCCCTAGGAGCATGCGCATAGTACTTGATTTTTGATGACTTCTAAATTTTTGCAATAAGTATATGAGTTCTTTTGACTAATGTTGAGTCCATGGATTATACGCACTCTCACTTTTCCACCTTTGCTAGCCTCTTCGGTACTGTGCATTGCCCTTTCTTACCTTGAGAGTTGGCGCAAACTTCGCCGGTGCATCCAAACCCCGTGATACGATACGCTCTACCACACAGAAACCTCCTTATATCTTCCTCAAAACAGCCACCATACCTACCTATTATGGCATTTCCATAGCCATTCCGAGATATATTGTCATGCAACTTCCATCATCATCATCATGACATACATTACTTTTGGCATATTGCCATTGCATGATCATGTAGTTGACATCGTATTTGTGGCAAAGCCACCATGCATTATTTTTCATACATGTCACTCTTGATTCATTGCACCATCCCGGTACACCGCCGGAGGCATTCATGTAGAGTCATATCTTGTTCTAAGTTTCGAGTTGTAATCCTTGTGTTGTAATCAATAGAAGTGTGATGATCATCATTATTAGAGCATTGCCCAAATAAAAAAATAAAAAAAGAGAGAAAGGCCAAAAAAAAGAAAGGCCCAAAAAAAGGGGCAATGCTACTATCTCTTTTTCCACCCTTGTGCTTCAAAGTAGCACCTTGTTCTTGATGTAGTGAGTCTCATATATTGTGCTTCAAAGTAGAACCTTGTTCTTCATGTAGTGAGTCTCATAAGTTATCATTTTTATACTAGTGGGAATTTTTCATTATAGAACTTGGCTTGTATATTCCTACGATGGGCTTCCTCAAATTCCCTAGGTCTTCATGAGCAAGCAAGTTGGATGCACACCCACTAGTTTTCTTTTGTTGAGCATTCATAGCTCTAGTGCATCCGTTGCATGGCAATCCCTACTCCTCATGTTGACATCAATTGATGGGCATCTCCATAGCCCATTGATTAGCCTCGTCAATGTGAGACTTTCTCCTTTTTTGTCTTCTCCACACAATCCCCATCATCATATTCTATTCCACCCATAGTGTTATATCCATGGCTCACACTCATGTATTGCGTGAAAGTTGAAAAAGTTTGAGATTATTTAAGTATGAAACAATTGCTTGGCTTGTCATCGGGGTATAGAAGTTGGGAACATCTTTGTGTGACGAAAATGAAGCATAGCCTAACTATATGATTTTGTAGGGATGAACTTTCTTTTGCCATGTTATTTTGAGAAGACATGATTGCTTTGATTAGTATGCTTGAAGTATTATTATTTATGTGTCAATACAAACTTTTGTCTTGAATATTTCGGATCTAAATATTCATATCACAATTAAGAAGATTTACATGGAAATTATGCCAAAGTATCACTCCGCATCAAAAATTCTTTTTTATCATTTACCTACTCGAGGACGAGCATGAATTAAGCTTGGGGATGCTTGATACGTCTCCAACGTATCTATAATTTTTGATTACTCCATGCTACTTCGTCTACTGTTTTGGACTATATTGGGCTTTATTTTCCACTTTTATATTATTTTTGGGACTAACCTATTAACCGGAGGCCCAGCCCAGAATTGCTGTTTTTTTTGCCTATTTCAGTATTTCGAAGAAACAGAATATCAAACGGAGTCCAAATGGAATAAAACCTTCGGGAACGTGATTTCCTCGACGAACATGATCCAGGAGACTTGGACCCTACTCTAAGAAGTGCCAGAGGTGGTCACAAGGGTGGGGGGCGCGCCCAGGGCGCGCCCCCTACCTCGTGGGCCCCTCGGAGCTCCACCGACGTACTCCTTCCTCCTATATATACCTACGTATCCCCGAACGATCAAAACAGAACCTAGATCGGGAGTTCTGCCGCCCAAGCCTCTGTAGCCACCAAAAACCAATCGGGACCCTGTTCCGGCACCCTGCCGGAGGGGGATCCCATCACCAGAGGCCATCTTCATCATCCCGGCGTTATCCATGACGAGGAGGGAGTAGTTCATACTCAGGGCTGAGGGTATGTACCAGTAGCTATGTGTTTGATCTCTCTCTCTCGTGTTCCCTCCATGGCACGATCTTGATGTATCCCGAGCTTTGCTATTGTAGTTGGATCTTATGATGTTTCTCCCTCTCTACTCTCTTGTGATGAATTGAGTTTCCCCTTTGAAGTTATTTTATCGGATTGAGTATTTTATGAGAACACTTGATGTATGTCTTGCCGTGATTATCTGTGGTGACAATGGGATATCATGTGCCACTTGATGTATGTTTTGGTGACCAACTTGCGGGTTCCACCCATGAATCTATGCATAGGGGTTGGCACACATTCTTGACTCTCCGGTAGTAGCTTTGGGGCACTCTTTTAAGTACTTTTATGTTGGTTGGATGAATCTGAGATTGTGTGACGCATATCGTATAATCATGCCCATGGATACTTGAGGTGACAATGGAGTATCTAGGTGACATTAGGGTCTTGGTTGATTTGTGTCTTAAGGTGTTATTCTAGTATGAAATCTTTTATAGATTGATCCGAAAGAATAGCTTTGAGGTGGTTTCGTACCCTACCATAATCTCTACGTTTGTTCTCCGCTATTAGTGTCTTTGGAGTGACTCTTTGTTGCATGTTGAGGGCTTGTTATATGATCTATCTATGTTATTATTGTTGACAGAACTTGCACTAGTGAAAGTATCAACCCTAGGCCTTGTTTCCTTGCTATTTACGCTCACTTTTACCACTTACGCTCACTTTTACCGCTTACGGTTATCATTGCAATACCGTTTACACTCACTTTTACCACTTGTTACCTTGCTATTTTTATTATTTCAGATTACGAAAACCTATATCTACTATCTATTTTGCACTTGTATCTTCATCTCTTCGCCGAACTAGTGCACCTATTCAATTTACCATTGTATTGGGTGTGTTGGGGACACAAGAGATTTTTTGTTATTTGGTTGCAGGGTTGTTTGAGAGAGACCATCTTCATCCTACACCTCCTACGGATTGATAAACCTTAGGTCATCCACTTGAGGGAAATTTGCTACTGTCCTACAAACCTATGCACTTGCAGGCCCAACAATGTCTACAAGAAGAAGGTTGTGTAGTATACATCACCTCTCTCACAAGCAATATATGATCAAACCCCATGGGTGTTGGAATCATTACAATCACATAGTGATGTGAACTAGATTATTGACTCTAGTGCAAGTGGGAGACTATTGGAAATATGCCCTAGAGGTAATAATAAAATGGTTATTATTATATTTCCTAGTTCATGATAATTGTCTATTGTTCATGCTATAATTGTATTAACTGGAAACCGTAATACATGTATGAATACATAGACCACAACATGTCCCTGGTGAGCCTCTAGTTGACTACCTCGTTGATCAATAGATGGTTATGGTTTCCTAACCATGGACATTAGATGTCCTTGATAATGGGATCACATCATTAGGAGAATGATGTGATGGACAAGACCCAATCCTAAGCATAGCACAAGATCGTGTAGTTCGTTTGCTAAAGATTTTCTAATGTCAAGTATCATTTCCTTAGACCATGAGATTGTGCAAATCCCGGATACTGTAGGAATGCTTTGCGTGTGCCAAACATCACAACGTAACTGGGTGGCTATAAAGGTGCACTTCGGGTATCTCCAAAAGTGTCTGTTGGGTTGGCACGAATCGAGACTGGGATTTATCACTCCGTATGACGAAGAGGTATCTCTGGGCCCACTCAGTAATGCATCATCATAATGATCTCAATGTGACTAAGTAGTTAGTCACGTGATCATCCATTACGGAACGAGTAAAGTGACTTGCCGGTAACGAGATTAAACGAGGTATTGGGATACTGACGATCGAATCTCGGGCAAGTAACATACCGATTGACAAAGGGAATTGTATACGGGGTTGATTGAATCCCCGACATCGTGGTTCATCCGATGAGAACGTCTCGGTCATGTCTGCATGGTTCCCGAACCCGTAGGGTCTAGACACTTAAGGTTCGGTGACGCTAGAGTTGTTATGTGAATTAGTATGTGGTTACCTAAGGATGTTCGGAGTCCCGGATGAGATCCCGGACATGACGAGGAGCTCCGGAATGGTCCGGAGGTTAAGATCGGTATATTGGACGAAGGGTATTGGAGTCCAGAATTGTTCCGGGGGTACCAGGTGATGACCAGCGTGTCCGGAAGGGGTTTCGGAGGCCCCAGCAAGCATTGGGGGGCCTTATGGGCCAAGGGGAGGGGGCACATTAGCCAACTAAGGGGCTGAGCGCCCCTCCCACCCCATCTCACGTAACCAGGAGAGGTGGGGGCGCCACCCCTAGGGCAGCCGCCCCTCCCGGCTTGGGGGGCAAGTTTCCTAGGGGGTGGGGGCGCCCAAACCCATCTAGGGTTTCCCCTGTGGCCGCCGCACCTCACCTAGGGAACCCTAGGGCGCCTCCTCCTCCTCCCTTTCCCCTATATATAGTGAGGGAGAGAGAGGGCAGCCGCACCCTTCCCCTGGCGCAGCCCTCTCCCTCCTCCAACACCTCCTCCTCCTCCGTAGTGCTTGGCGAAGCCCTGCCGGAGAACAACGAGCTCCATCACCACCATGCCGTCGTGCTATCGGAGTTCTCCCTCAACTTCTCCTCCCCCCTTGCTAGATCAAGAAGGAGGAGACGTCCCTGGGCTGTACGTGTGTTGAGCGCGGAGGCACCGTTGTTCGGTGCTTAGATCGGATTCGGTCGATATCTGAATCGCTTTGTGAACAACTCCACCGACCGCGTTCTTGTAACGCTTCCGCATCACGATCTTCAAGCGTAAGAAGATGAACTCCCCTCTCTCTCGTTGGTAGTCTCTCCATAGATTGATCTTGGTGATGCGTAGAAAATTTTGAATTTCTGCTACGTTCGCCAGCAACTAATCACTAGCGGATCTTGTTACTCTTGGGTGTTTGAGCACCCTAGACGGTTGAGGTCACCTCGAAGCCATAGTACATTGTGGTGAAGCTTCATCGTGTCGTTGGGAGCCTCCAATTAAGTTTTGGAGATTGCCCCAACCTTGTTTGTAAAGGTTCGGTCGTCGCCTTCAAGGGCACCCATAGTGGAATCACGGCATCTCGCATTATGTGAGGGCGTGAGGAGATTACGGTGGCCCTAGTGGCTTCTTGGGGAGCATTGTGCCTCCACACCGCTCTAACGGAGACGTACTTCCCCTCAAAAGGAAGGAACTTCGGTAACACATCCTCGTCTCCACCGGATCCACTCTTGGTTATTTCGTGCCTTTACTTGTGCAAGCTTATTTATGTTGTATCCCTTGCCTGCCTTTGTTCTAGTTGTTATTGCATCATATAGGTTGCTCACTTAGTTGCATATCTAGACAACCTACTTTGATGCTAAGTTTAAATTGGTAAAGAAAAGTCTAAAAAGTGTTAGTTGCCTATTTACCCCCCCCCCCTCTAGTCAACTATGTCGATCCTTTCAATTGGTATCAGAGCCTCGTCTCTTTATTAAGGACTTTGCCGTCCGAAGAGTATGGTTGACACCAAAGACGGTGTAGAGGAGCACTCCGGTGTGAATCCTACCTCGTCTACGGCCGATGGGGGAACCACGGTCTCTCATGAGGAATTCAATGCGGCTTTGGACACATTGAAAACCTCCATGAAGACCGAGGTTGAAAGCATGTTTACTAAATATCTAGGAGGTCTTAAACTGTCTACCTCGCCGATGAAAGTGGGTGATCCCACTAACAAGGTGACGGATGCTTCCTCCGACAAGGGGGAAGCTAATAGTGAAAAGGGTCCCTCTACTAGTGGTAGAAATGGCACCGGCCTTTTTGCCCATGTGGAACCTCCAAATTATGGAGGACCGATTCCCTCTACTCATTTAAATCATGCCGGTCCTCCTCCTAAGATTGTGAAAAATGAGGATTTTGATTCTTGGGTGTATCGCTTTAAGCGTCATTTAAATCATGTGAACACTAACCTTTGGAGAATCATTGAAGAAGGTTTCTACGCGCATGATGTAAGCAACTTCTCCCCTAGAGAAGCCGTGGATCATCAATTCAATGAGAATGTTCTCTTCATCATCCAAGATGCTATTCCTCCCGAAGATCTTCCTTATCTTCGACCCTACGCCATGGCCAAAGACGCGTGGCAGTGCCTTGTGTCTCTCTATTGAGGAAGCGCTAGCATTCGATGCTCCAACTATGAAGTGGTTCAAGATGAAGCCGATGAATTTGCAATGAAGGAAGATGAAGAACCACGTGAGCTCTTTCGAAGAGTTACCAAACTCGCGGTCTCACTCCGAGATCATGGGAGTAAGGACACAGATGACAATTGGATCAAACGCAAGTTTCTCAAGGCCATGATGCCCTACAACAAGGCCATGTCCTCCATCATCCGTCAACGACTGGACTTCCACTCCATGACCTCAAGTGAAGTGTTGGATGAGTTCATTGCTATGAGCATCTTGGACAAAACCGCCGACAACGTGGTGCTCCGTTCTCAAAGAACAAACAAGACCAATCTTCCTTTGAAGGCCAAGGTCATTGTGGAGGAAGAGGAGGAAGAAGAAGATGATGAGAGCAATCCCGAGGATACAAAATATGATTATCATGAGCACATGGCTCTTGCTTCGAGGCAATTTTGGAGCAAGAAGAATACACGACCTAATTTCAACAAGAACAATTCAAGTGGGCTCAAGGGCAAGCAACGAGTGAGAACTTGTTACAATTGTGGCAATGTAATTCACTTTGTTGCTGATTGTCCTTACGAGAAGCGGGAAGACAACGGTGGTAAGCTCATTCGAAAAGACAAAGCCAAGTCCTTCCCCAACAAGAACAACTTCACCAAGAAGACTCCTACTCGAGGGTTAGTGGTTCAAGAAGAATACCATGAGGATGACGATGATGATGAAGATGGAGAAGCAACGGTCATGGCCTCCGTTGCCATTGCTACTACTCCCCGGATGTATCTTTTTGATTCACCCAACGAGAACATCACCGCCAAGTGCCTCATGGCTAAAGCCACTAACAAGGTAACCCCCAACATCAAAACCACCATCATTACTAATCCTTCCTTGACAGATTGCATTGATGAAAATGAGGGTTCTAATGAAGAGTTGAATGAGTTTGAGTCTTTTATGAGTAAACTCAAGGGTAAATCCAAGAAGAATTTTGTTGCTCTCTTGGAACAACTTGGTGAAGCCAATGACATGATCGAGGCTCATGAAGAAACCATCTCTAAGCAGGAAGGTCATAGTCGTGACTATGCCGATGAGATATCGGATCTCTCTAATGCCCTCGAGGAAGAGCGTGGGCATCGTTTGACTCTTGAGGAGTCACACAACAATGACCATGCTAAATTAAAGAAAAATCTTGATCATGCTATTATTGTCTCTCGTGTGGCAAAATCTGAGAAGACTAAACTTGGGGTTGATCTTGCTAGACTCAAAGAGGAGTTTGATGTACTTGACAAGGCTCACAAGGCCTTGAAGGGTGCTCATTCTAGCCTGAAGGAGTCTCATTCTCAACTCCAAGTGAAGTTAACCAAGGAGAAAGACATTTTTCCTCCTATGGTATTAATTGATAACGCAAATGCTACTAACCCGTGTTGTGAGCATGTGCATCTTGTGGAGGAGAATGCCCAGTTGAAAGAGCAATTGAAGAAAGGTCTTGTGACATGCATTTAAGGTGAGAAAAATCTCAATGACCTTTTGAGCAATCAAAAGGAAGTTGTGGCCAAGGAGGGAGTTGGGTTTACCCCCAAGTCCAAGAACAAGAAGAAGAATGACAAGACCAAACGACCTCCTCCTCTCAAGCAAACATTTGTGAAGGAGGAAGAAGGTGCTCCTAAGGAGAAGAAGAACAATGGGAAGGGTGGTGATGTCAAGAAGGGCAATGCCACCCCTTCCAACAAAGCCGACGACTTTAACCCCTCATATGTGTTATGACGTGCTAGTGATGGACATGTTTATGCAAAATTTGTTGGTTCTCCTTATGAGTATATTGAATGGTCTATTTGGGTTCCCAAGACCCTTGTTGCTAACATCAAAGGACCCATTACTCAATGGGTACCTAAAACTAAGCATTGATTTCATGTAGGGGTTTGCTTCCGGTGGAGGATCATGGTTGCTCGATAGTGGAGCAACAAATCATATGACCGGAAGCAAGGAGTTGGTGGCGGACGTGCACAAGATTCCATCTATGCCCACCAACGTTGAGTGGGGTTATGCCTCGTCCTCTAAGGTATTGGGTCTTGGCAAGGTTTCATTTCTCATGATCTAACGATCGAGAAGGTCATGCTTGTCGAGTCCCTTGCATTTAATCTTCTTTCCGTTCGTCAACTTGCACTCATGGGTTTTGCCACCTTCTTTGATATTGATACCGTGGCCCTCTTGTGGAGCAAGACTCTTAAAGTAGCCTTTGTTGGGCATGTCGAGAATGGTCTCTATGTGATTAACTTTTTGGAGCGACCCACTAAGACCGTGACATGCCTAATGGATAAAGTTTATGTGGGATGGCTTTGGCATCGCCGTTTAGCCCACGTCAATATGAGATCTTTGCAAAGTCTTCTCAAGGGGGACCATGTCCGTGGACTAACAAAATTTAGTTTTGCCAAAGATCGTGCTTGCAGTGCTTGTATCGAAGGGAAGGTGCATGAGAAGGCTCAGCCTCCCACGACTATCATCTACTCGAAGAGACCCTTGGAGCTCCTTCACATGGACCTCTGGGCCTCCATCATTTGATAGTCTTGGGGGTAGAAATTATTGCTTGGTGATTGTGGATGATTACTCAAGATACACTTGGGTATATTTCTTCAAGAGAAAGAGTGAAACTCAACAAACCGTCATCGACTTTGCAAATGAAGCTCAACGCCAACATGATGCAAAGATCTTGACAATAAGAAGTGACAACGGCACCGAGTTCAAGAACTACACCTTGGATGAGTTTCTTAGTGATGAGGGGATCAAACATCAATATGCTGCACCATATACCCCCTCAACAAAATGGTGTCGCGGAGAGGAAGAACCGGACGTTGATGGATGCGGCAAGAACCATGATGGTGGAGTTCAAGTCTCCCTACAACTTTTGGGCTGAAGCCATCAACACAACATGTCATGCATCCAATCGGCTCTATCTCCGCAAAGGCTTGAACAAGACTCCTTATGAAATCCTCATCGGCAACAAGCCCAATCTCAAGTACTTCCGGGTGTTCGGGTGTAAGTGTTTCATTCTCAAGAAAGGTGTTCGTTTGTCTAAATTTGAGGCTAGAGCTTATGAGGGCATATTTGTTGGTTATGCTTCAAACTCTCATGCTTACCGTGTCCTCAACAAGTCCACCGGACTCATTGAGGAGATGTGTAATGTAGAGTTTGACAAGAATAACGGCTCCCAAGTGGAGCAAAGTGGTACTTGTGATGTAGGTGATGAAATTCCTCCCCAAGCCATAAGAAGAATGGGTATTGGTCATATCCTACCCATTGAGGAACCCCTTGTGGCCGAAGAACAAGGACAATGCTCCACTCAAGTGGAGCCATCACCAACCCAAGACCCACATGCTTCCGAAGAACATAGTGAAGGCCCTCAACCTCGAGAACAAGACCAAGGGAAAGATCAACCTCAAGATGGTGATGATTCACCAAATGATGCCCAAGGTCAAGTTCTCCCCCTCGAGCAAGTTCAAGATCTTGAACAAGCTTAAGACGGCGCTCAAGATAGTCAAGTTAATCCTCCTCCCTCCACATCCGAGGAGGAATTAGAGCGTCGTGCCGCGAAGGTCGCTTTCAAACTCACCACCAAAGGTCATCTCATGGAGAATGTGGTTGGAAGCCTAAGAAAGGGGGTAAGCACTCGTAGACAATTAGCAAACTATTGTGAACATCACGTGTTTGTCTCTTGTGTTGAACCCCAAAAGGTCTCTGAGGCGCTCGAAGATTCGGATTGGCTCAATGCCATGCATGAAGAACTCAACAACTTCGAGTACAACAAGGTGTGGAGATTGATGCCAAGGCCGTCAGGGAACTACAATGTCATTGGAACCAAGTGGATTTTTAAGAACAAGCAAGATACTCATGGGAACATCATTCGCAACAAGGCAAGATTGGTAGCACAAGGCTACTCCCAAGTCGAGGGTATTGACTACGGTGAAACCTTTGCTTCCGTTGCCCGCCTTGAATCCATTCGTTTGTTGATTTCTTATGCTTCCCATCACAACTTTAATTTACAACAAATGGATGTGAAAAGTGCTTTTTTAATGGTCCTACTAATGAGTTGGTCTATGTCAAGCAACCCCCTGGGTTCGAGGATCCCTACTTCTCGGATCATGTGTATCAACTCGATAAGGCACTCTATGGCCTTAAAAAAGCCACACGTGCATGGTATGACCACCTTACCGAGTTGTTACAAGATTGTGGATTTGAAGTTGGGCAAATCGATCCCACTCTTTTTACTAAGAAGGTCAAATGGGAGTTGTTCGTATGCCAACTATATGTTCATGATATTATCTTTGGTTCCGCTAACAAAGCTTTCAATGAGGAATTTGCCGCTCTCATGACCTCTAAGTTCAAGATGTCTTCGATGGGAGAGTTGAAGTTCTTCCATGGTTTCGATATCAAACAAAGAAGAGAAGGTACCTTCATCAACCAAGCCAAATACACTCAAGACATGCTAAAAAGATTCAAGCTAAGTGATGTCAAGCCGGCCTCTACTCCAATGCCTACCAAGTGCCAACTTGACATCGATCCCAATGGTAAAGCGGTGGATCAAAAGGTATATCGCTCCATGATTGGATCCTTGCTTTACCTTTGTGCATCTAGACCGGATATCATGTTGAATGTGGGAATTTGTGCACGGTTTCAAGCCACACCGAAGGAAAGCCACTATGTGGCGGTCAAGCGAATCTTTCGATATTTGGCTCATACCCCAAACTTTGGCTTGTGGTACCCATGAGGAGCAAACTTCAAGCTTGAAGGATTTATGGATTCCGATTGGGCGGGAGACAAAGTGGATAGGAAGTCCACTTCCGGAGGGTGCCAATTTCTTGGTTGCTCTTTGGTAAGTTGGTCTTCCAAGAAGCAAAGTTGTGTGTCTCTCTCGTTCACCGAAGCGTAATATGTGGCGGCCAGTAGTTGTTGTGCACAACTCCCATGGATGAGGCAAACTTTAAAGGAATACAGTGTCATTTGTGACAAAGTGCCTCTTTGGTGTGATAATGGAACTGCCATCAAGATTTCTCTCAACCCGGTGCAACACTTCAAGACGAAGCACATTGAGATTCGGTATCACTTCATCCGGGAACATATTAGGCGAGGGGAGATCGAGCTCAAGTATGTTAACACCCATGATAACCTTGCAGATATTTTCACGAAGCCCTTGGATGAAGCAAGATTTCGCGAGTTAAGGCATGAGCTAAATATCATTGATTCGAGCAATGTGACTTGAGCCCATGCACACCCCACCTCACTCAACTTGTTGTCTAGTTTAGGTGTAGGCATGGACATAGGGGGAGTGTTGTTCTCTCAATGAACTCTCCCTCCCCCCATTATGCATAAATCGATGAACTCTTTCACATTAGCCATTTTGATGGTGCTTGTGCTTCAAAGACGAGTGTTGGTCATGGGCCCAAGGATAATTCTTCGCGGTGCCATACCAATTGACTCAAACATAGGTGGCTCCGGCCACCGCCCTCTCTTTTGAGAGGTGGTGTCGCGTGGTTGTTTCTTGTTGTCGTTTACCTTTCTGCCTTTGTGTTGAGCGTGTTCTCGTGGTGTCTCTTGTGCCCGAAGTTTCCTTGCGAAGACCTCTTTTTCGTGTGTTTGAAACCTGCTTTTCTTAAGCTCACGGTACTACCGCAGCCTGCTACGATACTACCGCGCGTGGAGAGCACGGTACTACCGCCCCAGCATGGCAGTAATTTTTTACTGCCGCCTGGGAGAGCGGTACTACCTCTTTGGTGCGATACTTCAGCCCAAGCGGTACTACCGCGATGATGTGCAGTACTACCACGCTGTCGCAGACGCGTAGGGATAAGGACGGGCAGGGGGAGTTCTAACTCCCCCATACCCATTCGTCCATTTTCCCCACTTTGTTTCTCTCTCCCTCGCTCAAGAACGGGGCCGGAGTCCCTCGTCGGATCTCTGCCTCCAGCTGCTCTCCTACCGATTCCGTCCGGTGGGATTGTTCCCCACCACGTGCTCTTGCCATGGAACAAGGTCCTTCCCCAAATCCATCTCTCTTTTGGTTGTTTTCTTTGCCTCTAGGTTTTTGGGGAGATGCATGTGTTCTCGAGATTTTAGGCTAAATCTTTGCAAGAGTAGGATGTAGGAGAGTAGTATTGCGTAGGGATTGTACTTGATATGTTGTCCTGTGATAGAGTTGATCAACCGTAGTACTGACATGGTTTCACGGTTCTTCCCAGATTCAAAGTTTGGTTTGGATCTGACGCGGTGTGGTACTATCGTGCCACATGTGCGGTACTAGCGCTCGACCGGTACTACCGCCCGTCCGGTGTGGTACTACCGCACGAGCTGTGGCACTAGGGTCTTAGTACCGCTCCCAGCCCCGGTACTACCGTGACTTCACATGGTACTACCGCTACTAGGAGCGGTACTAAAATTTTCGTTCCGCAGCACCAGGCAGTACTACCGTTGTGCCCATTCTCTCTCATGGCAATTACCACGTATGCTTTCTTCGTGTTTGTTTTGCTTTGCCGTGGTCTTTGCATTGATCCTTCTTGCTTGTCGTGGGTGTTTTGCATTTTCTGTCTCAGGTGGTGGCTCTCGCCGTACCAATCCCAGTTGTGACACTGGCTCCAAGCGTCTGCGCAATCAAGGTGAAGCACCAGAGGGCTCCAATGCCCCCAAGCGTCATGTCAAGGCCACCGCTAGCAAGCACAAGGAACCCGCTAATGGCATGGACGAGATTCCTCCTTCTGAGTTCATCCGTCCCAGGCAGATCAACCCGTATGTGAATCCTCGTGCTATTGTCAGAGGCTGTGAATTGTTTTGGACCAAGCAGCAGACTCTCACTTATCTGGATGTCATCAAGAACAAGAAAAATATCTACGTGGTTGTCAAGTGGATAGACATGTATCACCTGAGGAAGGACAAGTTTCGTGAGTACTTTGGAGAAGTTTTGGATTTGGTGGAGCAGTTTGGTATTGAACATGTGATCTCTTTCCATCTTGACTACGACCCTGAGCTTATCTGTCAGTTCTTTGCCTTAGTCTTCTTTCACCCTGGGGAGGAGCGGAGGATGACCTGGATGACCAATGGCCGTCAGTTGACTACTACCTGGAAGGAGTTCATGGATCTGCTCCAGGTTCCTGATGACGGGCTCAACACACCCATGGGTGTTCGCCCCCATGCCAATCATGAGTCTGCTAACAAGGACAAGATTCAACCGTTCTATGTTGAGAAGATGCTTCCCAGTGGCAAGTCGGCGTGGGTGCTCAACTCCTTTCTGGATATCATGTATCGCATCTTCCGCAACTCTCTGTTCCCTCGCATTGCTGATAAGGACAAGGTTCATGCCTATATGGTGGATATGATGCTCCTGTGCGAGCAGGCACATGTGTCTCAGACTCAGCCACTTGATGTCTCACACATCATGTGGTGTGAGCTTCGGTTTGTGGTGTTCAACTGCAAGGTACCTATCTATGGACCCTACCTGTTTCTGTTGATCTCCAAGACTTGGGCGAAGCAGTACCCTGGTGATGAGTTCCTTGCTCCAGACTGGATTCGGCATGATCCCATCAGTCTCCGTGTCAAGCCCAACTGGGCCAACACTACTACTCATGCTGAGGCGTCTGCTGCTAGGAGGGCTATTGATGAGGATGAGGCTGGAGCAGAGGATGTTGCTGAGGACCGTGCTGCTAGGTCTTCCCATAGTTCCTCTGAGCCCTCCTGGGCCAAGAAGCTGAAGGACAAGATGAAGACTCTTTTCTGCATGCAAGCTAAGGGGCAGTACAAGACTCATGTGGCGTCCAAGGAGAGTCACCGCCGGGACAAGAAGCTCTTGAAGCTGTATGGAGAGGACATTTCTGGCGGTTCTGAGGATCACATCACTCCAGAGGCTGAGTGGATGGTGAAACAAGGCTACCAGTGGAATGATTCTGAGGAGGATGCCGAGGAGACCATTCCTGCCGCCGGGTCTGACGAGGAACGTTGGGATGATTTCTCTGCTTGAGCCACCCCTTGTGTGTAGGTGTCCTCTCTGCCTTTTTGGCGTCTCGATGCCAAAGCGGGAGAGAGTGTAGGGATTTGCGAGTCGTGTGTCGTGTTCAGTGTGTTTGTGTGTCTCGTTTGAACCTTGTTTCGGTTGTTTCGGTTGCTTTGGTTTGGTTTGAACTTCATATGGTGTAAGACATATGCACTCTACCTATCTTAGTGAGCTTGTGATATATTGTGCTACCTATGTTTATGCACTTGCTTAGATGTTAGTCTTACCATTGCAAAATCATGCCTTGTCTCTAAAATATAGGGGGAGTGTTGATCCTAGCTTGTGCGCTGTGCAGTCCAAAGCATCCATCTAGATTGCACACATCTAGGGGGAGCCCGTCTATATTTTAGAGAGGAGGGGTTTGCCTCTACTCATTATTATTTTCCCTTGTGCAAATCCCGTATTGTCATCAATCCACCAAAAAGGGGGAGATTGTAAGGGCATATTTATCCCTACGTGTTTTGGTGATTGATGACAATGCTTTTGCGGACTAATCGTGTGCCTTGAGTTTCTCAGATGCTTCATTGCTAGGCACAAGACGGTTTGGTGCCCCTCGAAGACTATTGAAGACGGCGTTTTTCTACATTTCTTTTTGTGGATTTGAGTCGTAGGAGAGCCGTACTATTAAGAGGGGGTCCGCGTCGGAAAGGTTCGGGTGGAATCATCACGTACACGTTTCCTTCCTTGTCTCCACCTTTCCCTTGCACCTTGGAGCATCCCCCATTTATCCTCTATGTGATTGTCTGGGCTGCTGTTGCTGAGCTTGCGGTAGTACTGCTCCCTGCAGCGGTAGTACCATAGGCACCTGCGGTAGTACCGTGCCTCTGCGCGGTAGTACCGTGGGAGCTCACGGTAGTACCGCTCCTCTGGAGTCATAGTACCGTGGCTCCCTGGCCAAGTACCACTGCTTCGTGGTAGTAGGCACGGATGTAATTTTTTACATCCGCGCCTGCACGGTAGTACCGCACGTCGTGCGCAGTAGTACCACGGAAGCCCACGGTAATACCGCTCATGCTGAGTCGTAGTACCTTGGCTCCCAGGCCAAGTGCCGCAGCTTCGCGGTAGTAGGGGCGGATGTAATTTTTTACATCCGCGCCCCATGGTAGTACCGTGCTTCGTTCGCGGTAGTACCGTGACGGATGTTTGCATCGTTTGTTTTCCAGCGGAAGTAGGCATGGATGTATTTTTGTTCATCCGCACCCTTCCCAGGCTAGGACTTTCCTGCCTCGCGGTAGTACTGCTAGAGGGAGCGGTAGTACCGCGCTTGCGGTAGTACTGATCTCAGTCAGGCATGTTATAGTCTCTGTAGCTGCCGCGGTAGTACCATGGTCCCTCACGGTAGTACCGCGTGGCCTTGCGGTAGTACCGCGTTTCTAGAGTGGTAGTACCGCGTGTTGCAGGCTGGATTAGTGGATAACGGTTGGATTTTGTCCACAACTATAAAAGGGGTGTCTCCTACCTCTAGTTGACTACCTCTTCCACCTCTAAGCTCCATTGTTGCTCCAAGCTCCATTTTCGTCCGATCTCTCTCCCTAGCCAATCAAACTTGTTGATTTTCTCGGGATTGGTTGAGGAGGCCCCAATCTACACTTCCACCAAGAGAAAATTGATTCCCCCCACTAATCCCTAGCGGATCTTGTTACTCTTGGGTGTTTGAGCACCCTAGACTGTTGAGGTCACCTCGAAGCCATAGTCCATTTTTGTGAAGCTTCGTGGTGTCGTTGGGAGCCTCCAATTAAATTGTGGAGATTGCCCCAACCTTGTTTGTAAAGGTTCGATCACCGCCTTCAAGGGCACCAATAGTGGAATCACGGCATCTCGCATTGTGTGATGGCGTGAGGAGATTACGGTGTCCCTAGTGGCTTCTTGGGAGCATTGTGCCTCCACACCGCTCTAACGGAGACGTAGTTGCTACCTCTTGAGCACTGCGTTGGATTTCCCCGAAGAGGAGAGGATGATGCAGTAAAGTAGCATAAGTATTTCCCTCAGTTTTTGAGAACCAAGGTATCAATCCAGTAGGAGATCACGCACGAGTCCCTCGTACCTACACAAAAAGATAGCTACTCGCAATCAACACGATTAGGGGTTGTCAATCCGTTCACGGTCACTTACGAGGGTGAGATCTAATAGAGAAGATAAATAATATTTTTGGTATTTTTGATATAGAGATGCAAAGTAAAAGTAAAAGGCAAAGTAAAAACAAAGCAAGTAATAAAGTAATGGAGATTGATATGATGAGAATAGACCCGGGGCCATAGGTTTCGCTAGTGGCTTCTCTCAAGAGCATAAGTATTCTACGGTGGGTGAACAAATTACTGTTGAGAAATTGATAGAAAAGCGAATAATTATGAGATTATCTAGGTATGATCATGTATATAGGCATCACGTCCAAAACAAGTAGATCAAAACGATTCTGCATCTACTACTATTACTCCACTCATCCACCGCTATCCAGCATGCATCTAGAGTATTAAGTTAAAAACAGAGTAACGCCTTAAGCAAGATGACATGATGTAGAGGGATAAATTCATGCAATATGATAAAAACCCCATCTTGTTATCCTCGATGGCAACAATACAATACGTGCCTTGCAACCCTTTCTGTCACTGGGTAAGGACACTGCAAGATTGAACCCAAAGCTAAACACTTCTCCCGTTGCAAGAACTACCAATCTAGTTGGCCAAAAAAAACAGATAATTCAAAGAGACTTGCAAAGATAACTCAATCATATATAAAATAATTCAGAGAAGAATCAAATATTGTTCATAGATAAGATGGATCATAAACCCACAATTCATCGGTCTCAACAAACACACCGCAAAAAAGAAGATTACATCGAATAGATCTCCACAAGAGAGGTGGAGAACATTGTATTGAGATCCAAAAAGAGAGAAGAAGCCATCTAGCTACTAGCTATTGACCCGAAGGTCTGAAGTAAACTACTCACACTTCATCGGAGAGGCTATAGTGTTGATGTAGAAGCCCTCCGTGGTAGATCCCCTCTTCGGCGGAGCTCCGGAATAGGCCCCAAGATGGGATCTCGCGAATACAGAAAGTTGCGGCGGTGGAAATAGGTTTTTGGCTCCGTGTTTGATCTGACGGAGGTACGTAGGTATATATAGGAGGAAGGAGTACGTCGGTGGAGCAACAGGGGGCCCACGAGGCAGGGGGGCGCGCCCATGGGGGGGGAGCCCTCCACCCTCGTGACCTCCACGGCTGTTCCTTGGAGCAGGGTCCAAGTCTCCTGGATCACGTTCGGTGAGAAAATCACGTTCCCGAAGGTTTTATTCCGTTTGATATTCTGTTTCTTCAAAATACTGAAATCGGCAAAAAACAGCAATTCTGGGCTGGGCCTCTGGTTAATAGGTTAGTCCCAAAAATAATATGAAAGTGGAAAATAAAGCCCAGTATAGTCCAAAACAGTAGATAAAGTATCATGGAGCAATCAAAAATTATAGATACATTGGTGACGTATCAAGCATCCCCAAGCTTAATTCCTGCTCATCCTTGAGTAGGTAAATGACAAAAAAGAATTTTTGATGCGGAGTGATACTTTGGCATAATTTCAATGTAAATCTTCTTAATTGTGACATGAATATTCAGATCCGAAAGATTCAAGACAAAAGTTCATATTGACATAAAAGTAATAATACTTCAAGCATACAAATTAAAGCAATCATGTCTTCTCAAAATAGCATGGTTAAAGAAAGTTATCCCTACAAAATCATATAGTCTGGCTATGCTCTATCTTCATCACACAAAGTATTTAATCATGCACAACCCCGATGACGAGCCAAGCAATTGTTTCATGCTTTAGAAATCTCAAACTTTTTCAACTTTCACGCAATACATGAGTGTGAGCCATGGACATAGCACTATAGGTGGAATAGAATGGTGGTTGTGGAGAAGACAAAAAGGATAAGATAGTCTCACATCAACTAGGCGTATCAATGGGCTATGGAGATGCCCATCAATAGATATCAATGTGAGTGAGTAGGGATTGCCATGCAACGGATGCACTAGAGCTATAAGTATATGAAAGCTCAAAAAGAAACTAAGTGGGTGTGCATCCAACTTGCTTGCTCACGAAGACCTAGGGCACTTTTGAGGAAGCCCATCATTGCAATATACAAGCCAAGTTCTATAATGAAAAATTCCCACTAGTATATGAAAGTGACAACATATGAGACTCTCTATCATGAAGATCATGGGGCTACTTTGAAGCACAAGTGTGGAAAAAGGATAGTAGCATTGTCCCTTCTCTCTTTTTCTCTCATTTTTTTATTTGGCCTTTCCTTTTTTTTCTTTTTTTATGGCCACTCTTTTTTTATATTTGGGCTTCTTTGCCCTCTTTTATTTTTCATAAAGTCCGGAGTCTCATCCCGACTTATGGGGGAATCATAGTCTCCATCATCCTTTCCTCACTGGGACAATGATCTAATTATGATGATCATCACACTTTTATTTTTCTTACAACTTGATACTTAGAACAAAATATGACTCTATATGAATGCCTCCGGCGGTGTACCGGGATATGCAATGAATCATGAGCGACATGTATGAAAATTATGAAGGTGGCCTTGCCACAAATACAATGTCAACTACATGTTCATGCAAAAAGCAATATGACAAAAGTAATGCATGTCATATGAACGGAACGGTGGAGAGTTGCATGGCAATATATCTCGGAATGGCTATGGAAATGCCATGATAGGTAGGTATGGTGGCTGTTTTGAGGAAGGTATATGGTGGGTGTATGATACCGGCGAAAAGTGCGCGGTAATAGAGAGGCTAGCATGGTGGAATGGTGAGAGTGCGTATAATCCATGGACTCAACATTAATCAAAAGAACTCATGCACTTGTTGCAAAAATTTAGAAGTCATCAAAAACCAAAGCACTAAACGCATACTCCTAGGGGGATAGATTGGTAGGAAAAGACCATCGCTCGTCCCCGACTGCCACTCATAAGGAAGACAATCAATAAATAAAATTGTGCTCCGACTTCATCACAAAGAGGTTCACCATACGTGCATGCTACGGGAATCACAAACTTCAACACAAGCATTCTTTAAATTCATAATCACCCCAACTAGCATCGCTTTGATATTATCACCTCCATATCTCAAAACAATTATCAAGCATCAAACTTATCTTAGTATTCAACGCACTCAAAAGAAAGTTTCACAAATCTTGAATACCAAGTATAATATCTTTAAGCAAATTACCATGCTATTAACAACTCTCAAAATAATCTAAGTGAAGCATGAGAGATCAATAGTTTCTTTAAAACAAATCCACCACCATGCTCTAAAAGATCTAAGTGAAGCACTAGAGCAAAAATTATTATGCTCAAAAGATATAAGTGAAGCACTATGAGCAAAACTATCAAGCTCAAAAGATATAAGTGAAGCACTATGAGCAAAACTATCAAGCTCAAAAGATATAAGTGAAGCACATAGAGTATTATAGAAAATTCCAAATCATGTATGGATCTCTAAAAAGGTGTGTACAGCAAGGATGATTGTGGCAAACTAACAAGCAAAGACGCAAATAATACAAGACGCTCCAAGCAAAACACATGACATGTGGTGAATAAAAATATAGCTCCAAGTAAATTACCGATGGAAGTAGACGAAAGAGGGGATGCCTTCCGGGGCATCCCCAAGCTTTGACTTTTTGGTGTCCTTGGATTATCTTGGGTATGCCATGGGAATCCCCAAGCTTAGGCTCTTGCCACTCTTTGTTCCATAATCCATCAAAATAATTCACCCAAAACTTGAAAACTTCACAACACAAAACTCAATAGAAATCTCGTCAGCTCCGTTAGTGAAAGAAAACAAAAGACTACTTTAAGGTACTGTAATGAACTCATTCTTTATTTATATTGGTGTTAAACCTACTGTATTCCAACTTCCTTACGGTTTATAAACTAATTTATTAGCCATAGATGCATTGAAATAAGCAAACAACACACGAAAAACAGAATCTGTCAAAAACAGAACAGTCTGTAGCAATCTGTAACTAACGCAAACTTCTGGAACTCTAAAACTTCTACCAAAATAGGACGTACTGGAATTTGTTTATTGATCAGCATCAAAAAGAATCAATGCAAAATCTTGTTCCTGTGATTTATTGAATTTTTTTCTCGTGAGCGCAAAGTTTCTGTTTTTCAGCAGAATCAAATCAACTATCATCATAGCTTATTCTATAGGTTCTACTTGGCACAGACACTAAACAACAGATAAAAACACATCTAAACAGAAAGTAGAAACAAAATTTAACACTAAACAGGAACAAAAACAAAGAACATAAAGAAAATTGGGTTGCCTCCCAACAAGCGCTATCGTTTAACGCCCCTAGCTAGGCATTGATATTTCAATGATGCTCACAAGAAAGACAAGAATTGAAGCACAAAGAGAGCATCATAAAACACGTGATAAACACATCTAAGTCTAACATACTTCCTATGCATAGGAATTTTATAGGCAAACAAATTATCAAGGCAAGCAAAAACTAGCATATGCAAGGAGGCGGAAAGAAACAATAGCAATCTCAACATAACGAGAGATAATTTATTATCATGAAAATTTCTACGACCATATTTTCCTCTCTCATAATAATTACATGTGGGATCATAAGCAAATTCAACAAAATAGCTATCACATAAAATATTTTCAACACGATCCACATGCATGCAAAATTGACACTCTTCCGAAATAGTGGGATTAACATTAACTAAAGTCATGACCTCTCCAAGCCCACTTTTATCATAAATTTCATAAGACTGAATATTCTCCAAATATGTGGGATCTAGAGTTGACACTCTTTCAAACCCACTTTCAATATTATTGCAAACAATATTATCAATCTCATATTCATAATGGGGATTAAATAAATTTTCAAGATCATAAGAAGAATCACCCCAATCATGATCATTGCAACAAGTAGTAGACATAGCAAAACTAGCATCCCCAAGCTTAGGGTTTTGCATATTATTAGCACAATTGACATCAAGAGAATTTATAGTAAAATCATTTAAATCATGCTTTTCGTTGAGGGAGCTATCAAGCATGGGTGCAATAGCAACGATCTCATTTTTAACATAAGGAACTATAGCAAATTTGTCTTTATAAATATTGGCTTCATGGCCACAAGAATAGCAAGCATCATGTTCATCAAGGGATATTTCAATCAAATCATCGGAATCATCATTATCTATAGATTCATGCATATCATTATTTTCTTCCGAAGTAACGGTCATTCTTTCAATAAATTCATGGACATAGACATTATGAGCAAGGTTTTCATTGCAATATTTAAGTATGAAGGAATTTTCAGATTTGTTGAGAGTAAAATCATACTTTTCAATCAAAGAAGCAACTTCATGAGCACCCTTAAAAACGACAAATTCTTCAATTTGTTTGATATCATAGTAACTATAAACACCCTTTGCACAAGAAGATAAGATTTCATTATCATTGAACTCACATAGGTAGGGAAGGTGTTTTTTAGGGTTCTTAGAGCAACAAGTAAAATCACACATTTCACAAAGATTCCAAGCATAGCATAGCAAACTATCTATATGATACCGTAAGAGTCTCCCTTTTTCAGATAAACGATGAAGCACAAAATGAGCATGCTCATCTAAAGATTTCCCATCAACTAGGCTAGTTGGGGTTTCAGCACGAGCACATAAGGATCGAAGATGATCCAAGTAGAACACTTTAAGTGGATCCATATCAATAGATTTTTAGCAAGCAAAGATGCAAGCATAAAGAAGGCACAAGGAAACACAAAGATACATACGGGAAGAAGGCGAACAAAAAAGAGAGGGCGAATAAAATGACAAGGGTGAAGTGGGGGAGAGGAAAACGAGAGGCAAATGGCAAATAATGTAATGCGAGAGATATGGATTCTGATGGGTACTTGGTATGGTTGACTTTTGCGCGAACTCCCCGGCAACGGCGCCAGAAATTCTTCTTGCTACCTCTTGAGCACTGCGTTGGATTTCCCCGAAGAGGAGAGGATGATGTAGTAAAGTAGCGTAAGTATTTCCCTCATTTTTTGAGAACCAAGGTATCAATCCAGTAGGAGATCACGCACGAGTCCCTCATACCTACACAAAATGATAGCTACTCGCAACCAACGCGATTAGGGGTTGTCAATCCCTTCACGGTCACTTAGGAGAGTGAGATCTGATAGAGATGATAAATAATATTTTTTGGTATTTTTGATATAGAGATGCAAAGTAAATAGTAAAAGGCAAAGTAAAAACAAAGCAAGTAATAATGTAATGGAGATTGATATGATGAGAATAGACCCGGGGGCCATAGGTTTCACTAGTGGCTTCTCTCAAGAGCATAAGTATTCTATGGTGGGTGAACAAATTACTGTTGAGCAATTGATAGAAAAGCGAATAATTGTATGATCATGTATATAGGCATCACGTCCAAAACAAGTAGATCGAAACGATTCTGCATCTACTACTATTACTCCACTCATCGACCGCTATCCAGCATGCATCTAGAGTATTAAGTTAAAAATAGAGTAACACCTTAAGCAAGATGACATGATGTAGAGGGATAAATTCATGCAATATGATAAACCCATCTTGTTATCCTCGATGGCAACAATACAATACGTGCCTTGCAACCCTTTCTGTCACTGGGTAAGGACACCGCAATATTGAACCCAAAGCTAAACACTTCTCCCATTGCAAGAACTACCAATCTAGTTGGCCAAACCAAACGGATAATTCGAAGAGACTTGCAAAGATAACTCAATCCAAGATAAAAGAATTCAGAGAAGAATCAAATATTGTTCATAGATAAGCTGGATCATAAACCCACAATTCAACGGTCTCAACAAACACACCGTAAAAAAGAAGATTACATCGAATAGGTCTCCACAAGAGAGGGGGAGAACATTGTATTGAGATCCAAAAAGAGAGAAGAAGCCATCTAGCTACTAGCTATAGACCCGAAGGTCTGAAGTAAACTACTCACACTTCATCGGAGAGGCTATAGTGTTGATGTAGAAGCCCTCCGTGGTAGATTCCCTCTCCGGCGGAGCTCCGGAACAGGCCCCAAGATGGGATCTCGCGGATACAGAAATTTGCGGCGGTGGAATTAGGTTTTTGGCTCCGTGTTTGATCTGACGGAGGTACGTAGGTATATATCGGAGGAAGGAGTACGTCGGTGGAGCAACAGGGGGCCCACGAGGCAGGGGGCACGCCCATGGGGGGGGGCACCCTCCACCCTCGTGACCTCCACGGCTGTTCCTTGGAGCAGGGTCCAAGTCTCCTGGATCACGTTCGGTGAGAAAATCACGTTCCCGAAGGTTTTATTCCGTTTGGACTCCGTTTGATATTCTGTTTCTTCGAAATACTGAAATAGGCAAAAAAACAGCAATTCTAGGCTGGGCCTCCGGTTAATAGGTTAGTCCCAAAAATAATATGAAAGTGGAAAATAAAGAACAATATAGTCCAAAACAGTAGATAAAGTATCATGGAGCAATAAAAAATTATAGATACGTTGGAGACGTATCAGTACTTCCCCTCAAAAGGAAGGAACTTCGTTAACACATCCTCGTCTCCACCGGCTCCACTCTTGGTTATTTCGTGCCTTTACTTGTGCAAGCTTATTTGTGTTGTATCCCTTGCTTGCCTTTGTTCTAGTTGTTATTGCATCATATAGGTTGTTCACTTAGTTGCATATCTAGACAACCTACTTTGATGCTAAGTTTAAATTGGTAAAGAAAAGTCTAAAAAGTGTTAGTTTCCTATTCACCCCCCCCCCCTCTAGTCAACTATATTGATCCTTTCAACTACAAAGACCTTTGGTGATGATTTCTTCATGTATCTCGTGGATGATACTCCTACTTCTATTTCAGAAGCGTATGCCTCTCCAGAAGTTGACTACTGGAAGGATGCGGTCCGTAGCGAGATGGATTCCATCATGGCTAACGGGACATGGGAGATCACTGAGCGTCCCTATGGTTGCAAACCATTGGGATGTAAGTGGGTGTTCAAAAAGAAGCTTAGGCCCGATGGTACGATTGAAAAGTACAAGGCTAGGCTTGTGGCCAAGGGTTATGACCAGAAAGAAGAGGAAGATTTCTTTGATACTTATTCACCTATGGCTAGACTGACCACCATTCGAGTATTACTCTCGTTGGCGGCCTCGCACGGTCTTCTCGTCCACCAGATGGATGTTAAGACGACTTTTCTGAATGGAGATCTAAACGAGGAAATCTACATGCAACAGCCAGATGGCTTTGTGATAGATGGTCAGGAAAGAAAGGTGTGTAGGTTGCTGAAATCTTTATATGGCCTGAAGCAAGCACCTAAGCAATGGCATGATAAGTTTAATACAACTCTAACATCTGTTGGCTTCGTTGTTAATGAAGCCGACAAATGTGTATACTATCGCCATGGTGGGGGCGAAGGAGTCATACTGTGCTTGTATGTTGATGACATACTGATATCCGGAACCAACCTCAAAGTCATTGAGGAGGTTAAGTCGTTTCTGTCTCAGAACTTTGAGATGAAGGACCTTGGTGTGGTTGATGTTATCTTGAACATCAAGCTATTGAGAGATAATGAGGGTGGGATCACACTTCTGCAATCCCATTATGTTGAGAAGGTGTTGAGCCGTTTTGGATATTCGGACTGCAAACCATCTCAAACACCATATGATCCCAGTGTGTTGGTCCGAAAGTTCGAAGGCACAGCTAAGGATCAACTGAGATACTCTCAAATCATTAGTTCACTCATGTACCTAGCAAGTGCAACGAGGCCTGACATCACGTTTGCTGTGAGCAAACTGAGCCAGTTTGTTTCCAATCCGGGTGATATACATTGGCATGCTATTGAGAGAGTTATGCGCTATCTGAAAGGTACTATGAACTACGGAATTCACTATACCGGATACCCGTCGGTACTTGAAGGGTATAGTGATGCGAATTGGATCTCTGATGCTGATGAGATGAAGGCCACAACTGGGTATATGTTTACTCTTGGAGGTGGCGCTGTTTCCTGGAAGTCTTGCAAGCAAACGATCTTAACAAGATCGACAATGGAAGCAGAATTAATAGCATTAGACACATCTGGTGTCGAAGCAGGATGGCTTTGTGATCTTTTGATGGACTTGCCATTGGTTGATAAACTGGTTCCGGCTATCCTTATGAACTGTGACAGTCAGACTGTCATCACCAAGGTGAAGAGTTCAAAGGACAACATGAAGTCCAACAAACACATAAGAATGAGATTAAAAGATGTCAAAAAATTAAGAAACTCCGGAGTGATAGCGTTGGAGTATGTCCATACGGCTAAGAATCTGGCAGATCCCTTTACAAAAGGGCTATCACGTGTTGTGATAGATAGTGCATCGAGGGAGATGGGTATGAGACCCACATGAGTTGCCATGGTAGTAACCCAACCTATGTGATCGGAGATCTCGTGAAGTAGACCTGGGAAAACAAGCCAGTGGTGAACTGAGGAGAGTAACTTTACTAACCCACTCCGTTGGAGATGCAATACTCTCTGAAACTGTATGGAAGGATGACTACTGTCTTAATGTGTTCCAAGGCTTATATGTATGAGCAAGATGCTATCCTACAGAGCGATCTTTGGAGGAACACACCTATATGAGATTGGGGTGATCTCTAGCAAGCTCATGAACAGGCCAGGAGTGTGACTAATATGCTCCACCCGAGGGGTCATCCTTCGGCAGCCTCGTATCAGTGAGACTTGTAGTGAAACTTCTTGACGCCAAACTGACAATTCAAGGCATAGTCCATTGTTCAGTTGTGAAGGAGTGTAACTACTTGGTCTAGGTGGACCTCAACCTTAATCGGTCTCCACTGAGATGCTGGTATATCAAAACAGCGTTTGGAACAAAGGACAAAGTGGGCCCCTGAGATCTGGTGGGGAGTTGTTGAAATATGAGATGGGCCTAAAGCCCATATGACAATTTCAGATTTAATCTCTAAGGGCCCATGTAGGTGGCATGACAAAGGTGGTGGGAAGTTTAGTCCCACCATGCTAGTGGAAGGAGAGTTGGAGTGGTTTATAAGGGATTCTCTCCCTCATGCTATTGGAGCTTGAGAAGAAAACAAGCCCTCGCGCACTCCTCCTCCGCTCGCCTCGCCTCGTCACGATGCGACGCGGGTTGCGGGATTGAGCCGAGCCGAGCTCACTCCTATGCGCTTCTTTTTGCCGGTCAGGAACGGAGAGTCTTTGACAGGTAGGGCCACAATATGAGACGTCAGATCATGGGCTACCGACATGGACGTGGGTTCAGCCCACGTCTCTCCACGCGCGGCCGCACATATATATGTGGGGCGCTGCCAACCCTAGCCGCCGCGAAATAGAACGCATCTCCTCCTCCACGCCTACGTCGTTCCTTTGCTGCTGCTGCCGCCGGCGACTCCATCCCGTTCACCGCGTACACGGTTGACGGGAGAGCAGGCCTCCGAAACCCCGCCTCTCCGGATCCTGTACGGGAGAGGGGCGATTAGGTTTTTGGGTAGCGACTACGCGACTGCTCGCTTCTGTTCATCTACGTCCGCATCACCTTCGTCATCACCATGTCGACCGACGCCGACCGTGCCGCTGCTGAGAAGGCCGAGGCCAACAAGAAGGCCGCCGAGGATGCCGCGGCTGCTGCCACCGTTACCGCCGCCGCGTGGCCGATTGGAGGGTATACATCGCTGATCCCTCTCGTGTTTCTTTCTGTTGTAACAGTACTAGCGATATGCGTAGATGTTTCTACTAGGTGCGTAGTACATGCTCTGTTAGATCGTAATCAGTGTGTTATCAATGCTGTTCATGTCATGCTCATGATTTATTCATGGATTAATTTAATTGAAAAACTGCCTATTTTCTCATCAGTTATAACTATTAGACTTGTACCACTATTCGTATGTACAAACGAACAAGGAGCCCATCAATATCCATTATGAATTAAAACTACTATGTTCGCCTATGGGTTGGCAGGCGCAACCTTGCCCTCCACCATGATATGATACACATGTAACAACCCCACACAATTTCATTTCCTTTGTATTTTTCCTGTGCCTCGATGCAGTCGCCTCCGCTTCCGAGTTTCCTCTTTTTCCTTTTCGGTAATGCTAACTGGCGAAAGTTTACTAGGAAGAAACTCCCAGCGAACGCCCTCGCAGCCGTTTGATTGAGATCAAACGAGGACGATTTTCCAAAAGAAATGCCTTCTCTTGAAAGAAATTGCCTCCAACTATATATGGAAATCCAACTAAAACAACTATATATGGAAATCCAACTAAAAAAACTACAATATATGGAAATCGTCGGGCACTGCTAATAATGACACGCTACATGGACGGCCTCGATCAAGCCATCGATATCTGAAACGGAGACGGTGCCAACTCAAAAAAGAAATAAAAAAGAATCTGATACGGTGCCCCAAACAGCCGGTTGACTAAACTTCACCCAAGTCGCTCCCTCCCCTCTCGCACGCACCATGGCTCGACGCCGGCGACGGAATTCGCCCTTGGAGACGCCCTCCAGCGCAGGTGTGCCACGCCCCCACCGCACCCCCGTCTCTCTCTCTCTCTCTCTCTCTCTCTCTCTCTCTCTCTCTCTCTCTCTCTCTCTCTCTCTCTCTCTCGGAAGAAATCTGGAGAGATATACCATACCTCACCTCATATGAACACAAGTACACAACTGTGTGCAAAGTGGAGAGATACCTCACCTTCGGTCGGGGTGGCCGGCCGGCTGGGAGTTCTCTAGTTCCGTGTGCTTAACCTTGCTTGGTTTATCAGCAGGAGACATTAGGACGGCCATGCTGCTATACCAAGCACCCTCTGGCATCGCGGTTTTCTCGTTCGATGTGAGCTACCTCAACGGTATATCCAAGGTGCTTGTTCTGGTGCTCCTTGTTTTCCTTTTTGTCTCCTTATGATCTGTCAAGGACTCAAGATCATCTAATCGCTTTCTCTCTGTTTCTTCTACAGGCCTTCTGGAAATCCTTGCCATCCATTGTGAGTAAAGCTCCCATTTTCCTTTCTATTATCCTTTTCTATTTCCTTACGCTTCCCGTGTCGCCGATTCAAACAGAGTTATAATGCTTTACAAAATCCACTCCAATCTTCACCTGCCTTTGTTGTCAAAAATTTGTTGCAATGGGTGGGTGGAATATATATGAACAACAACTCATTACTCGTAGTTGTTATTTGTTATTGAACTGATTCAAAATCGAATCAATGGTCAGACATCTGCTAATAGATCCTCAAAAGTGCTGGTGATTGGCTGCCAGGCTACTAAATTATTCTGCCCCATTTCATGATTTTTTTAGGGGGGCTTTCATGATTTAGACACTTGTGTTATATTTTGTAATTTGACAAGCCTTTTAAATCCCTTATATGCTTATTCCTCAGAGTCTCGAAGTATTCATAAAGTCTAAGATGGTGCCCAGCCCCATTGACTCTGCTAATAAGTTTGTTGACAGTCTGCTGGCTGACAGTCTCATTGAGCTGTGTCTGTGTGGTTCTGAAAAGACATTATTCGTGGGAAGTGCTGAACATAAAAGAATAATTGAAGCGACACTGGTTAGTGTAGCTTCGTCAGCTTCCTTGTTGCTTCTTTCCGAGTGAACAGTATTTGACCACCATTTTCTTTCAGGGAATAACCTGTCTGTATGTTGATGTTCCGGACTGTGAGATACTGAGATGATAGTTTGCCATCTGAAGGATCACGTCCGTAATTTGCTTGGTTTCCCGGATGATGCATCGGCTATGCTGCTACAAGAAGCACCCTCTGGCATTGCAATTTTCTCTTTTGATGAGAGCTACCTCAACGGTCTAGCCAAGGTACTTTTTCATTCGTTGCTGATGCTCCTTGGTTTTCTTTATCTCTGTGATCTATGAAGAATTCAAGACCGTGCGATTGATTTCTCTTTTTTTTTTGTACAGGACTTCTGGACATGCTTGCCACCGCTTGTCAGTAACGCTCCCATTTTCTTTCTTACTAGTATTTTCTTCATACGTCCTTGCGCTTCTTTTTGCCAACTCGAACAGAGCAGCGCTTTGCAAAATTCACTGCAATGTTTCACCAGTCTTAATTTCAATTTTTGTTGCAATGAATGGGTGCAATAAAAACGTTAAACCATTACTCGGTCTGTGTTATTTTTGTTATTCAACTGATTCAAAATCGAATCAAGCTGGTGGGTTGGGAGTCTTTCCTCTTTCCCATGTTCCATTTTGGTGTCATGGTGCACTGTCTTCAATGTCCAGACATCTGCTGATAGATCCTTAAAAAATCAATTAGCACTGGTTGAAACCTAAGTGGGTATTGCTATGCACAAATTTCTACAAACTAGTCACATCTTTCTAGCTAGTGATGAATAAAACAAAGAATTAAGTAACACTATACTTTATGACTAATTCATAGCTACTAAATTACTCTTCCTCCTTTCATGGTTTAGACACTTGAATTATATTTGACAAGCTTTTTAAATCCCTTCTGTGCTTATTTCAGAGTCTGGTAGAATTCATGGCATATGAGAGGGTGCCCACCCCCATTGACCTTGATAATGAGGCTATTGACGATCGCCTGACTAAGAGGCTCATGAAGCTGTGTGGTTCTGAGAAGAAATTAGTTGTGGGAAGTGCTGCGCATAAAAGGATAATTGAAATGAAAGTGGTTAGTGTAACCTTGTATGCTCTCTTGTTGCTTCTGTCTGTTGAACAGTATTGATCACCGTTTGCTTTTTCAGGAAAAAATAACATGTCTGTATGTTGATATTCCGGATTGTGAGGTGATAATTTGCAGTCTGAAGAAGCCCATGGGCACTTTATTGCCTCATGAAGAAAAAGCAGACCCTATGAAAAATATAATATCGTTCTTACATCAACATGACTTTGATATCCCGGGTGGGAAGGTGAGCTTTACGGCCTGTCCTTCCTTATTTCTCTAATGCAACATTACTTTTTTTACTTGTCCCTTGTCAATGTTGGTACTACTTTCCTTTCTTTTCTTTTCAGCATCTATAGCAAGCTTGAATAGATTGCCCCTTGTTTTGCAATGCTAGTCCTTTCCAACTGATATAATGCTTGAATTGTGTGCTTATAATGCTTTATTGCCAATGATTGTGCCGTACTATTCATTGACATTTGAAAACCTCAATTTGTTGTATTCATCGATGTAACATCTCCTTGAATTGTTTGCCTCCATGTTTCTTTCATTGATGAAGCAAGTGCTCCATTTTATCCAGGTTGAGGAATCTTATTATGCACCGGCTCTTCGCTTGCATGAAGTCTAATTATGTGAAAGGAACTATTTGAAGTTTTTCCGCCTTCTTCTTAACAGTTTTCTGTCTAGATCCGGCATTGACGCTAAGTATTGGATTTTAATCCAATTTGCAACAGCTCTGAAGATGATCTGTCACCCTCGAGCTTCATATGAAGTCCACCACCCCGATGAGGTGAACCATAATATCGTTAATGTGTTTTGAGTATGCATATGCTCGGAGTTATCATTTTAGCAATGGACTGAAGTGTTTTTGTTTCAGATTTTCTTACATGACGTGTACTCAAAGATAGTGGATCATTCACCTCGATATAAAGGAAGCTTTTTAAAGATTGATGTCCTTTCTCTCTACAATGAGGTTTTAAGTCTCTGTTCACAGAGGAGTAGACATTTGTACAAATTGGATTCCTTGGTTAGGAAGGCTGCAAAGATGAAGGCTAAGTTAGAAAACCATCCTTCCGTCGAAGTGCCTAACGAGAGCAAGTCGAAAGCAGCTTCTGAGCAAACTGGAAAGCTTGAGGAAGGTAATTCTGTTTTGGGTTCAGTGATGGGAGAATTAGATGCAACAAGCACTTTGCTTAAAGATAAAGAATCTGAAGTTGTTACACGTCATGACAGCGTCAGACTCTTGGAAGATGATGCGACTACCAGGCTCATTGATGTGACAATTGATCCTGAAGAGAAAGAAGCACCAGACTTGACTCTGGTGATGAAAGAAGAAAATGAAAACGATGGGCTTCTGGCCAAGCTGAATCATCTCGAGGCTCTGGCACTGGAAGTTAGAAAAACTGGTGAGGAAGCCAACAAGGTCGTTCAATTGATTCACAAACTAGTAGATGTGCTGATGGAAAAAGTAAATGAAAATGGTGTCCTGCTGGAGAAGGTGAATCATCTCGAGGCTCAGCTACTGATAGCCAAAAAAGCTAGCGAGGAAGCGAAGGCAGAGACCCCTGTCAACTGGAGGATAAACCATTAGACGGGCACTCGGCTGTGGCGACTGGAATAGAAACTGAAATTGGAAATGTGGGTGGATGGCGGCGTCATTGGCGCTCATTAGGGTGGTCACTATCATCATCGCGGAGTCAATCTTCAAATTGGAAATGTTTTCCTTCGTTTCGTTCTTTTTTTTATAGAGGGAAGATCTGGCTTTAAAGAAGAAGAATTCCTGCACCTGTCCATGCAATACAAAAAGGGCGTCCCGTGGTAGTGTTGTTGAACCGCTAATAGCAAAATTCACTCCGTTACTTTAATTAGAACCCAATGCCTTCAGATAAGGGCTCAGATAGCTTATGTTTAAGCTTTCACCTGGATATATTTTGGTCATTCATGGACCCACTATTAGTAAGGCCAACAACCATACTCAATAATGAGATAGTGCTTCTCATGAACATGTACGCGAATCAGATTAGATCCGCAAAACACACCAGCAGCAGAGTATTAACTCCGATAAAAGTTGTCGTCTTATTAGACATTAACTCATATAATGAAACTTTGAACATCAAATGCTGGTTCGAGTTCTGGTAAGATGTCTCACAACAAGGTCGGCGGAAGGTCCAGATCAACGGTACAGAGATGGGTACGGTCTATTTGCTGCAACTCACTGTGGTGACCCTTTGCCTTTGCATGGGTTGAAAGGGACTCAAGACGTTTGTGTAGTGGTGGATGTAAAGCCTCATCTTGATCTGTTTGCTTAATAGTTGTAGTTGTTTCTTGCACTGCGTCAAGTCATACTTATTCATTATGGAGTACGTATGGGTTTAACCTATATGCCTAGATGGATGGATTAATATGTGCTAAAAATGAAGTCTTTGTCGAGCCCACCGTCCATGCTGACAGCTAAAACCGTTTCTATTTAATTGTGAACAAGAACACAAGAAACTTGTTAAAACCATTTCTATTCCTTGTGAAAAAGAATTTTTAAGGAGAAACTAAAAACCTAGCATGTTCTTATAACTAAGACCTTGAAGAACAAAACATTGCAAATATCTAACATATATTAGGTTTATTATTTGATCTCTAATAGTACTACAAGACCTAACATATGAAGTTCAACATGATAGAAACTTCATAACTAGATTTTGAGAAAAACCATTTGAAAATGAAAAATGTCCAGAATCAGTTTTTAAAATGTTTGAAGAATCAAATCTTTCAAAACAGAAACAAAAAAAAAAGGTAAAACATGGCTTTATTACCGAAAAAGGCTCGCGCCCCGCTTTACATATAAAGCACCGATCACCGTACAAACCAACCCAAACAACGTAATCCCACACCACACGCACACTCAAGGCAAGATACAAGGGTGCATAAGAGCAGCTAAACAACCCCATCCACTCCAAGCAAACTACATGTAGGAAAAGAGGGCACCACTTGGAGTCTCCGGAGACCTCAACCGCGCCAAACTGAGTACTCCAGTGTGGCGCCTTCAGGAAGGGCACGACACCAGAGTATCACCACCGCCTGATCAAGAGATCAGGGTTTCCCCCAGAGTAGCAGAAGAATGCAGAGGAACCACAACGACGACTTCGGGAAGCAGACGACACCCATACATGACGCCGCCGTCGGCTTGGCAGAGCCAAAACGGGTTTTAACCCCGGCAAGTCATCAATGTCTCTGAGATGTAGTAGGGCAAGCCAGGCCTGCCGCACCAACACCTCCGACCATCGCACTCTAGCCATCACACCGCGCGCCTACGCGACCATGCATGGCAACCAGCTCACACCCGAGCTGCGAGCTCCACCCAAGAGCACCACGACTCCCACCTCTAGGGCCGCCGCTGTGAGGCCCCAGATTCAATCGTACACTAATTATACACGCAAATGTGTACAATCAAGATCAAGGACTCATGGGAAAATATCACAACACAACTCTAGACATAAATTAAAGTCATAAAAGCTTTATATTACAAGCCAGGGGCCTCGAGGGCTCGAATACAAACGACTCAGCGGAAGCAACAATATCTGAGTGCATACATAAGTTAAACAAGTCAGCCTTAAGAAGGCTAGCACAAAAGCAACAACGACCGAAAAGGCAAGCCCTCCTGCTTGGGAGCCTCCTAACTACTCCTGGTTGTCGGCGACCTCCACATAGTAGTAGGCTCCATCGGCGTAGTAGTTGTCGTCGGCGATGACATCTGGCTCCTGGGATCTGCCATCTGATCGCAACAATCAGGTATAGGGGGAAAAGAGGTAGCAAAGCAATCGCGAGTACTCATCCAAAGTACTAGTAAGACTTACATCAGATCAACACTACATATGCATCCATATCAATAAAAGGGGCAATAAATGTGGACTAAACTGCAGAATGCCAGATTAAGGGGGATAATCTAGTCCTACCGAAGAATACTGTCACGCGCAATATGCGATACTATCCTAAAGAGACTCGAAGGTCCACCAAGGATAGAACCGCATATTGAAACACTTTTACAAGGTGGATATCATTACATCAACATTACATAATATATGGGGATACATACAAAAGGCATACAATGGCAAACGAATACAACATCAATACATCATACATAAGATCAACATCCGAACTACGGATGAAACACAAACAGAAACTCAAACGACATCCACCCTGCTAGCCCAGGCTGCCGACCTGGAACCTATCCCCTGATCAAAGAAGCAACAGAAGAAGAACTCCAAGAGAAGTAACATCGCTCTCGTGTCATGATCATCGCATAACCTGTACCTACAAATGTTGTTGTAGTAATCTGTGAGCCACGAGGACTCAGCAATCCCATTACCATGGGTATCAAGACTAGCAAAGCTTAATGGGAAAGGAAGAGGTAAACTGGTGAGGCTGCAGCAGCGACTAAACATATATGGTGGCTAACATACGCAATTAAGAGCGAGAAGAGAGCAAACGAAACGGTCGTGAAGCTAGCAATGATCATGAAGTGATCCTGAACTCCTACTTACGTCAAACATAACCCAAAACCGTGTTCACTTCCCGGACTCCGCCGAAAAGAGACCATCACAACTACACACGCGGTTGATGCGTTTTAATTCGGATCTGGTGTTAAGTTATCTACAACCGGATATTAACAAATTCCCATCTGCCACATAACCGCGGGCACGGCTTTCAAAAGTTTATACCCTGCAGGGGTGTCCCAACTTAGCCCATCACAAGCTCTCGCGATCAACGAAGGATATACCTTCTCCCAGGAAGACCCGATCAGACTCGGAATCCCGGTTTATAAGACATTTCGACAATGGTAAAACAAGACCAGCAAAGCCGCCCAGATGTGCCGACAAATCCCAATAGGGGCTGCACATATCTCGTTCTCAGGGCACACCGGATGAGCCAGACGACGGGTTGGCATAGACCCTGGTTGCCCAGGGGGCGTCAAACATCGCTAGGTTTGGACCAACACTTGGAGGAGAACTAGCCCAGGGGGTAAAATAAAGATGACCCTCGGGCTCCGGAAACCCAAGGGAAAAAGGGTTAGGTGAGGCAAATGGTAAAACCAAGGTTGGGCCTTGCTGGAGGAGTTTTATTCAAAGCGAACTGTCAAGGGGGTCCCATAAATCACCCAACCGTGTAAGGAACGCAAAATCCGGGAACATAACACGTATGACGGAAACTAGGGCGGCAAGAGTGGAACAAAACACCAGGCACAAGGCCGAGTCTTCCACCCTTTACCAAGTATATAGATGCATTAATAAAATAAGAGATATTGTGATATCCCAACACAAGCCTGTCCATCATGGGGCAATCTTCAACTTCAACTGCAACTAACAACGCTATAAGAGGGGCTGAGCAAAAGCGGTAACATAGCCAAACAACGGTTTGCTAGGAAGGGTGAAAAAGTTAGAGGCTGACATGGCAATTTGGAAGGCTTGATAAGCAAGTGATAGGTAGCGCAGCATAGCGATAGAACGAAGCAACTAGCATAGCAATGATAGTAGTGAGATCCAAGGTGATGGTCATCTTGCCTGAAATCCCGCAAGGAAGAAGAACGAGTTCATGAAGAAGATGAACGGGCGAAGACGAACCAAGCGTAGTCGAACGAATCCTCATGATCGCAACGAAACATGAACTATCAAGAAAAAATACAACCGGAAAGAAGCAAACAACATAGTAATCACACAAGCATAAACATGACATGATGCACAAACAAGCATGATGCATGTACGGTTTAAAGAGGCATGGCATGGCAAAGTGCAACAAACAATACTACAAGTTAAGTGGAGCTCAATATGCAACGAGTTGCATATTGACGAAACACCACATTCGAGTTATTTAGTTCGCTCTCGTTTAGGTACTCAACAATATTAAATGTTGTTAAACATGGCAAGAAGTGAAGCATAAGTAAACTAACTATTTAGGCAAGTTTAAATGAGGCCGGAACAACAAACAACAATTCCGAAAAAATCCCCAGATGCATATTTCGGATTTGGTACTGTTCTGCCCTAAAACATACTTTTAGAGTTGTTAAACAGTAAAACAAAGTGCACCAAGTTAATGTATGCATTTTTCCACCCCATTTACATATAAAGTTTGTTAAATTCGGAGCTACGGTTATTTAGTTATGAAATAAATCATTTTAACATGCTATTGTGCAAAACAAATGCAAACAGGAATTTAAACATTTTAAACATGGATGAAAGAGACATGTTATTAATCTACACAAAATTCTAAGAATTTTACATATATAAATTATTTACATATGATGCACCATTTGTGAGTTATTAAATGCATGAACTCTAGGGGGTTTTCTGCAAACCGGGTTTCCTGTGGATAATGCTAAAATCGCAGACAGTGAAAAAACATGCACGGGCCGAATCTGACTAGCCCAATAGAGGAAAGGCCAGGGGGGCTGCTCACCCTGGGCCTTGGGACGGTCGGTGGAGAGGAGGTCGGGCAGATCTGGGCTTGGCGCAAGAAGTGACCCAGGGCGCGGGACGACGGAGTCAACGGGCATGAGCGAGCATCAGACTTGGGGCTGCGTGCATTCTAGGAAGACGGGTGGTGGTGGCGCTGGTGTTTCCGGTGACGGTAGACGGCGGGACGACCACCAGAGGTGGGGCGAGATCGAGGGGAACCGATTCCCAACAGTGGGAGGCGGATCCAGCGAGGCAAGGTCTTGGCGGTGGCGAACTTGCCGGCGTTGGGGACGAGGTGCTCGGGGAGGAGAGGCAGGGTCGAAGGGGACGCTGTCGACTGGCATTCATGCGGGACTTGGGGCGCTGGAGAAGGGCGCCGGCGGCGGAGAAGCTTCAGGGCAGCGGCTTGGCGTTCCTTCTGCTGCGGACCATGAAAGGGCAAGAGCGGTCAGGAGGGAGATGGCACTGGGAAGGAGAAGAAAGAGAGCAGGGTGCAGGGACGACCTAGTGGTGCTTGCTCCGAAGAGCTCCGTCGTGGAGGCGGCGGGCTCTAGCAGGTCAGGCGAGGCGAAGTGCGCTCAGGCGCTGCACTGTTGCTGCGGTCTTGAGGAGAAAGCAGAGGAGGAGCTCCTCTCTTGTGAGCTAGATCGAGGCAGGGAGGAGGATTTGGTGATGGATGGTGGAGAACGAGAGAGGAATTTTTTGGATCAGGGAGGAAGCTGCTGGTTGGTCCGGGAGGGATCCCGAGGAAACCAGGTGGAGTGGCGGCGCGGTGGGATCGATGGGACAAGACCCCTAGGATCTAGGGTTGGATGATATATATATATATATATCACCAGGATTAGGTTAGGGGCTAATCTGATCCTTCGATTGACATCGGACGGTCGAAAATAAATGGCTTAGTGGAGTCCAACAAATAAACATAGATGTTTTAGGGATGCTTGGGGATGATCCGGACCCACCGGTAACAACAATCCGGGTTCGGGACAGCTTTCGGACGCGCGCGAGGGGTTCGAGCATTGAGCAAAGAGGGTCAAACGGTCGGGCAGCAACAGAATGGTCAGTCTGAGAAAGGTCAACAGAGACGAGGAAGAAGCGGCAACTAACAACGGATGCACATTTTATGAAAATATGTAGTTGCAATGTGCATGATGCTATGAGATGAAATGCGAGACATGAACAAAATGCAAAACAAAAGGCAAAAACCCAACCACAGAGGAAATATCATATCGCATCTCCGGAAAAGGCAAGAGTTGGAGTTATGAATATGGAAAGTTGTATCCGGGGCGTTACAACACTCCACCACTATAAGAGGATCTTGTCCCGAGATCTAGGATGGCACCGGAGGGAAACCGAAGAGGAAGATAAGAGGTAAACTAAGTTGCTTCTTCGACAAACGAGTGAAACCATGAACCTTGAGAGGTTGAGCAAAATGAAAGAAAGAGAACAACTAAGATGAGAGAATTGAGAGCACTCCGTAGAAAAGAGGAACAAGGGATACGACGAGAACCAAGAGGTTTAGTGATAAGATAGATATTGAAACCACTCCGGTTAAGACTAGATAGAGAAGGAATAAGATTGATATAATTTGGGCAGCACTGCGAGTGAAAGAAGAAGGAAAACTTGATAAGATGAAAAGAACTTGAAGATATGACACAACACTCTGGTTAAATGGATAAGCAAGAAAAGAACATGACCCTCACAATTCGACATGATGAGTGAAAAGAGCAACATCACAATGACTCCGTAAGAAAGGATAGAAGATAGATCATTGGAATAATAGAATGGAGAAGGAAAATGCCACTTCTGCCACAAATGAGCTTGGAAAGCACCCTTCAAAGAAGGTTATAACGGAGTTGTTGGAAAACCAACAACGAAAAGAATAAGATTGTAGTGGGCTTATGGAAACATCTCAACACTTGAGGTGAAATTCTGCCACTAACGAAAAAAACAATTGCTTGCTTGAGATCAACGAAGAGATGAAAACTTCTTTCATCGAGAGGATAGGAGGAAACTTGGATCTTAGATAAGCACCACAATAACAACATTCCTTAGGGAAGGCTTTAGGTGTAATCTTTTCCAAGATAACTCCAACGAAGAGATTAATGGATTTAAAATATCTCATTCTTGACAACATGTGAATCATGAAACACGAACTCAAATTGTCAAGAATGACATAACACCACCTCAAGAGATAAGGTAGAAGGAATTGCACTCTGGATGCAATATGAAGAATGCTTGAACTCCTTAAAACAGAACATGTGTTGAGCACCATGTTTATTTTAGAGTATAGCTTGGCGGATCATAACTTCGAGAGAAATCTTGAAGAACAATTGAAGATTGAAAGGAATCCTTGACGAACCACCATGTAGAGCCTCCATGGAGAACTCCGGTAATAAAAGAATGATCAAATGAAAGAGAAGTTGAGAACACAAGTTAAATCCTTGCGATGATTTAGATGGAACTTCATGACGAGATAAAGCGGAAAACTTGGAACTCCGGAAGAGGAATTAAACACTTGGATGAAACAAGAATAAGAATTATGTTATGTGTACCCTTCACCAATATAAATTGATGACAAGCAACGGATTTGGCATACTACTTATTCTCGTAGAAAGGATTAAGAGAGATATAGCGTAAACTTGAGAATGTATTGATGGAACCACCGGTGGGATTTGGAAACAACGAATGAATTGATACGACAACGAAAGAAGAGAAATCTTGAATGAACCACCGTAAGAATTGAAAATGAAAGTAGCAAAGGCACAAATCCCCGGGAAGAATTGGAAAACGAATGAATATACTTGAGGGCATTTAGGTACATGAGAATGAAGAGATCATGAACTGATTAGAGGGTATTTGAATGATGCACCGGTAAGATTTGGAGAATGATAGCTACACGCTGAGAATGAAGAATTATGACATGATGGCCTTCGGAGGAAAGAAATGGAAACAACTCATGAAATGCTCCGGATGGGTGAAAAGAATTCTCACAATCGAAAATAACTACGAGAGGATGGCATCAATCTTGAACTATACATCTTTGGAAGAACGGGTACGGGTTTAAGAGGAACTCTTCTTCGATCTTCAAATGACAACGGGAAACACCACCACAATTGTTAAGGCACTCCAGGGGAACGAAAAGCGAAGAGGTAGAGGCCACAATGAAAATGATTTGAAATTGATATTGGAAATGATCTGACTGATGAAATTCATTCTTACGTCAAACTCTAAAAAGAATTTGGAATAGCTCCGGAATAATTAGAAGAGTCAGGTAAGATCCTGGGAAAAGACATGTGGGTTAGGGCCCACTAAAAAGATACACCGTTGAACGATTTATTGAAAGGGGGGATGGCACCGGTTGAATTAAATGACTTGAATGAGATAATGATCTCCAAATAGATTGAACGGATTAAGAATGGAAAGACAAATCTTCTAAGATATCTTCAACACTCCGGAACAAATGAATAGCAAGAGGTGAGTGATTGAGAGGTGCACCGGCATGAGAAAGCATTTGACACGAGGAAAGGAATATGATCGACACTGAAAGCTTGAATTAAATCCACCGGAAAAGAATACGAGAATGAAGATTGATGAACTTGAAGCTCGTGAGCATCTTCACGAGGGATCACCGGATCAGAACATTGATTGAAAAGAGTGAAGAGACTTCACATGAATAAATGGATACTTGATTAAGAAATATGGGTCCTTTAAGAAAAAGGGTGGTAGGGCGGGAAAAAACAAAGGCAACTTGGGACGGAGGAAGAAACACCGTTGAGAAAACTTAGAAATGATCTTGAGGATGGGGCGAATGATGGGATCATCTCGAAGAGAAGCGCACCGGTTGAAAATAGAATTGGGATGACAAACTTGATAAATAAGAAGGATTAATATTCACATGGAAATATGAGAACACCGATTAGGGAAAGGTATGGATTCAACACTTGACATCGAAGCAACTCGAATACCACAAATAAAACAAAACAAAGGATTTGGCTTGCAGAATAAGCTGGAAACAAACATATGATAGAGATTTACCCAATCCCATATCATGCATTTGTCGGAAAGATATTCTAGGAGCAACTTGAATTCCCACCTATAAAACTCCCGAAACTTTCTGGTTATGCAATCAGGTGTTGGGGATACAGGGGAAGCAAAATATCTCACCCAAACTAACAATACCTACATCCAAGCTGTATCCATCCGTCAACACATAACCAAGAAACCTTCGGAAATCGTGTACCTCAACCTTCGAAAAGCATCCGTTATACGAGATATGGAAATACTCCCGAACTCCCGCCCCAGTACGGGGTGGCGTCGAGGTTACCTCACCAACAACTGCATAAAAGAGATTTTCGATGTCGGCAAAACTCAGGTATTCCAGAACTGCAACGATAAAATTATGACAACAACACCTCGGAGCTCAACTCCACGGGACACTACCACAACCCCCAAATGTTAGGAGGCACCAAGAACAATGTTCTCGTCATAAGAATATCGGAACTATCCCAAGATACCCGCGTGATCCCAAATTTTTTTTAGTGAAATTTGAGGAAAGGAAAGACAAAACATCTACGTCAGGAGACCTCACTAGAGCGGCGAAGGGGGCTGAGGAGTAAAAAGAATCCTACTCTCCGATATATATAATCCTAAGACTAAAAAATAGTTTTTTTCTAGACTCAACAATGGCCAACAATCAAGGGGCTCCTATGGTCGGTCGAGGCTCTGATACCAACTTGTCACGCCCAATATGCGACACTATCCTAAAGAGACTCGAAGGTCCCACCAAGGATAGAACCGCATATTGAAACGCTTTTGCAAGGTGGATATCATTACATCAACATTACATAATAGGTGGGGATACATACAAAAGGCATACAATGCCAAACGAATACAACATCAATACATCATACATAAGATGAACATCCGAACTACGGATGAAACACAAACAGAAACTCAAACGACATCCACCCTGCTAGCCCAGGCTGCCGACGTGGAACCTATCCACTGATCAAAGAAGCAACAGAAGAAGAACTCCAAGAGAAGTAACATCGCTCTCGCGTCATGATCATCACATAACCTGTACCTGCAACTGTTGTTGTAGTAATCTGTGAGCCATGAGGACTCAGCAATCCCATTACAATGGGTATCAAGACTAGCAGAGCTTAATGGGAAAGGAAGGGGTAAAGTGGTGAGGCTGCAACAGCGACTAAGCATATATGGTGGCTAACATACGCAATTAAGAGCGAGAAGAGAGCAAACGAAATGGTCGTGAAGCTAGCAATGATCAAGAAGTGATCTTGAACTCCTACTTACGTCAAACATAACCCAAAACCGTGTTCACTTCCCGGACTCTGCCGAAAAGAGACCATCACGGCTACACACGCGGTTGATGCATTTTAATTCGGATCTGGTGTCAAGTTATCTACAACCGGACATTAACAAATTCCCATCTGCCACATAACCGCGGGCACGGCTTTGGAAAGTTTATACCCTGCAAGGGTGTCCCAACTTAGCCCATCACAAGCTCTCGCGATTAACAAAGGATATACCTTCTCCCAAGAAGACCCGATCAGACTCGGAATCCCGGTTTACAAGATATTTCGACAATGGTAAAACAAGAGCAGCAAAGCTGCCCGGATGTGCCGATAAATCCCGATAGGAGCTGCACATATCTCGTTCTCAGGGCACACCGGATGAGCCAGACGACGGGTTGGCATAGACCCTGGTTGCCCAGGGGGCGCCGGACATCGCTCGGTTTGGACCAGCACTCGGAGGAGAACTGGCCCGGGGGGGGGGTAAAATAAAGATGACCCTCGGGCTCCGGAAACCCAAGGAAAAAGGGCTAGGTGAGGCAAATGGTAAAACCAAGGTTGGGCCTTGCTGGAGGAGTTTTATTCAAAGCGAACTGTCAAGGGGGTCCCATAAATCACCCAACCGCGTAAGGAACGCAAAATCCGGGAACATAACACCGGTATGACGGAAACTAGGGAGGCAAGAGTGGAACAAAACACCAGGCATAAGGCCGAGTCTTCCACTCTTTACCAAGTATATATATGCATTAATAAAATAAGAGATATTGTGATATCCCAACATAAGCCTGTCCATCATGGGGCAATCTTCAACTTCACCTGCAACTAACAACGCTATAAGAGTGGTTGAGCAAAAGCGGTAACATAGCCAAACAACGGTTTGCTAGGAAGGGTGAAAAAGTTAGAGGCTGACATGGCAATTTGGGAGGCTTGATAAGCAAGTGATAGGTAGCGCAGCATAGCGATAGAACGAAGCAACTAGCATAGCAATGATAGTAGTGAGATCCAAGGTGATGGTCATCTTGCCTGAAATCCTGCAAGGAAGAAGAACGAGTCCATGAAGAAGATGAACGGGCGAAGACGAACCAAGCGTAGTCGAACGAATCCTCACGATCGCAACGAAACAGGAACTATCAAGAAAAAGCACAACCGGAAAGAAGCAAACAACATAGTAAACACGCAAGCATAAACATGACATGATGCACAAACAAGCATGATGCATGTACGGTTTAAAGAGGCATGGCATGGCAAAGTGCAACAAACAATACTACAAGTTAAGTGGAGCTCAATATGCAACGAGTTGCATATTGACGAAACACCACATTCGAGTTATTTAGTTCGCTCTTGTTTAGGTACTCAACAATATTAAATGTTGTTAAATATGGCAAGAAGTGAAGCATAAGTAAACTAACTATTTAGGCAAGTTTAAATGAGGCCGGAACAACAAACAACAATTCCAAAAAAATCCCCAGATGCGTATTCGGATTTTGTACTATTCTGGCCTAAAACATATTTTTAGAGTTGTTAAACAGTAAAGCAAAGTGCACCAAGTTAATGTATGCATTTTTCCACCCCATTTACATATAAAGTTTGTTAAATTCGGAGCTACGGTTATTTAGTTATGAAATAAATCATTTTAACATGCTATTGTGCAAAACAAATGCAAACAGCAATTTAAACATTTTAAACATGGATGAAAGTGACATGTTATTAATCTACACAAAATTCTAAGCATTTTACATATATAAATTATTTACATATGATGCACCATTTGTGAGTTATTAAATGCATGAACTCTAGGGGGTTTTCTGCAAAACGGGTTTCCTGTGGATAATGCTAAAATCGCAGACAGGGAAAAAACATGCACGGGCCGAATCTGACTAGCCCAATAGAGGAAAGGCCAGGGGGGCTGCTCACCCTGGGCCTTCGGCCGGTCGGTGGAGAGGAGGCCGGGCAGATCTGGGCTTGGTGCAAGAAGTGGCCCAGGGCGAGGGACGACGGAGTTAACGGGCACGAGCGAGCGTCGGACTTGGGGCTGCGTGCGTTCCAGGAAGACGGGTGGTGGTGGCGCTGGTGTTTCCGGCGACGGTAGACGGCGGGACGACCACCGGAGGCGGGGCGAGATCGAGGGGAACCGATTCCCGGCAGTGGGAGGCGGATCCAGCGAGGCAAGGTCTTGGCGGTGGCGAACTTGTCGGTGTTGGGGACGAGGTGCTCGGGGAGGAGAGGCAGGGTCAAAGGCTACGCTGTCGACAGGCATTCATGCGGGACTTGGGGCGCTGGAGAAGGGCGCCGACGGCGGAGAAGCTCCAGGGCGGCGGCTTGGCGTTCCTTCTACTGCGGACCATGAAAGGGCAAGAGTGGTCAGGAGGGAGAGGGCACGGGGAAGGAGAAGAAAGAGAGCATGGTGCAGGGACGGCCTGGTGCTGCTTGCTCCGACGAGCTCCGTCGTGGAGGCGGCGGGGTCCAGCAGGTCAGGCGAGGCGAAGTGCGCTCGGGCGCTGCGCTGTTGTTGCGGTCTCGAGGAGAAAGCAGAGGAGGAGCTCCTCTCTTGTGGGCTGGATCGAGGCAGGGAGGAGGATTTGGTGGTGGCTGGTTGAGAACGAGAGAGGAATTTTTTGGATCAGGGAGGAAGCTGCTGGTTGGTCCAGGAGGGATCCCGAGGAAACCAGGTGGACTGGCGGCGCGATGGGATCGATGGGACAAGACCCCTAGGATATAGGGTTGGATGATATATATATATATATATCACCAGGATTAGGTTAGGGGCTAATCTGGTCCTTTGATTGACATCGGATGGTCGAAAATAAATGGCTTAGTGGAGTCCAACAAATAAACGCAGATGTTTTAGGGATGCTTGGGGATGATCCGGACCCACCGGTAACAACAATCCGGGTTCGGGACAGCTTTCGGACGCGCGCGAGGCGTTCGAGCATTGAGCAAAGAGGGTCAAAAGGTCGGGCAACAGCAGAATGGTCGGTCTGAGAAAGGTCAACAGAGACGAGGAAGAAGCGGCAACTAACAACGGATGCACATTTTATGAAAACATGCAGATGCAATGCGCATGATGCTATGAGATGAAATGCGAGACATGAACAAAATGCAAAACAAAAGGCAAAAACCCAACCACGGAGGAAATATCATATCGCATCTCCGGAAAAGGCAAGAGTTGGAGTTACGAATATAGAAAGTTGTATCCGGGGCGTTACAACTACGCCTTCTGGCAGCCACCATCTTGAAGCAGTAGAAGAGAGTAGCTGGCATGGTAACAAGTATCATCGTATAGCATAATCCTACCCGGAGATCCTCTCCTCATCTCCCTGTGAGAGAGCGATCACCGGGTTGTATCTATCACTTATCTAGGTGTGTTTTATCAAGTACTTGGGTTGAGTTGTAAGAGGTTGGAATACAATTCCAAGTCCTTCTATTACCATGATCACGACTATTCGAATAGATTGCTTCCCTGCAGGGGTGCACCACATTACCCAACATGCTCGATTACTCTGGCCGGACACACTTTTCTGGGTAATGCCCAGCCTCGTTAGATCAACACGTCGTAGTCCTACCTAGGCTCGACAGAGAGGCCAGCACGCTGGTCTATATCCTGAGCATGCAGGGGTCATGGGCCCATCGGTCTTTGCACTCCTGCATGTTGCGTGTACAGCCGGGATCAGTCCTGGCTACCTCCTTATACAAGGCAGGTGCTTACGCGGACCACCCGGGCGCGTGCCGCTCAATCGTCAATATTATTGCAAACACTATTATCAATCTCATATTCATCACTGGGCTTAAATAAATTTTCAAGATCATAAGAAGAATCACCCCAATCATGATCATTGCAATAAGTAGTGGACATAGCAAAATTAGCATCCCCAAGCTTGGGGTTTTGCATATTATTAGCACAATTGACATTAATAAAATTTATAGTAAAATCATTGCAATCATGCTTTTCATTCAGAGAGCTATCATGAATCACTTCATAAATTTCTTCATCACAATTTCCAGATTCACGAATCTTAAGCAAAACTTCATAAAGATAATCTAGTGTACTCAAATCACTAGCAATTTGTTTATGATAATTGGATCTCTTAAAAAGAATAGCAAGTGGATGAGGATCCATATCAAGATATATTTAGCAAGCAAAGATGCAAGCAAATAGAAGACACATGGCACACAAGCAAAGAAGAGATCTGACGAGAAAACGGCGGGCGAAAAAGAGGGAAACGAGAGGCAAATGTCAAATAATGTAAATTGCAAGGAGATGAGATTTTTGATTAGGAACTGATTGATGTTGAAGATCCTCCCCGACAAGGGCGCCATAAATTTGTTTTGATGTCTGCTAGAACTATGTCGGTATTTCCCCAAAGAGGAAGGGATGATGCAGTATAGCGATGGTAGGTATTTTTCTCAGTGATGAGATCAAGGTTATCGAACCAGTAGGAGAACCTCCTCACACCACATAAACAGCACCTACACACAAATAACAAATACTCGCAACCCAGCGTGTAAATGGGTTGTCAATCCCTTCCGGGTACGACGCCTCAAGATAGGCAAATAACGTGAGGTAAAAGTGATAGATAGGATAAATAGATCGCGGAACAAATAAATTGCAGCAATATATTTTTTATTTTTGGTTTAATAGATCTAAAAATAAATGCAATGGAAAATAGACCGCAAAGGCAAATATGATGAAAAGAGAGACCCGGGGGCCATAGGTTTCACTAGTGGCTTCTCTTAAGAAAAATAGCAAACGGTGGGAAAACAATTACTGTTGGGCAATTGATAGAACTTTAAATAATCATGACGATATCCAAGCAATGATCATTATATAGGCATCACGTCCAAGATTAGTAGACCGACTCCTGCTTGCATCTACTACTATTACTCCACACATCGACCGCTATCCATCATGCATCTAGTGTATTAAGTTCATGGGAAAACGGAGTAATGCAATAAGAATGATGACATGATGTAGACGAGATTCGTTTATCTATTGCGGAGATATAGATCTCATCTTCACTGGTAGAAAAAGAGCCTAATGTTCAACTCTTTAGTCCCGGTTTGTAATAGAACCGGCCACTAGCGGAGCTAGCACAGAAATACTGGGCGGGTCACCCGTGTATACTGTAGCACATGTGTACAGTAATTAACTACAATATACACGGTTTGGTGACTTTGCTGGGCGGGCCACGACACGGTTTTGCCTGTGAGTAGCTCCGCCAGTGGAACCGGCACTAATGTGACCATTAGTGTCGGTTCCAACGGCTAGATGGACGGATCTCGTTAGTAGCGGTTCGTGCCACGAACCGGTACTAAAGAGGTGGTGACAGGCTTGTGTCAGGCTGCAGCCCCACCATGACCTATAGTATCGGTTCATGCCACGAACCGGGACTAGAAGTTCACATTTAGTCCCAGTTCGTGTAACCAACCGGGACTACAGATATCACTATATATAGTCCTTCTTCCAGCCCGAGCCGAAGCCCTCTGTTTTTTCCCTCCTCTCTGTTTTCTTCCCCTCTTGCCCGAGCTCCCACCTCCATTTTTGCCAAAATTTTCCAACATTTGAAGACACCCCATCCATCCAAGTGATCACAAAGGTTAGCAACTCTGTCCTTTCATCTCTCATTGCTACATTAGCTTTTACAATGCTCTATAAGTATAGTGATTTGTGGGTTTTTAGTTTGGGAGGAACTATATATGTTGTAGTTTCTTTGATTTATATGCAATTTGAGGTCAAAATAGCTCTTAGTTTGCATATGTAGGTGTGGTTTACTTAGTGCCTTCCCATCTCCGTCCTAACCACCATCGATCGCCCGCACCGTCCCGTCGCCGGCACCATCTTGTGGTGAGCCTCTTGTTCTTATCTTTTTAATATAAGAAAAAATCATGTTTGTGTTATTTAGATATATAGTTATTTGTATAATTATCTTACATGTACGTTGTTTGTTATACATAGTGCCATGGTTTTGATATCCGTCCCCGTCGGCCCTCGTCCGGGTTATGATTCGGATGTGGTATATTCTTTTTTATAACTATTTGTTGCATTTTGTGTTTATAACAAATTATGACCATCAAGTTGACATACATATTTTTATTTAGGAGGTATGTGAACCGGAAATTCCAACCGACCCTATTGTCGAGAGGTTAAATTTAGTTGAAAAAGAAAACGAGTATTTGAAAGAAAAATTGAAAAGAATTGATGGGGAGAAGATGGAATTGGAGTTGCATGTTGCCGATGTTGTCGATGATCACAAGATCAAGATGGAGAGAATGTGCTTGAAGATTAGAAAGATTAGAAAATATGCCATCGATAGTGAGGCTTGGTATCATTATGTTGTTGGATCAATTGTTACCTTAGTTTCCATCTTGATCGCATTCGTTGTTGCATTTAAATGCTTTAGCTAGAGAGTTATTTGTATGTTGTTTTATGAGAATAAGTGTTGTATGAACTTTATGTACGAACTTTATGTATGAACTTGTATTAATTTGGTCTTTTCGGTGCTGTGTAAATGAAGATAAGCCGGTAATGGATGTACGATGACCGATGCTCTCCCTAGTTCATTAATAGCGTGCACACTTTTTTGCTTGCGGCTGAGGCAAACTAGCAAGCGGATGGTTTTATGCCTTGTCGATGTGCTAACTGTAAGAATGATCTGAATTACTCTAAGTCAAGAACCATTCACGTCCACCTGTTTGAGTCCGGTTTCATGCCCCACTATGATGTTTGGACCAAGCACGAAGAAAGAGGGGTTATGATGGAAGACAATTAAGAAGAAGAGGACGACGACAACTATCCTGACCATGAGTTTCCTAAATACAATGGTACAACAATGGGGGAAGAAGTTGAGCTGGCAATGCGGGAAGAAGCTGAAGAAGAGGCATCAGATGAGCCCGCTGATGATCTAGGTCGGGCCATTGCCGATGCAAAGAGAAAATGCGCAAGTGAAATGGAGAAGAAGAAGTTGCAGCGCATGTTAGAAGATCACAAGAAATTGTTGTACCCGAATTGCGAATCTGACAAGAAAAAGCTGGGCACCACACTAGAACTGTTGCAATGGAAGGCAGAGAATGGTGTATCTGACAAGGAATTTGGAAAGTTCTGATAATGTTAAAGAAGATGCTTTCAAAGGACAACGAATTGCCCGAGAGTACGTAAGAAGCAAAGAAGGGTGTCTGCCCTCTAGGATTAGAGGTGCAGAATATACATGCATACCCTAATGACTGCATCCTCTACGGCGATGAGTACGAGGATTTGAACGCGTGCCCGGTATACGGTGCATTGCGTTATAGATCAGCCGCGATGACCCTGGTGATGTCGAGGGTGAGCGCCCTAGGAAGAAGATTCCTTCCAAGGTGATTTGGTATGCTCCTATAATACCACGATTGAAACGTTTGTTCCAAAACAAATAGCATGCCAAGTCGATGCGATGGCACAGAGAAGACCGTAAGAAAGACGGGAAGTTGAGAGTACCCTATGACAGGTCGCGGTGGAGAAAAATCGAGAGAAAGTACTGGAACGACTTTCAGGTGACACAAGGATATGGTTTGGTCTAAGCGCACATGGCATTAATCCTTTTGGGGAGCAGAGCAACAACCATAGCACCTGATGACGGTGTCCTGGACTAGGGGGTACTCACCACGTCGTCCCCCGATCAGGTGGATCGGGCCAAGGACCCCATAGCGGTTCACTCATGGGCCACTTCGGGCAGCCCATGCTGCATACAAGGAGGTTTCCACATGACTTGGCGCACAAGCCGAGGACTCTCCTAAAACCCTAGGCCTCCGGTGTGTTATATAAACTGAGGCCAGGCTAGATAATAGATCAGCTAATATTCATTACTACAATCTCGTAGTAGATACATGTACTCTGTACTACACCCCATAGTAATACAATCAAAAGCAGCATGTAGGGTATTATCTCTTCAAGAAAACCTGAAGCTGGGTAAAACCCTGTGTCCATGTTACCATCGCTCTAAGACGCTTAGCTTAGGACCCCTACTACGAGATATGCCGGATATAGAACCGACATTGGTGCTTTCATTGAGAGCCTGCTAGGTGTTCGTCGCGGTTCGATGGGAATCAAATTCAACGATCATGTGATATCTTTTGAGTTATATATCTGTTCTACGTGAATTATCTTTTTTTTTAAATCATTGCCGCTCGCTCCGTGCTACCTAGGTCACAGGCGGATTAGGATAAAAAAGATAGCTGCCACATGCCGAACCCTGCGCCGGGCAATACGCCGGACCGGAGCTATGCTGCAGTTACTAGACTCACATGCGCGATGAAGATCTCAAGGAGGCCAACACGCAGAGAGAGCAGTTTGTGCAAATCCTACAAAGAAAACCCAATCCATCAAGGGGCGCTCCAGCGTAGGATTCCCGATCGGACACAGGCCGGTCAAGCTGCAAGTCAAAGGGAGATTTGACCCTTCTTTTTCTTTATTGTTTAGCTAGAAAGGCCGTGTACGCCTCTACCTAATGGTAGTATAGTTTGCTTTCCATGCGTATTACTACTAGTCTCCTTGTACATCTTTATGTCTGATTGTTTATTCTATCAAAGTGTGCTAATTGCTCGCAATTTGGAACCTATATTCCTGTCCACAGGTCGGCACATATTGCGCGTTATGTACTTGAACTTCATCATGACGCCAGTGCGAACGCCTGGTTACTGTCGCTCGCCGAACTCTGACATGCGTCAACGTCCACAGCCGCGACATCATGCCACCAAACCGACCACTGCGTTCAGGCTATATTTATCAAATTATTTGCTTAGCATAAATTAATTATCCACTATTCTTTTTTCGATTATTATTACTGGTTTGCACTCTTTTATGCGCACAAATTTGTGCCAGATCAAATCGAGAGGAATTTGGATGAAAGAGTCTGTGTGCAGGACAATCCGATCAAATTATAGAGGGATCGGCGGCAGCTGGCGTACATGCATGCAAGTCCATCCAGAACGCATCTACGGTTCCGAACTCCAATGGCCGGCAAAGTTATGCGACGGGTATCCCTGCCGCCCTCATGGCGGCGGCTCACCCTAGACAGTTTGCTGGATTAAAGACCAAGTCTGTTCGTCTGCACACTTTGCTCCTCACGGAGTTCTATGCCGAGCTACTCGAACAGGAATATCAGGTTCTATTTTTCCAGTTACCCGCACAATATATATATTAAATATGCATTGGATTTTATTGTTCTAGTTTGCATGATTTTTTCTGTGCAGACCTTTAGCAACCGATTTAAAATTCGGTTCGTCGACGCAGCGGCCTCATCCGTACATAAAGTCACAGAGGAGATGATCCCCGCAAGTCCCATAATCAAGCTAGCAAAGTAAAAGCATAATCATGAATATACTAGCAAGGGAAGTACTACTTGTGCTAAATTGATCATGTTTTCCATATTTAATTGATAGATATCCTCTTTTTACTTGGATATACTAATTCATCTTGGATTACTAATTCAATAGTCCTTTTTTGGCCATTGTTGCCACCATGTTATGGGCGCCAGCACCGGCTTGATCGGCTTCTCAGGGGCGCACACGCGGCAACACACACATGGAGTGGCGGCAGCACGTCCCGAGCAACCACATGGAGATGAGGACCTCCGAACACACATCAGGGAGAATTTTTTCCAACTCCTATTTTGCAATCAGTCCGGGTCATCGTCGCCGAATAGGTTTTATTTTTCCTAACTATTCGGTTAGCTCCTAAAATTATTGCACACAGAATATCTTCTGTTGTTTTGCACTGCATTATTTTTGTAGAGATATTTTGTCGACACTTGTACCTAGCATCGGTCTGGCTAGCTCCTCCCTGGCACCTGGGCAGGCCGACCTTCGTCGACATCGCCGGGCCACAACGCCATCGTGCCATCGAGAAAGCCTCAGCGCACAGGCCATATTGACCAAACTTTTTCACTTCGCATAAATTAATTATGCACCCTTTTTTTATTTCTTGGTTGCACTACTTTGTGTGTGCAGGCAATCTATTTAAGTTTGGCCATGCTAACACCTCGGCAAGCCGAAGTCATCGTCCCCCTTGCGTCAACCAAGTCGTGGTAATCGACTTTGACTGTGTCACGTGGTCACTTCGGCAAGCCGACGTCATCGTCCCAATCGGCATAAATCGGCTCGCGTGATCACCTTGTTGGTCGAATTGCCATACCGACATGCTCGGTTGCCTCAGGGACTTCGGCATCGTTGAGAGAGCTCTACCTCATCAAGTGTTCGACACACAGACTCTTTTATTACTCACTTTGCATAGATTATTTGTTACCAATTATTGGATTGCCCGGCTTAAAGTTTTTACTGAAGTTTTTTGGTTTTCCAAGCCTGTGGCACTTTTAAACTGTTTTTGTGTTTCCAGCATAAGTCTCGCCGTGCAAACGCCGGACACCTTTAGAGATTCGGCAAAAACGTTTTCGGATATTGCTATATATGCATCGGTTTCGACTTGTGTCTTCGGTCAATAGTTGGGTTGCCCGGCTCCTGTGCTTGCCTCCCACGTTCCGCTTTGTTCGGCTAGGTGTGCAATGGGAGAACCACTTCGATTATGCTTCCAGCTCGCTTGGTTAAGCACCTTAGTGGAGAAAGCCAAAAACTGACTGTCACAATAAGCATAAACTGGTCAGCGATCCGATGACTGTGTTAAATGATGGGCCGTTCATAACATAGGCCGAAGTGTTTACGGCTTTACCTCGGCTGTCGCCGAACACTAACCAGGGGCTAGTAGCTGGCCTCCCAACTTTAAAGCTCCTATGACTAAGTGAAAGTTATAAAGCCCGCATATCTGATCGCCTCGTTTCCACTAACACACCCGCCTTCGGGCACCGAGACGTCGGCTAAGGGTTGTTTGTTATTGCGGAAACACCCTGCATAGCATCTACAAGGGGGTGGAAGACGACGATGGGCCACTTTCAACTGATAAACGGTCACAACAGAGTCTAAATAAACATATCATCAGCGCTTGTATCTAATATTACGAGGGCTGCCTTCCATAATCATCATTATAAAGCCATAAATATGCATCAATTTGACATAAGATTTTGGCCAAGTTGGGTTGTGCTACGTCTTGAGCTAGCGTTGGTTTTCCCCGAAGAGGAGAGGGTGATGCAGCAAGTGTAGCGTAAGTATTTCCCTCAGTTTTGAGAACCAAGGTATCAATCCAGTAGGAGGCTCCTCAAAAGTCTCACGCACCTACACAAACAAACTGAGAACTCGCAACCAACGCAATAAAGGGGCTGTCGATCCCTTCACGGCCACTTGCGAAAGTGAGATCTGATAGAGATAGTATGATAAGATAAATATATTTTTGGTATTTTATAATATAGATGCAAAAAGTAAAGATGCAAATAAAGTAGATTGAAAGCAAATATGATAAGAGATAGACCTGGGGGCCATAGGTTTCACTAGAGGCTTCTCTCGAGATAGCATAAGTATTACAGTGGGTGAAAAAATTACTGTCGAGCAATTGATAGAAAAGCGCATAGTTATGAGATTATCTAGGCATGATCATGTATATAGGCATCACGTCCATAACAAGTAGACCGACTCCTGCCTGCATCTACTACTATTACTCCACACATCGACCGACTCCTGCCTGCATCTAGAGTATTAAGTTCATAAGAACAGAGTAACGCATTAAGCAAGATGACATGATGTAGAGGGATAAACTCATGCAGTATAATGTAAACCCCATCTTATTATCCTCGATGGCAACAATACAATACGTGTCCTGCAACCCTTTCTGTCACTGGGTAAGAACACCGCAAGATTGAACCCAAAGCTAAGCACTTCTCCCATGGCAAGAAAGACCAATCTAGTAGACCAAACCAAACTGATAATTCAAAGAGACATGCAAAGATAACTCAATCATACATAAAAGAATTTAGAGAAGATTCAAATATTATTCATAGATAATCTTGATCATAAACCCACAATTCATCGGATCTCGACAAACACACTGCAAAAAGAGATTACATCAAATAGATCTCCACAAGAGAGGGGAGAACATTGTATTGAGATCCAAAAAGAGAGAAGAAGCCATCTAGCTAATAACTATGGACCCGTAGGTCTATGGTAAACTACTCACAACTCATCGGAGGGGCAAGGATGTTGATGTGGAAGCCCTCCGTGGTCGATTCCCCCTCCGACAGAGTGCCGGCGAAGGCTCCAAGATGGGATCTCGCGGATACAGAAGGTTACGGCGGTGGAAATTGTGTTTCATGGTGCTCCTGGATGTTTTCGGGGTCCGTAGGTATATATAGGAGGAAGAAGTACGTCGGTGGACGCCGAGGGGCCGATGAGACAGGGGCCGCGCCCTACAGGGGGGCGGCCCCCTATCTCGTGGGGTCCTCGGGAGCTTCTTGACTTGCACTCCAAGCTCTCCGGATCACGTTCGTTCCAAAAATCATGCTCCCGAAGGTTTCATTCCATTTGGACTCCGTTTGATATTCCTTTTCTTCGAAATACTGAAATAGGCAAAAAATAGCAATACGGGCTGGGCCTCCAGTTAGTAGGTTAGTCCCAAAAATTATATAAATGTGTAGAATAAAGCCCATAAACATCCAAAAGCGAATATAATAGCATGGAACAATAAAAAATTATAGATACGTTGGAGACGTATCAAGCATCCCCAAGCTTAATTCCTGCTCGTCCTCGAGTAGGTAAATGATAAAAAAGAAATTTTTGATGTGGAATGCTACCTAGCATAATTCATAATGTAATTTTCTTTCATGTGGCATGAATGTTCAGATCCAAATGATTCAAGATAAAAACTTATAAAACATAAAAGTAATAATGCTTCATAGCATACTAACAAATAATCATGCCCTATCATAATAGCATACCCAAAGAAAGCTTATCCCTACAAAATCATATAGTTAGGCCATGCTTCATTTTCATTACACAAAATACTCCCATCATGTACAACCCCGATAACGAGCCAAGCAATTGGTTCATACTTTTTAACGCGCTTCAGCTTTTTCAACTCTTACGCAATACATGAGCGCAAGCCATGGACATAGCACTATGGTGGTATATGGTGGTTGTGAGGACAAAAAGGGAGAAGACAGTCTCACATCAACTAGGCGTACTAACGGGCTATATGAAGATGCCAATTAATAGATATCAATGTGAGTGAGTAGGGATTGCCATGCAACAGATGCACTAGAGCTATAAATATATGAAAGTTCAATGAAAGAAACTAAGTGGGTGTGCATCCAACTTGCTTGCTCACGAAGACCTAGGGCACTTTGAGGAAGCCCATCATTGGAATATAGAAGCCAAGTTCTATAATGAAAAATTCCCACTTAGCATATGAAAATGACAACATAGGAGACTCTCTATCATGAAGATCATGGTGCTACTTTGAAGCACAAGTGTGGAAAAAGAGATAGTAGCAATTGTCCCTTCTCTCTTTTTCTCTCATTTTATTATTTTCTCTCTTCTTCTTTTTTCTTTTTTTTTTCTTTTCTTTGGCCTCTTTTTTTTCTTTTTGGCCTTTTCAATTTTTTCTTTTCTCATTTTTTTCTTTCTTTTTGTAAAGTCCGAAGTCTCATCCCGACTTGTGGGGGAATCATAGCCTTCATCATCCTTTCCTCACTAGGACAATGCTCTAATAATGAAGATCATCACACTTTTATGGATTTACAACTCAAGAATTACAACTCAAAGCTAGAACAAGATATGACTCTATATGAATGCCTCCGGCGGTGTACCGGAATATGCAATGAATCAAGAGCGACATGTATGAAGATTATGAAGGTGGCTTTGCCACAAATACGATGTCAACTACATGATCATGCAAAGAGCAATATGACAATAATGAAACGTGTCATAATAAACGGAACGGTGGAAAGTTGCATGGCAATATATCTCGGAATGGCTATGGAAATGCCATAATAGGTAGGTACGGTGGCTGTTTTGAGGAAGGTAAATAAAGGGTTCAATACCGGCGAGAGTTGTGTGGTAATAATAAAGGCTAGCAAAGTAAAAGGATAAGTGTGCATATGTTCATGGACTCGCATTAGTCAAAAAAGAACTCATATACTTATTGCAAAAGTCTACTTCGCCCTCGAAGCAAAGTACTACTACGCATGCCCCAAGAGGGATAGATTGGTAGGAAAAAATTCCATCACTCGTCCCCGACTGCCACTCATAAGGAAGACACTCAAAAGAGCACCTCATGCAACAAATTTGTCACACAACTTTTACCATACGTGCATGCTACGGGACTTGCCAACTTCAACAAAAGTATTTCTCAATTTCATAATTACCCACTAGCATGACCCTAACATTACTACCTTTATATCTCAAAACAATTATCAAGCATCAAGTTGATCATAGCATCTAATTCTTTTTCTATGATAGTTTTTATTATACCCAACTTGGATGATCATCATTCTAAGACCAACTTTGTAACCATAGCAAATACCATGCTGTTCTAAAAGACTCTCAAAATAATATAAGTGAAGCATGAGAGACTAGCAATTTTTTCAAAATTATTCCACCTCCTTGCTCTAAAAGATATAAGTGAAGCACTAGAGCAAAAATTATCAAGCTCAAAAAGATATAAGTGAAGCACATAGAGTATTCTAGCAAATTCCAATCAAATAGGCTTCTCCCAAAAGGTGTGTACAGCAAAGATGATTGTGGTAAACTAAAAAGCAAAGACTAATATAATACACGACGCTCCAAGCAAAACACATATCATGTGGCGAATAAAAATATAGCTTCAAGTAAAGTTACCATTGAACGAAGACAAAAGAGGGGATGCCTTCCCGGGGAATCCCCAAGCTTAGGCTTTTGGCTATTCTTGAATATCTTGGGGTGCCTTGGGCATCCCCAAGCTTAGGCTCTTGTCACCCTTTATTCCATAGTCCATAAAAGCTTTACCCAAAACTTGAAAACTTCATAACACAAAACTCAACAGGAAATCTCATAAGCTCCGTTAGTGAAAGAAAACAAAACCACCACATAAGGTACTGCCATGAACTCATTCTTTATTTATTTTGCTGTTTAACCTACTGTATTCCAACTTCCTTATGGTTTATAAACTAATTTACTAGCCATAGATGCATTGAAATAAGCAAACAACACACGAAAAACAGAATCTGTCAAAAACAGAACAGTATGTAGCAATCTGTAACTAACGCAAATTCTGGAACTCCAAAAATCCTACCAAACTAGGAAGTACTGGAAAATTTGTTTATTGATCAGCAGCAAAAAGATTCAATGCAAAAGCACGTTTCTGTGATTTATTGAATTTTTTATCGTGAGCGCAAAGTTTCTGTTTTTCAGCAGAATCAAATCAACTATCATTGTAGGTTATCCTATAGGTTCTACTTGGCACAAACACTAACTAAAAGATAAAAACACATCTAAACAGAGAGTAGATGCAAGATTTATTACTAAACAGGAGTAAAAACAAAAAAACATAAAGAAAAATTGGGTTGCCTCCCAACTAGCACTATCGTTTAACGCCCCTAGCTAGGCATAAAAGTAAAGATAGATTCAAGTAGTGCCATTTTTGGCACTTGACTTTTTAATGGAGTTGTGTTCAGGTCCGGGAGGCTCTTTGCGCTTCCCTTCATGCTCAGAGATTCTTTGATCTAAGGCATCCAAACGCTTATTACAAAGTACGATCAAGTTATTCATGCGGTTGATACTCCCACCAATATTCTTAAGTGGTTCAACATTTTTTTGCAATTCACAAAGTTTCTCTAAAATTTGAGTTCCTTCAAGAGAGAATGAAGATCCCTTTTTTAGGGGAAGTACTCCTACTGTCCCTTCTATAATTTCATAAGCGAAACTAGGATCAATTTCGATAAAACATCCTTTTGTGGCGAAATCAAGAAGTTGTCTATGGGATAGGGTTAACCCAACATAAAAATTGCGCATTAAAATCTTGAAATCTCCTTCCACGGCAGAACTACGATAAGATTCTAACATCCTAAACCAAGCATCTTTTAAATTTTCTCCTTGTCCTTTCTTGAAGTGAAGAACTTCAAAATCGGGAGACGAAGGGATAAAGACCGAGCTAGCCATGATGACAAGGCAAACGAGCGAACACACGGGCAACGGAAAAAGGCAAGCGAAAAGAGAGGAGGAGATTGGGAAAGAGAGGGCGAATAAAACGGCAAGGGTGAAGTGGGGGAGAGGAAAACGAGAGGTAAATAATGTAAATGCGAGGGAGATGGGTTTGTGATGGGTACTTGGTATGTCTTGACTTGAGCGAAGACCTCCCCGGCAACGGCGCCAGAAATCCTTCTTGCTACGTCTTAAGATAGCATTGGTTTTCCCCGAAGAGGAGAGGGTGATGCGGCAAGTGTAGCTTCAGTATTTCCCTCAGTTTTGAGAACCAAGGTATCAATCCAATAGGAGGCTCCTCAAAAGTCCCATGCACCTACACAAACAAACTGAGAACTCGCAACCAACGCAATAAAGGGGTTGTCAATCCCTTCCCGGCCACTTGCGAAAGTGAGATCTGATAGAGATAGTATGATAAGATAAATATATTTTTGGTATTTTATAATATAGATGCAAAAAGTAAAGATGCAAATAAAGTAGATTGAAAGCAAGTATGATAAGAGATAGATCCGGGGGCCATAGGTTTCACTAGAGGCTTCTCTCGAGATAGCATAAGTATTACGGTGGGTGAACAAATTACCGTCGAGCAATTGATAGAAAAGCGCATAGTTATGAGATTATCTAGGCATGATCATGTATATAGGCATAATGTCCATAACAAGTAGACCGACTCCTGCCTGCATCTACTACTATTACTCCACACATCGACCGACTCCTGCCTGCATCTAGAGTATTAAGTTCATAAGAACAGAGTAACGCATTAAGCAAGATGACATGATGTAGAGGGATAAACTCATGCAATATGATGTAAACCCCATCTTGTTATCCTCGATGTCAACAATACAATACGTGTCTTGCAACCCTTTCTGTCACTGGGTAAGAACATCGCAAGATTGAACTCAAAGCTAAGCACTTCTCCCATGGAAAGAAAGACCAATCTAGTAGGCCAAACCAAACTGATAATTCGAAGAGACTTGCAATGATAACTCAATCATACATCAAAGAATTCAGAGAAGATTCAAATATTATTCATAGATAAACTTGATCATAAACCCACAATTCATCGGATCTCGACAAAGACACCACAAAAAGAGATTACATCGAATAGATCTCCACAAGAGAGGGGGAGAACATTGTATTGAGATCCAAAAAGAGAGAGGAAGCCATCTAGCTAATAACTATGGACCCGTAGGTCTGTGGTATACTACTCATAACTCATCGGAGGGGCAAGGATGTTGATGTAGAAGCCCTCCGTGGTTGATTCCCCCTCCGACAGAGTGCCGGCGAAGGCTCCAAGATGGGATCTCGCGGATACAGAAGGTTACGGCGGTGGAAATTGTGTTTCGTGGTGCTCCTGGATGTTTTCGGGGTCCGTAGGTATATATAGGAGGAAGAAGTACGTCGGTGGACGCCTGAGGGGCCCACGAAACAGGGGGGCGCGCCCTATAGGGGGGGCGACCCCCTATCTCGAGGGGTCCTCGGGAGCTTCATGACTTGCACTCCTAGCTCTCCGGATCACGTTCGTTCCAAAAATCACGCTCTCGAAGGTTTCATTCTGTTTGGACTCCGTTTGATATTCCTTTTCTTCGAAATACTGAAATAGGCCAAAAAACAGCAATACGGGCTGGGCCTCCGGTTAGTAGGTTAGTCCCAAAAATGATATAAATGTGTTGAATAAAGCCCATAAACATCCAAAAGCGAATATAATAGCATGGAACAATCAAAAATTATAGATACGTTGGAGACGTATCAGGTTGCCTGGGTCCTGTGCTTACCCCTACTTTCCCAATTGTTCGGCTAGGTGGTAAAGGGAGCACCTCTGTGATTGTTACTACCGGGTCATCCGAGTTAGTACCTCAGACTGGGTGAAGCCGAAAGCTAGTGATCTTAAAGGATATAATTGGTCGGCAACGACAGAAGTGAAAATTTAGGTTTTTTAAAGAGCACATACTTCAGGAACTTTTCCCAAACTAAATGTTCAATATTTTGCTCCCACATTGATCGGAGCTGAGGTTTCATGATCATGCTTAGCATGACAACCCAAAGAAAGGAATCGGTAGCGGGACTATTTTCTTTGGAAGATGTTTCTTACGTTAAAAAAGTAATATAACATGTCTCTTCACGTACCTTTGTTTATAAAACCGTATGGCTGGATTGCCTTGTTTGCCATAAATCTTTGCCCTCATAAAGGCTTTATTAAGTAGGACAAACACTCCTTGGATGCTGGCCGAGGAGGTTGAAGCCGATGGTCAGTCAACAAAGTTTTATACAATGCGAATCTGAGCATTAATGATGTAGAGTACTTGGATACATCGAATCATTACACATATTTTGTGATTTTACTCTAGATATCGATCCTTAATTCCGCCACCCGTGCCCACATTAAGGCTCGGGCGCTACTGGGCTTCAAGCTTATCATTTACTAATATTAAAGGGGCACAATAATCCTCTGATCTGGTGTTGCCACCCGACTAGTCTCTTGGGGGCTACTACATTGCCTATTCAATGCAGAAAATTCAAAGGGCTCAGTGTTCGGCTTGACCGAACTATGGGCAAACGCATCTTCAGACAACAATGGGCACCATCTGGGACCTATTGGGCATCAAGCTAATATAGTACGGCGACTTCTCAAAACCCTTTCTCAAGGGCCCGTCTGCCGATCACTATTTCATCTAATGTGCATCTCAGATTTTTGGCCGAGGCACACCTTGAGAGCTACTAGCTATATATCTTGGCAGAGAATAAATTGCACAAATCAGAATTAAATTCATAAAAATCATCCCATGGCCGAGATGATGCTCGGATACAGTTCGGCGTTGGTGCTCGGCTACAAAAGATAGCTTGGAAGCAGTCCAGCATAAAGCTCGGTTGCAAGTGGCTGGCTCCATAGAGGGCATCTCCGGCATTAAGCTCGGTTTAACCTCCTTCAAACATTTTCAAACTAAGGTGATCTATGACACCTCGGATATAGTCTGGCGTTGGAGCTCGGATATAGTCCGACGTGGGAGCTCGGATACAGTCCGGCGTTGGTGCTCGACTGCAAAAGATACCTCAAAAGCAGTCCGGCGCTAGAGCTCGGATGCAAGAGGACACCGTCGCATGGGAACAACTTCAAACCCAAGGTGTGGCGTAAAAATAACAAGGCATTCATAAAGGCCGAAAACTTAAAGGGGATTGTCGGTGTCAAAACCGGCGGATCTCGGGTAGGGGGTCCCGAACTGTGCGTCTAGGCGGATGGTAACAGGAGACGAGGGACACGATGTTTTTACACAGGTTCGGGCCCTCCTACCCGAGATCCGCCGGTTTTGACACCGACATTGGTGCTTTCATTAAGAGTTCCTCTGTGTCGTCACCGATAGGCTCGATGGCTTCTTCGATCATCAACGACGATGCAGTCCAGTGTGAGACCTTCCTCCCCGGACAGATCTTCGTATTCGGCGGCTTCGCACTGCGGGCCAATTCGCTTGGCCAGCTGGAGCAGATCGAAGGCTACGCCCCTGGCCGTCAGGTCAGGTTTGGAAGTTTGAAATTCACGGCTGACATCCGCGGGGACTTGATCCTCGACGGATTCGAGCCACAACCGAGCATGCCGTACTGTCACGATGGGCATGATTTAGCTCTCCAGCCGGACAGTACCCTGGAGGCCGCACTCGAACCCGCTCCGATCATCGACTCGAAGCCAGCTGCGCAGACCAAGGATGGATGGCTAGACATCGCCTCAGGGGCTACAACCTCTCCGACGATAGAGCCGAACACCTATCTTGTCCCCCATGAAGCTCGTGACTCCGAGGTGCCGGACTCCTTGCCGGACTCCGGACCTCCCGCGCCCCCTCCAGTCGAATCCGATTGGGCGCCGATCATGGAGTTCACCGCGGCGGACATCTTTCAACGCTCACCTTTTGGCGACATCTTGAGTTTGCTAAAGTACCTCTCGTTATCAGGAGAGGCCTGGCCGGACTGCGGCCAGGATGGTTGGGATGCGGACGATGAAGAAATTCAGAGCCCACCCACCACCCACTTGGTAGCCACTGTCGACGATCTAACCGACATGGTAGATTACGACTCTGAGGACATCGACGGTATGGACGACGATGCCGGAGACGACCAAGAACCAGCGCCCATCGGGCACTGGAAAGCCACCTCTTCATACGACATATACATGGTGGATATCCCAAAGGATGGGAACGGCAAAGGAATAGCGGGGGATGACCCCTCCAAGAAACAGCGCAAGCGCCGGCGTCAGCGGCGCCGCTCTAAATCCCGCCATAGCAAGAATGAGGATTCCGGCATCGGAGACAATAATACACCGGATAGCGCCGAAGACAATCCACTCCAGCAAGATCCAGCACAGGAGGAGGGGGACGCCAGCCCTCATGAGAGAGCGGCCGAAGAAGAGGTAGAGGACTATATGCCTCCCTCCGGAGACGAGGCAAGCCTCGACGACGACAAATTCGTCGTGCCTGAGGATCCCGTCGAACAGGAGCGTTTCAAACGCAGGCTTATGGCCACGGCAAACAGCCTCAAGAAAAAGCAGTAGCAGCTTAGAGCTGATCAAGATCTGCTAGCCGACAGATGGACCGAAGTCCTCGCGGCCGAAGAGCATGAACTCGAACGCCCCTCCAAAAGCTACCCCAAACGTATGCTGCTCCCCTGATTAGAGGTGGAGGCATATGATCCCGCTTCACTAGGAGACAATACGGCTGATCGACCACCCCGTGGTCGCGACAGAGAGGCCTCAAGGCTCTTCACTAGACCCGTACCCCGGCATCGCTCGAAAAGCACAAGGCCACAGTGGAACACTCCGGACCTGCGAGACATATTGGAGGATAAGGCAAGACAATCAAGATCGATCTATGGATCATGTGGGCGCCCCACGATACGTGACGATCACCATCACCCCGGACACAGTATGTCCGGCCGGGCCGAACACAACATACAAAGCTCTTTTGAGATCCGTCACGATATCGCCCAGTACAGAGGCGCCGCTCACCCACTGTGCTTCATAGATGAGGTAATGGATCATCAAATCCCAGAAGGGTTTAAACCCGTCAATATTGAATCTTATGATGGCACAACAGACCCCGCGGTCTGGATCGAGGACTATCTCCTCCACATCCACATGGCCCGCGGAGACGATCTCCACGCCATCAAATATCTCCCACTCAAACTTAAAGGACCAGCCCGGCACTGGCTTAATAGCTTGCCAGCAGAGTCAATAGGGAGTTGGGAGGACCTGGAAGCCGCATTCCTCGATAACTTCCAAGGCACGGACGTGCGACCATCAGATGCAGATGACCTAAGCCACATAATTCAGCAGCCAGACGAATCGGCCAGACAATTCTGGACACGGTTCTTAACCAAGAAAAACCAAATCGTCGACTGTACGGATGCCGAGGCCCTCGCGGCCTTCAAGCATAACATCCGCGACGAGTGGCTTGCCCGACACCTGGGACAGGAAAAGCCGAAATCCATGGCAGCCCTTACATCACTCATGACCTGCTTCTGTGCGGGTGAGGACAGCTGGCTAGCACGCAGCAACAACCTCAACAAAAATTATGGCAGTCCGGATATCAAGGACCGTAGTGGCAGGTCGCGTCGCAACAAAAACAAACGCCGCATTAACGGCGATAACAGTGAGGATACGGCAGTCAATGCCGGATTCAGAGGCTCTAAACCCGGTCAACGGAAAAAGGCATTCAAAAGAACAACTCAGGGTCCATCCAATTTGGACCGAATTCTCGACCGCTTGTGCCAGATACATGGCACCCCTGAAAAGCCAGCTAACCACACCAATAGGGACTGTTGGGTGTTCAAGCGGGCAGGCCAGTTAATTGCCGAAAACAGCGACAAGGGGCTACATAGAGACGACGAGGAAGAGACCCGACCGCCGAACAATAGAGGACAGAAGGGTTTCCCCCACAGGTGCGGACGGTGAACATGATATATGCCACGCACATACCCAAAAGGGAGCGGAAGCGTGCACTCAGGGATGTATACGCGATGGAGCCAGTTGCCCCGAAGTTCAATCCATGGTCCTCTTCCATGATCACCTTTGACCGAAGGGACCACCCCACCAGCATTCGCCATGGCGGGTTCACCGCATTGGTTCTAGACCCAATCGTCGATGGATTTCATCTCACCAGAGTCCTGATGGATGGCAGCAGCAGCCTAAACCTGCTTTATCAGGACACGGTGCGCAAAATGGGCATAGACCCCTCAAGGATTAAACCTACCAAGATGACCTTTAAAGGTGTAGAAGCCAATTGTACAGGCTCAGTTACACTGGAAGTGGTCTTCGGATCCCCGGATAACTTCCGAAGCGAGGAGTTAATCTTTGACATAGTCCCGTTCCACAGCGGCTATCATGCCTTGCTCAGACGTACCGCGTTCGCAAAGTTCAACGCGGCGCCGCACTACGCATACCTCAAGCTCAAGATGCCAGGCCCTAGAGGAGTCATCACGGTCAACGGAAACAATGAACGCTCCCTCGAACGGAGGAACATACAACGGCTCTCGCGGCAGAAGTACAAAGCAGCCTTTTAAGGCAATTCTCGAGTCCGGCTGCCAAGCGGCCGGACACAACTAAGCGTGCCCGGAGTAACCTACAACACGACCACCTGGCACGTTCCGAGCACGTGTAGCAGTGCGGCCCCAACCCCAGCCCCTGAAAAACATTAAGACAGACCCTTCGCGTACTCCATTACGCTATGAAGATACCCTGGGCATGGGGCAAGGGGCTCGACCACGATATGCCCAAACTGCGGCTCAACCGCACCAGGGGCTCTTAAGTGTGTCGTTTCTTTTTCTTTTCCTTTTATTTTTTACCTACAGGACTCCGTTCGTCAGAGGCCCTGTCCGGCAGCAGACATGCCGAACCCACGATACAACAGCCAGGGAAGGAGAAAGGCTACAACGAAAATCCAGGTGGTCTCCATTATGAGCACTAAATCTGTTTTATGCATTATTCCGTAGCCTACCCCTGGAGGGGGACATGTTAAACAGTCCCATCCCTTGCTTACCGCACCACTTGTATCGTCCTGCACTTACAGCAGTTTTTATTTGAATAAAGCAATGCAGCACATTTTTGCTTCCAATTGCATTTCTTTCTTACACATATGTTCATCTATGACATGTCGCATCCGTATGTTTTGGTGCGGCTAAATACACCAGGGGCTTATGTTTCCCGCGTTATGGTGTGATAAGTCCGAACACTTTCACAAGTGCGGCACCCCAAACTTATAGCATTATATGCATCGGCTCCGAATCATGTTCTTGGGTCAATAGTTGGGTTTGCCCGGCTCCCATGTTTTGGTACCTTACGTTCCGTTTTCTCGGCTAAGGTAGCACTGGGAGAACCACTGCGATTGTGCCCCAGTTGAGCTGGGTTAACGCCTTAGTGGAGAAAGCTAAAACTGACCGTCATGATGAGGCGAGAGCTGGTCGCTGTTCGGGAGGTTCTTTCCGAGTCCCTAAAGACTTATGCCGCTTCGAGCAAGGAACCGGATTCCGTCCGGCCAAGGCATGGATAGCGCCCCAAATTCGGCCTTTCGAAAACTAGGGGCTTCGCCGAAATTTAAAATTATAGAATTCTATGGCTAAGTGAGAGTGTTCAAGCATTATAAGTCCGGTTTCCTTGTTCGTTGTGTTGAGCGCCTCCCTCAATGGACCCAAATATGGGAACAAGAGTGCCCAAATTTATCCCGAACAGCCCAACACTCGTGGCATGGGGGCTGAAGCCGACGACTTGCCATCTCTCAGATTTGATAAACAGCCGCACAGAAGGTAATATTTTAAATTAACAAGTGTTGCTTCGCGCATATGAACTTAGTTTTCAGCGCACAGGATAACAAAACACGAGTCTACTCAAAAACTTCTTGTTTGGAGCACTCACCCGCAATAATGCGGGCGCCCTTCAGCACTCTGGTGGGGGGTCCGTCACAAGCTTCTGGGCATCCATCTTGCCCTAGTGCACCTTTGCGCGGGCAAGGGCCCGACGCGCACCCTCGATACAGGCGGAGTGCTTGATAACTTCAACCCACGGCCACGTGTCCACCAGCCGCCGCACCAGGCCGAAGTAGCTCCCAGGCATAGCCTCCTTAGGCCACAGCCGAACTATGAGGCCCTTCATGGCCTGTTCGGCCGCCTTGTGGAGCTCGACCAGCTGCTTTACCTGGTCGCTAAGGGGCACCGGATGTCCGGCCTCAGCATACTGAGACCAGAAGACCTTCTCCGTTGAGCTCCCCTCCTCGGCCCGGTAGAATGCGGTAGCATCGGACACGCTGCAGGGAAGATCTGCGAACGCTCCTGGAGAGCTCCGAATTCGGGTAAGCGACAGGTAATTAACACTCACATGCTTACTTTGCATGAAAAATGCCTTACCCGCTGCTATTTTCTTCACCGCCTCTATCTCCTGGAGGGCCTTGTAGGCTTCGGCCTTAGCGGCTTTGGCACTCTCAAGAGACGTTGCAAGCTCAGACTCTCGAGTCTTCGAGTCACGCTCCAGGCTCTCATGTTTCCTCACGAGATCCTGGAGCTCTTGCTGTACCTCCGCCACCCGTGCCTCCTGTTTCTCTCGCTCGGTGCGCTCCACAGCCGCATTGCGTTCGGCCGCGGGCACCGCCTCCTTCAGGGTCGCCACCTCGTTAGTGGCCCCTGCAATACCCCAGTTATCCTTGTCATTTTTCTTGCAACCAAATCCTTTTCTGTAAGGTACAATTTTCATAAGGTATTACATACCTTCTTTTTCCTCGATCTGCTTCTTGGCATGGCCGAGCTCGTTCTCAGACCGCTCGAGGTTTTCCTTCAAAGTATTTACCTCCGCAGTCAGTGCGGCAGAGGTCAGCAGCACAGCCTGCAATCCCATATTGACATATTTTCATGACTCCTGCATTTATCTTTCTAAAGATCCTCAGTCCGGCTTTTCTTTCCGAACACCGGACCGAGCATCAGGGGCTACTGTCTATGCGGTACCATTTTACATATATTGAAATTCTTACCTCAAAGCCTGTTAGAAGGCTGCTGCAGGCTTCGGTCAGCCCGCTCATGGCGAGCTGAACCTTCTGAATCACCGCACTCATAACAGTGCAGTGTTCCTCTTCGATGGAGGCGCCGTTGAGCGCCTCCAGAAAATTATCCGGCACCTCCGGTTGGATGGAGGCAGCCAGCGTCGCGGTCTTTCCCTTCTTACAAAGGGGTCGCCCGCCGGACTCCGGAGCCACTATGGGTTCCGGGGCTGAGTCCGGTGCAAAGTCCGGGAGGTTGTCCTACGACACCTCTGGGGCCCTCTCCTCCTGGTGGGTCCCTTCCTGGGATCCCACCTCGGCATCATCCGCATCACGGGGGGTGGAGGCAGTCGGAAGAGAATCCTTATCCGACGCCCCTAAGGACCCGCTCCACGAAGTGGGGAGATCATCCTTAGGCGGACTGCAGGGTTGTATGCGGCATTAGCAAGACATAATGTGGCGAAAAACGAAAACCTTGAAGTTATTCGGGAGTCCGGATACTGACGATCTCGCCAGAGGCTTGGCCCTTGGAGGCCAGTCCTCATCGTCGTCACTAGCGTTGGCGGAACAGTCCGGGGGAAGAGTTTTTCCCCTCTTGGACCCTTTGGCCTCCCTTGTTTGGGAGGCCTTCCTTTTCTTCCCTCCCCCCGCTGGGGGAGAAGCTTTCTTCTTCTCCTCCTCGCCTTGGTGGGAGGAGTCAGCCTCGGATTCATCGTCCGATAGCACCTGAAAACGGAACTCTTCCGAGTCGCCGTGGCCTTCTTCTTGGCCTTCTTCTCCGGCACCACGTGGGGTGCCGGAGCCAGCAGCCCCGTTAGGCGGGCGTCAGCTGGGTCCTCTGGCAATGGGGCCGGACAGATAGCCTGTGCGGCCTTCTTCAGCCAGTCCTGTCGAAGGAAAGGGAGTTTAGATCCCGCATAGAGTCAAACTATGAATAAAAAGCATCCCGTAAAGGACAATATCACTTACCTCGTCAGCTGGACGCTGCGAGCTGAATCCGCGATCTTCGGTAGCGGATGCGGGAGCCTCGGTGCCATTGAACAGCACCTTCCAGACCTCTTCGTACGTAGTGTCAAAGAGCCCATTCAAAGTCTGGTGTTGCGCCAGATCGAACTCCCACATATTGAAGCCCCATCGTTGGCACGGGAGAATCTGGCAGATGAGCATGACCTGGACTATGTTGACAAGCTTGAGCTTCTTGTCCACCAGCTTTTGGACGCAGGCTTGGTGTCCGGTCAGCTCCTCCGAATCGCCCCAAATCCGGCCGCTCTCTTCCCAGGAGGTGAGCCGTGTGGGGATGCCAGATCTGAATTCGGGGGCCGCTACCCATTTCGGATCACGCGGCTCGGTGATGTAGAACCACCCCGATTGCCACCCCTTAATGGTTTCCATGAAAGTACCCTCCAGCCACGTAACGTGGGACATCCTGCCCACCATGGCGCCTCCACACTCTGCTTGGCTACCCTTCACAACCTTCGGCTTGACACTGAAGGTCTTGAGCCACAAGCCGAAGTGGGTCTGGATGCAGAGGAAGGCCTCGCACACGACGATAAATGCCGAGATGTTGAGGATAAAATTCGGGGCCAGATCATGGAAATCTAGGCCGTAGTAGAACATGAGCCCCCGGACAAAGGGATGAAGTGGGAAGCCCAGTCCGCGGAGGAAATGGGGAAGGAATACTACCCTCTCATGGGGCCTAGGGGTGGGGATGAGCTCTCCCTCGTCGGGGAGCCGATGCGCGATGTCGCTGGACAAGTATCCGGCGCTGCGCAGCTTCTGGATATGCCCCTCCGTGACGGAGGAGGCCATCCACTTGCCTCCCGCTCCGGACATATTTGGAGAAGGTTGAGGTGAGATGTGCGGGCTTGGGCGCTAGAGCTCGAGTTCGCAGAGATGGATAAGCCAAGGAGGAAGAAGGCGCAGGTAAAAAGGTTGGATCTTTATCCCCTTATATGGGCGGACGGAAACATGCATCCCCACCGGCCTGATAAAACTCGCTTATCTCCCAAGCGCCGCAATCAATGGCGCGGTTGGGTTACCCACGTCTGTATTGATGGGAATCCCGGAATAAGGGGAACACGATCTCTGCTTCGACAAGATGTGCCAAGGAAACCGCCTCGCTAAACGCGCTGAGATGGAACAATAAAAACAATTTGAAGGCTTGGTAGTGGTGTGACGTTACGCCACAAAATACGTCAGCAGATTGAACTTGTGTAATATTATTCTCTCTACGGTTGTATGTGGAATTTATTTTGCAGAGCCGGACACTATCCTGGTGTTCACAATCTTCTATAAATTATTCGAAGGAGGAACCCGCCTTGCAATGCCGAAGACAACATGCGCGCCGGACTCGTCGTCATTGAAGCCTGGTTCAGGGGCTACTGAGGGAGTCCCGGACTAGGGGGTGTCCGGATAGCCGAACTACCATCATCGGCCGGACTCCAAGACTATGAAGATACAAGATTGAAGACTTCATCCCGTGTCCGGATGGGACTTTCCTTGGCGTGGAAGGCAAGCTTGGCGATATGGATATGTAGATCTCCTACCATTGTAACCGACTCTGTGTAACCCTAGCCCTCTCCGGTGTCTATATAAACCGAATGGATTTAGTCCATAGGACGAACAACAATCATACCATAGGCTAGCTTCTAGGGTTTAGCCTCCTTGATCTCGTGGTAGATCTACTCTTGTAACCCACATCATCAATATTAATCAAGCAGGACGTAGGGTTTTACCTCCATCAAGAGGGCCCGAACCTGGGTAAAAACATCGTGTCCCTCGTCTCCTGTTACCATCCGCCTAGACGCACAGTTCGGGACCCCCTACCCGAGATCCGCCGGTTTTGACACTGACAGGGATCCTCGGATACCCAACGTGTGAACTCTTCAGATTCACTTCGGCGATCCTCAAGATCAAAGATGAGAAGATTTTTGAACCCGTTTTCAAGACCGACGACCAAAGATGAAGAACATTTCATAAGAATCGAGGAGTGTCCCCAACTTGAAGACCAGTCTAGGGGGCTACTGACGGTGTCCTGGACTAGGCGGCACTCACCACGTCGTCCCCCGATCAGGTGGATCGGGCCGAGGATCCCCATGGCGGTTCACGCATGGGCCACTTCGGGCAGCCCATGCCCATACAAGGAGGTTTCCACAAGACTTGGCGCACAAGCCGAGGACTCTCCTAAAATCCTAGGCCTCTAGTGTGTTATAGAAACCGAGGCTAGGCTAGACAATAGATCAACTAATATTCATTACTACAATCACGTGGTAGATACATGTACTCTGTACTACACCCATAGTAATACAATCAAAAGCAGCATGTAGGGTATTATCTCTTCAAGAGAGCCCGAAGCTGGGTAAAACCCTGTGTCCATGCTAACATCGCTCCAAGACGCTTATCTTAAGACCCCTACTACGAGATATGCCGGATATAGAACCGACTCCTGGCCTGTGACTCTATGTATGTATAACCTTCCTCCTTGGTTGTGCATGAAGCGGAAGTTCATTATGTTGCCAGTGCTCATCCAAGGGCCTAAGCAACCCGGCAACGACATTGATGTGTACCTAAGGCCATTAGTTGAAGAACTCTTACAGCTATGGAATGAAAAAGGTGTACGTGTGTGGGATGAGCACAAACAGGAAGAATTTGACCTACATGCATTGCTGTTTGTGACCGTCAATGATTGGCCTGCTCTCAGTAACCTTTCAGGACAGTCAAACAAGGGATACCACGCATGCACACACTGTTTGGATGATACCGACAACATATATTTGGATAATTGTAATAAGAATGTGTACCTGGGACATTGTCGATTTCTTCCGAGCAGGCATCCCATAAGAAAGAAAGGCAAGAATTTCAAAGGTGAGGCAGATCACCGGACAAAGCCTCGCCACCGTACCGGTGATGATGTACGTCATATGGTCAAGGATTTGAAGGTAATCTTTGGAAAAGGTCCTGGCGGACAATCTGTTCCGAATGACGCTGACGGACGCGCACCCATGTGGAAGAAGAAATCTATATTTTGGGACCTGCCCTATTGGAAAGACCTAGAGGTCCGCTCTACAATTGACGTGATGCACGTGACAAAGAATCTTTGCATGACCTTGCTTGGCTTCTTTGGCATGTATGGGAAGACAAAAGATACACCAGAGACACGGGAGGACCAGTAACATATGCACGGAAAGGACGGCATACGTCAGGGTCATGCTAGCTACGTTCTTACGAAAGAAGAGAAGGAAATCATTTTTCAATGCCTGCTCAGTATGAAGGTGCCGTCTGGCTTCTCATAGAATATAAAGGGAATAATAAATATGGAAGAGAAAAAGTTTCAGAACCTAAAGTCTCATGACTGCCATGTGATTATGACGCAGTTGCTTCAGGTTGCATTGAGGGGGCTTCTACCGGAAAATGTTCGATTAGCCATTGTGAAGCTGTGTGCATTCCTCAATGCAATCTCTCATAAGGTAATCGATCCATAAATCATACCAAGGTTGGAGAATGATTTGGTGCAATGTCCTATCAGTTTCGAGTTGGTGTTCCCACCATCCTTCTTCAATATCATGACGCACGTCCTAGTTCACCTATGCAAAGAGATTGCCGTTCCGGGTCCTGTATTTCTACACAATATGTTCCCCTTTGAGAGGTTCATGGGAGTCTTGAAGAAATATGTTCATAACCATGCTAGGCCAGAAGGAAGCATCTCCAAGGGCCATGAAAATGAGGAGGTCATTGAGTTTTATGTTGACTTTATTCCTGACCTTAAGCCGATTGGTGTTCCTAAGTCGCGATATAAGGGCAGACTGGGTGGAAATGGCACGCTAGGACCAGATCAAATAATATGTATGGACGGGCATTCTCTCACTGAAGCACACTACACAGTTCTACAAAATTCCGCCTTGGTGGCTCCGTATATGGAGGAACACAAGAATATTCTAAGCTCCAAAAACGCGGAGTAGTCTGAAGACTGGATTACACGTGAACAAACGAGGACTTTCGCCGGTTGGTTGCAGACATGTGCCATGCATGACGCCGATATTGAAGATGACCTGTACTTACAGTCCTAGTTACCATCTTCCAATATAATGACTTTCAAAGGGTACGAGATAAATGGGAATACATTTTACACGATCGCCCAAGATAAAAAGAGCACCAAACAAAACAGTGGTGTCCGCTTTGATGCAGCAACCAATAGGGGAAAGGACACATATTATGGTTACATAGAGGAGATATGGGAACTTGACTATGGGCCTGATTTGAAGGTCCCTTTGTTTCAGTGCAATGGGTCAACATGACAAGAGGCGGCATAAAGTAAGACCCGCAGTACGGAATGACAACAGTGGATCTCAACAATCTTGCGTATGCAGACGAGCCATTCGTCCTAGCCAATGATGTGGCGCAGGTTTTCTATGTGAATGACATGTCTACCAAGCCGAGAAAAAGAAAAGATAAGGAAGCGAATACATCATATGATGAGTCAAAGCGCCACATAGTTCTTTCAGGGAAAAGAAACATCATGGGAGTGGATGACAAGACAGACATGTCAGAAGATTATGAAAAGTTTCATGAAATTGCTCCCTTCAGAGTGAATATTGACCTAAGCATCTAGTTAAATGATGAAGATTGTCCATGGTTACGGCGCAAAGGGACACACGGGAAGAAAAAGTTTCACACCCAAAGACAGTAGGGAATTGATAACCCACAAGTATAGGGGATCGCAACAGTTTTCGAGGGTAGAGTATTCAACCCAAATTTATTGATTCGACACAAGGGGGAGCCACAGAGTATTCTCAAGTATTAGCAGCTGAGTTGTCAATTCAACCACACCTAGAAACTTAGTATCTGCAGCAAAGTGTTTAGTAGGAAAGTAATATGATAGTGGAGGTAACGGTAACAAAAGTAAAGACAGCAAAAGTAATGTTTTTGGTATTTTTGTAGTGATTGTAATAGTAACAACGGAAAAGTAAATAAGCGAGAACCAGTATATGGAAAACTCGTAGGCACCGGATCAATGATGGATAATTATGCTGGATGTGGTTCATCATGTAATAGTCATAACATAGGGTGAGACAGAACTAGCTCCAGTTCATCAATGTAATGTAGGCATGTATTTCGAATATAGTCATACGTGCTTATGGAAAAGCACTTGCATGACATCTTTTGTCCTACCCTCCCGTGGCAGCAGGGTCCTATTGGAAACTAAGGTATATTAAGGCCTCCTTTTAATAGAGAACCGGAACAAAGCATTAGCACATAGTGAATACATGAACTCCTCAAACTAAGGTCATCACCGGGAGTGGTTCCGATTATTGTCACTTCGGGGTTGCCGGATCATAACACATAGTAGGTGACTATAGACTTGCAATATAGGATCAAGAACTCACATATATTCATGAAAACATAATAGGTTCAGATTTGTAATCATGGCACTCGGGCCCTAGTGACAAGCATTAAGCATAGCAAAGTCATAGCAACATCAATCTCAGAACATAGTGGATACTAGGGATCAAACCCTAACAAAACTAACTCGATTACATGATAAATCTCATCCAACCCATCACCATCCAGCAAGCCTACGATGGAATTACTCACGCACGGCGGTGAGCATCATGAAATTGGTGATGGAGGATGGTTGATGATGACGACGGCGACGAACCCCCCTCTCCGGAGCCCTGGACGGACTCCAGATCAGCCCTCCCGAGAGAGATTAGGGCTTGGCGGCGGCTCCGTATCATAAAACGCGATTGTCGGTGTCAAAATCGGCAGATCTCGGGTAGGGGGGCCCGAACTGTGCGTCTAGGCGGATGGTAACAGGAGACGAGGGACACGATGTTTTTACCCAGGTTTGGGCCCTCTTGATGGAGGTAAAACCCTACGTCCTGCTTGATTAATATTGATGATGTGTGTTACAAGAGTAGATCTACCACGAGATCAAGGAGGCTAAACCCTAGAAGCTAGCCTATGGTATGATTGTTGTTCGTCCTATGGACTAAAGCCATCTGGTTTATATAGACACCGGAGAGGGCTAGGGTTACACAGAGTCGGTTACAATGGTAGGAGATCTACATATCCGTATCGCCAAGCTTGCCTTCCACGCCAAGGAAAGTCCCATCCGGACACGGGACGAAGTCTTCAATCTTGTATCTTCATAGTCATAGAGTCCGGCCGACGATGGTAGTTCGGCTATCCGGACACCCCCTAGTCCGGAACTCCCTCAGTAGCCCCTGAACCAGGCTTCAATGACGACGAGTCCGGCACGCATATTGTCTTCGGCATTGCAAGACGGGTTCCTCCTCCGAATAATTTATAGAAGATTGTGAACACCAGGATAGTGTCCGGTTCTGCAAAAATAAATTCCACATACCATCGTAGAGAGAATAATATTACACAAGATCAATCTGCTGACGTATTCTGCGGCATGACGTCACACCACTTCCAAGCCTTTACTCGAATTGTTTTTATTGTTCCACCTCAGCGCATTTAGTGAGGCGGTTTCCTTGGCACGTCTTGTCGAAGCAGAGTTAGTGTTCCCCTTATTCCGGGATTCCCATCAATACGGGTGTGGGTAATCCAACCGCGCCATTGATTGTGACGCTTGGGAGATAAGCGAGTTTTACCAGGCCGGTGGGGACGCGTGTTTCTGTCCGCCCATATAAGGGGATAAAGATCCAACCTTTTTACCTGCGCCTTCTTCTTCCTTGGCTTATCCATCTCTGCGAACTCGAGCTCTAGCGCCCAAGCCCTCACATCTCACCTCAACCTTCTCCAAATATGTCCGGAGCGGGAGGCAAATGGATGGCCTCCTCCGTCATGGAGGGGCATATCCAGAAGCTGCGCAGCGCCAGATACTTGTCCAGCGACATCGCGCATCGGCTCCCCGATGAGGGAGAGCTCATCCCCACCCCCAGGCCCCATGAGAGGGTAGTATTCCTTCCCCATTTCCTCCGCGGACTGGGCTTCCCACTTCATCCCTTTATACGGGGGCTCAGGTTCTACTACGGCCTAGATTTCCATGATCTGGCCCCAAATTTTATTCTCAACATCTCGGCATTTATCGTCGTGTGCGAGGCTTTCCTATGCATCCAGCCCCACTTCGGCTTGTGGCTCAAGACCTTCAGTGTCAAGCTGAAGGTTGTGAAGGGCAGCCAAGCGGAGTGCGGAGGCGCCATGGTGGGCAGGATGTCCCACGTTACGTGGTTGGAGGGCACCTTTGTGGAAACCATCAAGGGGTGGCAATCGGGGTGGTTCTACATCACTGAGCCGCGTGATACCGAATGGGCAGCGGCCCACGAATTCAGATCCGGCATCCCCACACGGCTCACCTCCTGGAAAGAGAGCGACCGGATTTGGGGCGATTCGAAGGAGCTGACTGGACTCCAAGCCTGCGTCCAAAAGCTGGTGGACAAGAAGCTCAAGCTTGTCAACGTAGTCCAGGTCCTGCTCATCCGCCAGATTCTCTCGTGCCAACGACGGGGCTTCAATATGTGGGAGTTCGATCCGGCGCAGCACCAGACTTTGAATGGGCTCTTCGACACTACGTACGAAGAGGTCTGGAAGGTGCTGTTCAAGGGCGTCGAGGCTCCCGCATCCGCTACCGAAGATCGCGGATTCAGCTCGCAGCATCCAGCTGACGAGGTAAGTGATATTGTCTTTTACGGGACGCTTGTTATTCATAATTTGACTCTATGCGGGATCTAAACTCCCTTTCCTTTGACATGACTGGCTGAAGAAGGCCGCACAGGCTATTTGTCCGGCCCCATTGCCAGAGGACCCAGCTGACGCCTGCCTAACGGGGCTGCTGGCTCCGGCACCCCACGTGGTGCCGGAGAAGAAGGCCAAGAAGAAGGCCACGGGGACTCAGAAGAGTTCCCGTTTTCAGGTGCTATCGGACGATGAATCCGAGGCCGACTCCTCCCACCAAGGCGAGGAGGAGAAGAAGAAAGCCTCTCCCCCATCGGGGGGAGGGAAGAATAGGGAGGCCTCCCAAACAAGGGAGGCTGAAGGGTCCAAGAGGGCAAAAACTCTTCCCCCAGACTGTTCCGCCAACGCTAGTGATGACGACGAGGACTGGCATCCAAGGGCCAAGCCTCTTGCGAGATCGTAAGTATCCGGACTCCCGAATAACTTCAAGGTTTTCGTTTTCCGCGACATTATGTCTTTCTAATGCCGCATACAACCCTGCAGTCCGCCTAAGGATGATCTCCCCACTTCGTCGAGCGGGTCCTTAGGGGCATCGGATATGGATTCTCTTCTGACTGCCTCCACCCCTCGTGATGCGGACGATGCCGAGGTGGGATCCCAGGAAGGGACCCACCAGGAGGAGAGGGCCTCGGAGGTGTCGCAGGACAACCTCCCGGACATTGCACCGGACTCAGCCCCGGAACCCATAGTGGCTCCGGAGTCCGGCGGGCGACCCCTTCGTAAGAAGGGCAAGACCGCGACGCCGGCTGCCTCCCTCCAACCGGAGGTGCCGGATAATTTGCTGGACGCGCTCAACGGCGCCTCCATCAAAGAGGAACACCGCACTGTTATGAGTGCGGTGATTCCGAAGGTTCAGCTCGCCAAGAGCGGGCTGACCGAAGCCTGCAGCAGCCTTCTAATAGGCTTTGAGGTAAGAATTTCAATATATGTAAAATGGTACCGCATAGACAGTAGCCCCTGATGCTCGGTCCGGTGTTCGGAAAGAAAAGCCGAACTGAGGATCTTTAGAAAGATAAACGCAGGAGTCAAGAAAATATGTCAATATGGGATTGCAGGTTGTGCTGCTGACCTCTGCCGCACTGACTGCGGAGGTCAATACTTTGAAGGAAAACCTCGAGCGGTCCAAGAACGAGCTCGGCCATGCCAAGAAGCAGCTCGAGGAAAAAGAAGGTGAGTAATACCTTATGAAAATTGTACCTTACAGAAAAGGATTTGGTTGCAAGAAAAATGACAAGGATAAATGGGGGATTGCAGGGGCCACTAACGAGGTGGCGACCCTGAAGGAGGCTGTGGCCGCGGCCGAATGCAATGCGGCTGCGGAGCGCACCGAGCGAGAGAAACAGGAGGCGCGGGTGGCGGAGGTACAGCAAGAGCTCCATGATTTCGTGAGGAAACATGAGAGCCTAGAGCGTGACTCAAAGACTCGAGAGTCTGAGCTTGCAACGGCTCTTGAGAGTGCCAAAGCCGCTAAGGCCGAAGCCTACAAGGCCCTCCAGGAGATAGAGGCGGTGAAGAAAATAGCAGCGGGTAAGGCATTTTTCATGCAAAGTAAGCATGTGAGTGTTAATTACCTGTCGCTTACCCGAATTCGGAGCTCTCCAGGAGCGTTCGCAGATCTGCCCCGCAGCGTGTCCGATGCTGCCGCATTCTACCGGGCCGAGGAGGGGAGCTCAATGGAGAAGGTCTTCTGGTCTCAGTATGCTGAGGCCGGACATCCGGTGCCCCTTAGCGACCAGCTGAAGCAGCTGGTCGAGCTCCACAAGGCGGCCGAACAGGCCATGAAGGGCCTCATAGTTCGGCTGTGGCCTAAGGAGGCTATGCCTGGGAGCTACTTCGGCCTGGTGCGGCGGTTGGTGGACGCGTGGCCGTGGGTTGAAGTTATCAAGCACTCCGCCTGTATCGAGGGTGCGCGTCAGGCCCTTGCCCGCGCAAAGGTGCACTGGGGCAAGATGGATGCCCAGAAGCTTGTGATGGACCCCCCACCAGAGGGCAAGGAGCATCACCCGCCCGAGATGTATTATAGGAGTGTGCTGAAGGGCGCCCGCATTATTGTGGGTGAGTGCTCAAAAGAAGAAGTTTTTGAGTAGACTCACGTTTTGTTATCCTGTGCGCTGAAAACTAAGTTCATATGCGTGAAGCAACACTTGTTAATTTAAAATATTACCTTCTGTGCGGCTGTTTATCAAATCTGAGAGATGGAAAGTCGTCGGCTTCAGCCCCCATGCCACGAGTGCTGGGGTGTTCGGGATAAATTTGGGCACTCTTGTTCCCATATTTGGGTCCATCGAGGGAGGCGCTCAACACAACGAACAAGGCAACCAGACTTATAATGCTTGAACACTCTCACTTAGCCATAGAATTATATAATTTTAAATTTCGGCGAAGCCCCTAGTTTTTGAAAGGCCGAATTTGGGGCGCTATCCACACCTTGGCCGGACAGAATCCGGCTCCTCGCTCGAAGCGGCATAAGTCTTTAGGGACTCTCAAAGAACCTCTCGAACAGCAACCAACTCTCGCCTTATCATGACGGTCAGTTTTAGCTTTCTCCACTGAGGCGTTAATCTAGCTCAACTGGGGCGCAATCACAGTGGTTCTCCCAGTGCTACCTTAGCCGATAAAACGGAACGTAAGGTACCAAAACATGGAAGCCAGGAAAACCCAACTATTGACCCAAGAACATGATTCGGAGCCGATGCATATAATGCTATAAGTTCGGGGTGCCGCACTTGTGAAAGTGTTCGGACTTATCACACCATAACGCGAGAAACATAAGCCCCTGGTGTATTTAGCCGTACCAAAACGTACGGATGCAACATGTCATAGATGAACATATGTATAAGAAAGAAATGCAATTGGAAGCAAAAATGTGCTGCATTGCTTTATTCAAATAAAAACTGCTGTAAGTGCAGGAAGATACAAGTGGTGCGGTAAGCAAGGGATGGGACTGTTTAACATGTCCCCCTCCAGGGGTAGGCTACGGAATAATGCATAAAACAGATTTAATGCTTATAATGGAGACCACCTGGATTTTCGTTGTAGCCTTTCTCCTTCCCTGGCTGTTGTATCGTGGGTTCGGCATGTCTGCTGCCGGACAGGGCCTCTGACGAACGGAGTCCTGTAGGTAAAAAATAAAAGGAAAAGAAAAAGAAACGACACACTTAAGAGCCCCTGGTGCGGTTGAGCCGCAGTTTGGGCTTATCGTGGTCGAGCCCCTTGCCCCATGCCCATGGTATCTTCAGAGCGTAATGGAGTACGCGAAGGGTCTGTCTTAATGTTTTACAGGGGCTGGGGTTGGGGCTGCACTGCTACGCGTGCTCGGAACGTGCCAGGTGGTCGTGTTGTAGGTTACTCCGGGCACGCTTAGCTGTGTCCGGCCGCTTGGCAGCCGGACTCGAGAATTGCCTTAAAAGGCTGCTTTGTACTTCTGCCGCGAGAGCCGCTGTATGTTCCTCCGTTCGGAGGGAGCGTTCAGTGTTTCCGTTGACCGTGATGACTCCTCTAGGGCCTGGCATCTTGAGCTTGAGGTATGCGTAGTGCGGCACCGCGTTGAACTTTGCGAACGCGGTACGTCCGAGCAAGGCATGATAGCCGCTGCGGAACGGGACTATGTCGAAGATTAACTCCTCGCTTCGGAAGTTATCCGGGGATCCGAAGACCACTTCCAGTGTAACTGAGCCTGTACAATTGGCTTCTACACCTGGTATGATGCCTTTAAAGGTCGTCTTGGTAGGTTTAATCCTTGAGGGGTCTATGCCCATTTTGCGCACCGTGTCCTGATAAAGTAGGTTTAGGCTACTGCCGCCGTCCATCAGGACTCCGGTGAGATGAAATCCATCGACGATTGGGTCTAGAACCAATGCGGCGAACCCGCCATGGCGAATGCTGGTGGGGTGGTCCCTTCGGTCAAAGGTGATCGGGCAAGAGGACCATGGATTGAACTTCGGGGCAACTGGCTCCATCGCGTATACATCCCTGAGTGCACGCTTCCGCTCCCTTTTGGGAATGTGCGTGGCATATATCATGTTCACCGTTCACCTCTGTAGGGGGAAACCCTTCTGTCCTCTATTGTTCGGTGGTTGGGTCTCTTCCTCGTCGTCGCCATGTAGCCCCTTGTCGCTGTTTTCGGCAATTAACTTGCCTGCCTGCTTGAACACCCAACAGTCCCTATTGGTGTGGTTAGCTGGCTTTTCAGGGGTGCCATGTATCTGGCACAAGCGGTCAAGAATTCGGTCCAAATTGGACGGACCCTGAGTTGTTCTTTTGAATGGCTTTTTCCGTTGACCGGGTTTAGAGCCTCTGAATCCGGCATTGACTGCCGTATCCTCACTGTTATCGCCATTAATGCGGCGTTTGTTTTTGTTGCGACGCGACCTGCCACTACGGTCCTTGATATCTGGACTGCTAGAATTTTTGTTGAGGTTGTTGCTGCGTGCTAGCCAGCTGTCCTCACCCGCACAGAAGCGGGTCATGAGTGATGTAAGGGCTGCCATGCATTTCGGCTTTTCCTGTCCCAGGTGCCGGGCAAGCCACTCGTCGCGGATGTTATGCTTGAAGGCTGCGAGGGCCTCGGCATCCGGACAGTCGACGATTTGTTTTTTCTTGGTTAAGAACCGTGTCCAGAATTGTCTGGCCGATTCGTCTGGCTGCTGAATTATGTGGCTTAGGTCATCTGCATCTGGTGGTCGCACGTACGTGCCTTGGAAGTTATCGAGGAATGCGGCTTCCAGGTCCTCCCAACTCCCTATTGACTCTGCTGGCAAGGTGTTAAGCCAGTGCCGGGCTGGTCCTTTAAGTTTGAGTGGGAGATATTTGATGGCGTGGAGATCGTCTCCGCGGGCCATGTGGATGTGGAGGAGATAGTCCTCGATCCAGACCGCGGGGTCTGTTGTGCCATCATAAGATTCAATATTGACGGGTTTAAACCCTTCTGGGATTTGATGATCCATTACCTCATCTGTGAAGCACAGTGGGTGTGCGGCGCCTCTGTACTGGGCGATATCGTGACGGATCTCAAAAGAGCTTTGTATGTTGTGTTCGGCCCGGCCGGACTTACTGTGTCCGGGGTGACGGTGATCGTCACGTATCGTGGGGCGCCCACGTGATCCATAGATCAATCTTGATTGTCTTGCCTTCTCCTCCAATATGTCTCGCAGGTCCGGAGTGTTCCCCTGTGGCCTTGTGCTTTTCGAGCGATGCCGGGGTACGGGTCTAGTGAAGGGCCTTGAGGCCTCTCTGTCGCGACCACGGGGTGGTCGATCAGCCGTATTATCTCCTGGTGAAGCGGGATCATATGCCTCCACCTCTAATCGGGGGAGCAACTTACGTTTGGGGTAGCTTTTGGAGGGGCGTTCGAGTTCATGCTCTTCGGCCGCGAGGACTTCGGTCCATCTGTCGGCTAGCAGATCTTGATCAGCTCTAAGCTGCTGCTGCTTTTTCTTGAGGCTGTTTGCCGTGGCCATAACCTGCGTTTGAAACGCTCCTGTTCGACGTGATCCTCAGGCACGACGAATTCGTCGTCGTCGAGGCTTGCCTCGTCTCCGGAGGGAGGCATATAGTCCTCTACCTCTTCTTCGGCCGCTCTCTCATGAGGGCTGGCGTCCCCCTCCTCCTGTGCTGGATCTTGCTGGAGTGGGTTGTCTTCGGCGCTATCCGGTGTATTATTGTCTCCGGTGCCGGAATCCTCATTCTTGCTATGGCGGGATTTAGAGCGGCGCTGCTGAAGCCGACGTTTGGGCTGTTTCTTGGAGGGGTCATCCCCCGCTATTCCTTCTCCGTTCCCATCCTTTGGGATATCCACCATGTATATGTCGTATGAAGAGGTGGCTTTCCAGTGCCCGATGGGCGCTGGTTCTTGGTCGTCTCCGGCATCGTTGTCCATACCGTCGATGTCCTCAGAGTCGTAATCTAGCATGTTGGTTAGATCGTCGACAGTGGCTACGAAGTGGGTGGTGGGTGGGTTGTGAATTTCTTCGTCGTCCACATCCCAACCGTCCTGGCCGCAGTCCGGCCATGCCTCTCCTGATAATGAGAGGTACTTTAGCGAACTCAAGATGTGGCCAAAAGGTGAGTGTTGAAAGATGTCCGCCGCGGTGAACCCCATGATCAGCGCCCAATCGGATTCGACTGGAGGGGGCGCGGGAGGTCCGGAGTCCGGCAAGGAGTCCGGCACCTCGGAGTCACGAGCTTCATGGGGGACAAGATAGGTGTTCGGCTCTATCGCCGTAGAGGTTGCAGCCCCCGAGGCGGTGTCTAGCCATCCATCCTTGGTCTGCGCAGCCGGCTCCGAGTCGAAGATCGGAGCAGGTTCGAGTGCGGCCTCCAGGGTACTGTCCGGCTGCGGAGCTAAATCATGCCCATCGTGACAGTATGGCACGCTTGGCTGTGGCTCGAATCCGTCGAGGATCAAGTCCCCGCGGATGTTAGCTGTGAAGTTCAAACTTCCAGATCTGACCTGACGGCCAGGGGTGTAGCCTTCGATCTGCTCCAACGGGCCAAGCGAATTGGCCCGCAGTGCGAAGCCGCCGAATACGAAGATCTGTCTGGGAGGAAGGTCTCACCCTGGACTGCATCGTCGTTGATGATCGAAGAAGCCATCGAGCCTATCGGTGATGACACAGAGGAACTCTCAATGAAAGCACCAATGTCGGTGTCAAAACCGGCGGATCTCGGGTAGGGGGTCCCGAACTGTGCGTCTAGGTGGATGGTAACAGGAGACGAGGGACACGATATTTTTACCCAGGTTCGGGCCCTCTTGATGGAGGTAAAACCCTACGTCCTGCTTGATTAATATTGATGATGTGGGTTACAACAGTAGATCTACCACGAAATCAAGGAGGCTAAACCCTAGAAGCTAGCCTATGGTATGATTGTTGTTCGTCCTATGGACTAAAGCCATCCGGTTTATATAGACACCGGAGAGGGCTAGGGTTACACAGAGTCGGTTACAATGGTAGGAGATCTACATATCCGTATCGCCAAGCTTGCCTTCCACGCCAAGGAAAGTCCCATCCGGACACGGGACGAAGTCTTCAATCTTGTATCTTCTTAGTCTTGGAGTCCGGCCGACGATGGTAGTTCGGCTATCCGGACACCCCCTAGTCCGGAACTCCCTCAACGATGATTTCTTCTCTCTGATTTTTTTCTCCTCGAAAGCCAATATATGGAGTTTGAGTTGGCGTCGAAGGGCAACCAGGGGGCCCACGAGGTAGGGGGCGCGCCTAGGGGGGGGCGCCCCCACCCTCGTGGACAGGGTGTGGGCCCCCTGGCCTTCATCTTTGGCGAGGATGTTTTATTAATTATCCTAAGATATTCCGTGGAGTTTCAAGTCGTTCCGAGAACTTTTATTTTCTGCACATAAAACAACACCATGGCAATTCTGCTGAAAACAACGTCAGTCCGGGTTAGTTTCACTCAAATCATACAAGTTAGAGTCCAAACCAAGGGCAAAAGTGTTTGGAAAAGTAGATACGACAGAGATGTATCAACTCCCCCAAGCTTAAACCCTTGCTTGTGCTCAAGCAATTCAGTTGACAAACTGAAAGTGAAAAAGAAAAACTTTTACAAACTCTGTTTGCTCTTGTTGTTGTAAACATGAAAAGCCGGCATTCAAGTTTCAGCAAATATTATGGACTAACCATACTAACAATAACACAAAGGTCTCACAATTACTCATATCAATAGCATAATCAGCTAGCGAGCTATAATAACAAAACTCGGATGACAACGCTTTCTCAAAATAATCATAACATGATATAACAAAATGGTATCTCGCTAGCCCTTTCTGAGACCGCAAAACATAAATGCAGAGCACCTTCAAAGATCAAGGACTGACTAAACATTGTAATTCATGGTAAAAGAGATCCAGTCAAGTCATACCCAACATAAACCAATAACAATGAATGCAAACGACAGTGTGCTCTCCAGCGGGTGCTTTTTAATAAGAAGGGTGATGACTCAACATAAAAGTAAATAGATAGGCCCTTCGCAGAGGCAAGGATTTGTAGAGGTGCTAGAGCTCAGTTTTAAAATGGAGATTGAATAACATTTTGAGCGGCATAATTTTTCTGTCAACGCAACAACTATGAGATGACGATATCTTCCATGCTAAACAAATTATAGGCGGTTCCCAAACAGAATGGTAAAGTTTATACCCCCCCTCCTCCACAAGCATCAATCCATGGCTTGCTCGAAAAAACGAGTGCCTCCAACATTCAACGGGTCCCAAGGGGAGTTTTGTTTGCAATTATTTTGATTTAGTTTGCATAAAGCATGGGACTGGGCATCCCGGTGACCAGCCATTTTCTTGTGAATGAGGAGCGGAGTCCACTCAACATCAGAAATAGAAATATCATTTCGATTCTCAGGCGGATCAGCAATAGGTTCACTAGAAGTTTGCAAAGTCCTATCATTTTTCTTTTTCTTCTTTTTAGAAGAACTAGGTACATCAATATCATTTCTCTAAGAATCTTGCTCGATTCTCTTAGGGTGGCCTTCAGGATACAAAGGTTCCTGAGTCATTCTACCGGTTCTAGTAGCCACTCTAACATCATAATCATTTTTCTTACTATTCATCTCATCAAGCGCTTCTTTTTGAGCTTTAAGTACTTGTTCTACTTGAGTGGTAACCATAGAAGCATGTTTGCTAACAAGTTTAAGTTCACCTCTAATATTAGCCATATAATCACCCAAGCGTTTAATCATATAGGCAACTTGTTTAAATTGTCTACCAAAATAAGCATTAAAGTCATCTTGCTTAAACATAAAGTTATCAAACTCATCCAAGCACTGACTAACAATTTTAGTAGGAGGGACTTCAGCTTTATCATATCTATAGAGAGAATTTACCTTTACTACCTGTGTCGGGATATCGGGAGGTTCTTCAGTAAATAAGTAATTGAGATCATATACTTCTTCAATAGGCGGTAAATTAAGACCGTGTATTTCTTCAATAGGAGGTAAATTCTTAACATCTTCAGCTTTAATACCTTTTTCTTTCATAGATTTCTTTGCCTCTTGCATATCTTCAGGACTGAGAAATAGAACACCTCTCTTCTTCGGAGTTGGTTTAGGAATGGGCTCAATAATTGGCTTAGAAATTGGCTCAGGAGCTGGCTCGGGAGGTGCCAATTATTTTCATTTGTCAACATATTGTTCAATAGAATTTCAGCTTCATCCGGTGTTCTTTCCCTGAAAAGAGAACCAGCACAACTATCCAGGTAATCTCTCGAAGCATCAGTTAGTCCATTATAAAAGATATCAAGTATTTCAGGTTTCTTAAGAGGATGATCAGGCAAAGCATTAAGTAACTTGAGAAGCCTCCCCCAAGCTTGTGGGAGACTCTCTTCTTCAATTTGCACAAAGTTATATATTTCCCTCAAGGCTGCTTGTTTCTTATGAGTAGGGAAAGATTTAGCAGAGAAGTAATAAATCATATCCTGGGGACTTTGCACACAACCAGGATCAAGAGAATTAAACCATATCTTAGCATCACCCTTTAATGAGAACGGAAATATTTTGAGTAATAAAGGTAGCGCGATCTCTCATTATTAGTAAACAGGGCAGCTATATCATTCAACTTAGTAAGATGTGCCACAACAGTTTCAGATTCATAGCCATAGAAAGGATCAGGTTCAACCAAAGTAATTATATCTGGATCAACAGAAAAATCATAATAATCCTTATCGGGAACACAAATAGGTGAAGTAGCAAAAGCAGGGTCAGGTCTCATTCTATCTCTAAAAGATTCTTTACTCCATTTAACTAGCAACCTCTTAAGTTCATATCTATCCTGGCAAGCAAAAATAGCGGCAGAAGATTCTGCATCAAAAAGATAACCTTCAGGAATAGGAGGCATATTTTCATCATCACTCTCATCATTGTATTCAGGTGTAATAATTTCTCTTTCTCTAAACCTAGCAATTTGCTCATCAAGAAATTCACCAAGGGGCACAATAGTATCAAGCATAGAAGTGGTTTCATCATAAGTATCATGCATAGCAGAAGTGGCATCATCAATAACATGCGACATATCAGAATTCATAGCAGTAGCAGGTTTAGGTGTCGCAAGCTTACTTATAACAGAAGGAGAATCTAGTGCAAGGCTAGATGGTAGTTCCTTACCTCCCCTCGTAGTTGATGGAAAAATCTTAGTCTTAGCGTCTTTCAAGTTCTTCATAGTGTCCCGCAGATATAAATCCCAAGTGACTCAAAGAATAGAGCTACGCTCCCCGGCAATGGCGCCAGAAAAAGGTCTTGATAACCCACAAGTATAGGGGATCGCAACAGTTTTCGAGGGTAAAGTATTCAACCCAAATTTACTGATTCTACACAAGGGGAGCCAAAGAATATTCTCAAGTATTAGCAGCTGAGTTGTCAATTCAACCACACCAGGAAACTTAGTATCTGCAGCAAAGTGTTTAGTAGAAAAGTAATATGATAGTGGTGGTAACGGTAACAAAAGTAAAGACAACAAAAGTAATGTTTTTGTTATTTTTGTAGTGATTGTAACAGTAATAACGGAAAAGTAAATAAGCGAGAACCAGTATATGAAAAACTTGTAGGCACCGGATCAATGATGGATAATTATGCCGGATGTGGTTCATCATGTAACAGTCATAACATAGGGTGACACAGAACTAGCTCCAGTTCATCAATGTAATGTAGGCATGTATTCCGAATATAGTCATATGTGCTTATGGAAAAGAAATTACATGACATCTTTTGTCCTACCCTCCTGTGGCAGCGGAGTCCTATTGGAAACTAAGGGATATTAAGGCCTCCTTTTAATAGAGAACCGGAACAAAGCATTAGCACATAGTGAATACATGAACTCCTCAAACTAAGGTCATCACCGGGAGTGGTTCCGATTATTGTCACTTTGGGGTTGCCGGATCATAACACATAGTAGGTGACTATAGACTTGCAAGATAGGATCAAGAACTCACATATATTCATGAAAACATAATAGGTTCAGATCTGAAATCAGGGCACTCGGGCGCTAGTGACAAGCATTAAGCATAGCAAAGTCATAGCAACATCAATCTCAGAACATAGTGGATACTAGGGATCAAACCCTAACAAAACTAACTCGATTACATGATAAATCTCATCCAACCCATCACCGTCCAGCAAGCCTACGATGGAATTAGTCACGCACGCGGTGAGCATCATGAAATTGGTGATGGAGGATGGTTGATGATGATGATGGCGATGAATCCCCCTCTCCGGAGCCCCGAATGGACTCCAGATCAGCCCTCCCGAGAGAGATTAGGGCTTGGCGGTGGCTCCGTATCGTAAAACGCGATGATTTCTTCTCTCTGATTTTTTTCTCCCCGAAAGCCAATATATGGAGTTGGAGTTGGCTTCCGAGGGCCACCAGGGGGCCCATGAGGTACGGGGGCACGCCCAGGGGGGGCGCCCCCACCCTCGTGGGCAGGGTGTGGGCCCCCTGGTCTTCATCTTCGGCGAGGATTTTTTATTAATTATCCTAAGATATTCCTGGAGTTTCAGGTCGTTCCGAGAACTTTTATTTTCTGCACATAAAACAACACCATGGCAATTCTGCTGAAAACAGCGTCAGTCCGGGTTAGTTCCATTCAAATAATACAAGTTAGAGTCCAAAACAAGGGAAAAAGTGTTTGGAAAAGTAGATACGACAGAGACATATCAGGAATCTTTGTAATAGTTAGGGTGCTTATGTGTTTTGCATTTGAAATGTGTACTTTTGTACTTCGAACAAAAGTGTATCTTTCTGACTTCATTTGCTAATTTTCAGCTCATTTACTGATTTTTTTAGCTAAATCACCCGGAAATTGGAAAGCACTACAAATGAACTCTGAAAAAGTTGAAAGTTGGCATGGTATCAACATTTCACCCACATAGCATGTGCAAAAAAGTTGAGAGGGTTACGTCAAAAGCTGGATGCACTTCGTGGACAATCTATTTCGAAGTATCAGGGTTTCGGACGAAAACTCATCTGTTACAAAGGCAATTCATTTTTCTTAACTTATTACAACTACAGACTATTTGTGCGTTCAATATGCACCATTCAAAGCCATGTCATCAACTTTCAACCCTTTCTCACATCATTTCTATTTGTCATGCATTTTCTGAAATTTTTGAGCTAAATGACCCTGAAATTGAAAAGCACTACAAATGAACTCTGAAAAGGTTGAAGGTTTGCATGGTATCATCATTTCACCCGTATAGCATGTGCAAAAAAGTAGAGAGGGTTACGGCAAAAATTGGATCCACTTCGTGCACAAAATGAACAATCTCTTTCGAAGTATCAGGGTTTTGGACAAAAATTCATCTGTTACAATGGCATTTCATTTTTTTAAATAACCTAAGTATTACCAAATTGAATATAATGATAAAACACACTAATATTAAACATAAAAAAGAATCACTGAAAAATCTATTTTTAAAGTAAAGTTATTCCCAAACCAGTGATTCACACAAATTTCAAATAATTCAAATTTAAACTATTCAAATTTGAAAACTACTGGCACTAAAAGAAAGTTTGTAAATTTTTTGTACCTAAAGAAAAATATTCACAAAGAAACTCTAAATACAGCAAAAAATAACTCAGAATTAAATAAAAGAAGATAAATAAAGAAGAAAAGAAAAAAACTAAATAAAAAAAGCCCGCCTACTAGGCCATAGCGGCATGCATATGACTAGAAACTCAACCTGTAGTTGGGCCAGGATGCAGGCCCGCAAGGCCTAATAGGCCCACAGGGCAGCGCCGCAGAGTTAGGCCCAGAAGCCTGCTATAGAGAGGAGTTCGAGAGAGCTACCGCGCTAGGGCTTTTAAACAGGTGCGGGCGCCCCTCGGCTAGCGAAGTGGGACTAAACTTGCCCGCACCACACCTGCGCCAGCGCACACCTTTAATACCGGGTCGTGCCTCCAACCGGTGCTAAAGGGGGGTGGTCTTTAGTACCGGTTGGAGCCACCACCCAGTACTAAAAGGGTGCACCATCCCGCCGCTTGGCCTGGCCAAAACAGGCCTTTAGTACCGGTTGGTGGCTTCAACCGGTACTAAAGGTGTCTCTTATCACTAGTAGAAAAAGCCCCATTTGTCCTGGTTAATAAGGCCCATTTGTCCGGGTTGCCGAACCGCGACTAAAGTGTCGATATTAAAGTCCAACACCTATAGTTCCGGTTCACCCACGAACCGGGACAGATGGGGCTCCACGTGGCCGCTGTGACTTGCCACTACTAGGAAAATGCTTATACATAGAAGTTTACCAGTAGCGTCTGTTTTGGAGCCCACGATACTGGTACTACTAGGCATCTCCATCGACCGTCCGACGGTTACACCAAGACCACCTCAGCAAGCGCTGCCTCGCCCGGCTACCTCTATTCCACTCTGGCAGAGCTGATGGTAAGCCCCTCCTCTGATCCCTCTCCTGCCCTGCGAAAAATTGCAGAAAAAATATTACTGAACATGGCTTTCTCTCCGGGAGAGGGAAATAAAAAGAGAAATCATCTACATGATCAAGAGACTTTGGTTAAGGTGTAGGAGTGATTTCATTATAATTAGTTCAGCCACATGCCTAAGCAGTAAGCACTCTAGCCTGGGTCTTTATGTGCCAATCATGAGCAACCTGATATAACTATAATTTTACTGTGAGGTTGGCAATTGCATTTTCGGTATCAATCAAGTATATTTAAGCACTTACACTAAAGAAAGATTAGTTACTGAATACTAGCATGTTAGGTTTATACTAGCAGGCGTCTAGCTTTGTTTGTTTGTTCTTTGTAGATGAGACCCCTGATTTTGCGGATCGTTGTTAAGATATTTGCCAAGGAAAGTGTCATGTCGTGGCTTCCCAAGGTTTTCCTCACCTTTGTTTTTGCTAAAAAAATTGAGGTGAAGCTAAAATGGCTGTTTCTCTCCTTCCCATGCATTGTCCGTTGGTCCTGCGGTCGTGTGCATGCCCGCCAACACCGCTCAGATTGATACAACTCACACCACCGCAGCATCGACCAACACGGCCAGGAACACCTTGATATATAGTGTGGCAGCAACCACCAGGCCGGACATGCCCATACTCAGCAGCTGATCGCTGCGTCGAGGCTTCTTCTGGCGGGCCTACAATAAGGTATGTTAGCAATTTTTCTTACTTTACTTTTCAGAGATTGGTTTCTAACCGAAGTGAACAGCATACGTGGATAGTCTTGCAGATGAGCTAGTTAGTCTGTAACTCCCTGCTGTAGTTTTTGATAGTTAACAGGTATTTTCGGCCATTGTCGGAATCAAGTAGCGCCACCTTGAAAATAAAACTACATTGATAAGTAGTTGTGTTGCATTGTTAATGGTCATGGTAACAAATGTTACAAAGGAATCTCAAGGTGACCCATGTACTAAAACTTGGAAGACCAGCTAGAAAATCTGGATATTTTCACTTATGTAGTAATTAACCTGTTACACACAAGTTAGGTGTGGCGTTAGAGCATTTTGTTTGTATGTTGGTTGACTTATTGATCAGACTTTGATTGAGACTCATATTTATGTGTATTGCTGGCCAACTGTAGAAACTGAAATTAGAGACATAATTCACTTAATAAGTAACAACTTCCAGTCGAAGTTTAACAGTCTCGGCTACGTCATTCCAGATTGATGTTAAAGTTCTGAAGTGTATGACCCTTTGTATATTATATGTGTTCCCTTTACCTCTGAGGCCCATATTCATGGCGTATGTTGTCTCCAATAGATGGCATCAGTCGCAACCAGAGTAAAGTAGGTATGCATAGTGTATGACATGACAAGCAAAACAGAGAGAGTTTACATGCTAATGTTTAGAAATTATATGCAGCAGCAGCTTCGCTATAAGAACATAATCCAATAATGAAAAAATAAAGTCTGAAGGAATCCTTATCATTTAGAACAAATTACTACAACACATAGCCTGTTGGCATAATATGTCAGTACAGTTTGTTGGTAAATGATTTCTCCATGCCAATTGGGGTTACCTTAGCATTTCATGATATTTGTATTACTCTGGGTTGTCTATGTAGAGTAATTTCTTTTTTTTGCTATGGGCCATGGTAGTGTACAAAACAACATGTTGAACCCAATAAATGAAAATCTACTACTTGAGTGATTATTTGTAGCTAAATCAGCAATTTTTGTCTACAAAACGAATTAAAATTGCATCTACTAAGATATTTTCATCTATCGGTACCACATTTTGGAGCTTATGATTGTGTATATATATTTTGTACTATGCTTTAGATTTTTGTGAATGGAGCATTCTTAAATGCTCCATTGTCTGGCGTTGTTCTTTCATGTTGTTGTTACACTAGGGTCAATTTTTCTGCAATTTGTGTCTGTTCATTCAGAGGAAGCAACTGATTGATAGAGATTCATAGGAAGATGATGAAATGTAGCTAATTTGTATGGTTCCTGCTGATTGTCCAATTATTTCTCTTTGCATTGTCAAATGACAAAGTGCGTTTTTATTTTGCAGCTTGCTGACATTCTTATCAGACAAGTTGGCTTCTCATAAGATTAGCATTATCTTTTGTCTCTATAAATTGAGGCATGGAGTATATTCGGAATCCAAAAGAGGTATTGAGTTGTTACAGTTGCAACCGCAAGGTCGTGCCTACTGGAAGTCCTATTTCAATTTTTGGTTATCCAGTAGCTTGCTCACTTGCTCGCTAAGCAATCCATTTGCTGCCAGTGATATTCCACATTAACTTGTGCAAAGAGATAGAGAAAGAATGTGTAAGAAGTTGTTGTTAAATGCTCAATACCATATACTTATGTTTATTTTAGAGAAAAGAATAATAACAATGTTGGGTTTGAATAGCTTTTGTTAATACTCTTATTTTTTGTTGGATGTACCATGCAGAATTTTAAATTACTCCCCTTTGGATGTGCTTTTTTTTCTTGATGCAAGGAATAAGAATATCGTCTGCAACTAGTATTGGCGTATTGGCGTGAGCTGCGGGAGGGAGGAGGGAGAAGGGAAAGGCGGAGGCGGGGGTAGATTCGACATTGACACGAGGCTGCAGCGGCGGCGACGACATCGACATCGACATCGACACGGGGCTGCGACGGCAGCGATGACGACATCATCGTCACGATGCTGCGGTGGCTACGATGACGACGACATCAATACCATCAACATGGGCTTGTGGAGGAGCCGATGCCGACGACCTATACGCATGGCATATTGTGTGTGTGTGTGTGCGCGCGCGCGCGTGCATGTGTGCGTCTGTGTGTGTTAATTATCTACATCAGATATGTATGATTGGTGATTGTCTATATGCATAACATGTATGTATTGTGAATGCATGTCTAAACTGAAATAGGTAAACTTTTATTTTTTTAAATCCTAATTTGTTACTAGTAGCGTGGGTGTATCATAGAAGCGCTACTGCTATTCCTTTACTAGTAGCGTGGGTGTGGAATACTAGTAGCGTGAAGCACTAGCGCTACTGGTATGTCTGTTTAGCTGTAGCGTGGGGTAAAACACACGCTACTGCTAAAAAATAGTTGTAACATCATAGGAGTAGCGTGGGAACCTACGCTATTGGTAGTCCAAAAACCCACGCTACTGGTAAGGTTTTTCCTAGTAGTGTGCCCAGGCAGGAGGGCCGTTTGTCCCGGTTGGTGCCACCAACCGGGACCAAAAGGCTTCCACGCGTCAGCAGTTCAGGGGTTGG